>NC_142583.1:73999946-74341196 GCF_965207765.1 Zootoca vivipara
CAACATGCTCTAGCAATGCTCCAATGTCCAGAGCGGTCTCTTTGCGCACACCTCTGTGTGGAGCCCTGGTGATTTCTGCACACTTCTGCCAGCCAGCTCACTCTGACCGCCCCATGCGCACACACAAAGTGAAGACGACCGGGGGCGGCAGGGAAATCGCCCCTGCGCAAGACACACAGAACAGCACAAACATGTCGTGGCAAGAGGCTCCGGGGCAGATGGCAAGGGGCGCAGCAGCCTCAGAGCAAGCAGGAGCAGCAGCAGCCACCCTCCTCCCTCCTAGAAGCACAGGCCAGGCAGCAGAGGCGATGGAAGGAGCCACCAGAGGGAACGCGGCTGCTTGTCAAAGCAAGCGCAGGAGCCAGGAAACCATCGGAAGAATGTCTCGGTTGAGGCACTCACTTTTCCAGCAAGATCAGCGCCGTTGTGGGATTCACGCGAAGGTATTTGCAGGTCGGCTGCCCGTAGTCGGCCAGGTATGTAGACCAATCCCACTGGAGAAAGAGATCTAAGAGCTGAAACACACAGAGAGAAACAGGTCACAACTAAGAGCAACATGGGAGGGGACACGTTCGGAGATGAAACACGGCCTCCGGGGGGGGGGCTGCTGATGCCCTTGGCTCTGGGCTTAACGCCCTGCTTTGCCTTACCTGTAAAATGGGAATGCCAGCATCCCACCACACAGGGCTGTTAGGAGGGCCACTGGCAAGGATGCTTTGAGAACTGGGATATTCTTTTCAGGGAAGGGGGCTGAGCAGGGTCAGCAAGGGTGAGTGTGTTCCCCACCCCCAAATCTTTAATTCCCCCCCCCCCGACCCAAGGCAGTCTGCACTCACAAAGCAGCAGGGAGGCAAAAGGAAAGGAGGATCTGGATCTGGTTCAGAGTGCAAGCAGCTGGTCAGGCCTGGGCTGTGGGGTTGGGGCAGTGGTAGGGAAAGGTGACTGGCACAGGAAATCAGGGCAGGGCAGAGTTGGGCTGAGCAGGAGGAAGAAAGGACCAAGAATCCAGGGGAGCCAAGGGGCAGAGAAGGCTGTGCCAACCGTGCCCTGGCTCCCTGAAAAGCCAAGCGGCACAGAGGGGGTGTTCCCCTATCCAGAGGCAGCCTTGTACCGGGAGAGGAACAGAAACTCTGCATCCTAAAGGAAATACACGTCCCTTGGTCTGATGACTTTGGGGGTAACGGCATAGATGAGCAAAGGTGTGCCTAATTCTCACTTAGATTCTCACTTTATTTGTGTTTTCAAAGGTTAACTGTTACACCACAAACTGGAAATCTCTACACATGAGCCTTGGGCTCCTCAGGAAAACACCTTTCCCTCTGGGCTAGGACCCCAAAGAAGATAAATCAAGCTGACAATGGCCAGAGCTGTGCCAATGCCATTTGAGGCAGTGCCCTGCCCTTCCTTGTTGCGGTAAAACAGCTTCTGCCAACCTGGTGCCTGCCAGGTTGTTTCGTACTACAACTCGGTAAGGGCCGATGGGACCTGTAGTTTAACAGGGGGCACCAGGCTTAGGAATGTGGCATTGGAGTTTCTTATGGCACAGTGCGCAGGAGGAGGGTGGCAGAAAGGGGCGGTGGCACTGCCGTGGGCGAAGCCACCTGCGACTGTGCAGGGCTGGCACAAAGCGTGCAGAAGCCCAAAGGATGGGGCGACATCCTCCAGCCTCCAGCCTCCGGGTAAGAACTAAGCAGAGTCTAGACATTGCAAGCCGTGCATTTTGGACACCCTCAGATCCGGCTGCAGCCTTGGACCCGCGGGCAGAGGAGCCAGGGTCAGGCCAATTTGTCCTCTGGTGATTGTGGTGTCCCCCGCTCTGCATCCCCCTCAGGACAGGAGCAGAGAGCGGCTTCCTCCTGGGGCACGAAGGGGAGAGGGAAGCATTGACGGATGGCCTGTGTGTTTTACAGCCCTTGAGCCCTATCCATCTTGTGGACACGCGGCCTCTGGCTTGCGATGCCTCCGAGGGCTCCCTCCTTCCTCCTTCCCTCGCAGAGCAACCAGAGGGGCGGGAAGTTCTTTCGGCAGGAACTCTGACAATGCAAGACGATTTATCTGTCACATAAATGTGGTTTTATTGGTTTTACTGTTTAAACTTTTCACCTCCGCAACTAAATCGGGGGCAGCGGAGGGGGCGGGGGGGGGGGCGTAGAGGAGAGAAGAGCCTTTTGCACAAGGGCATCCCTGAAGCCCAGGCTCCTCCACGCATCCTGGCAGCCGCCTTCTGGGGCAGATTCCAAAATAAAAATATGCAAATACCATTAATTCTTCAAACCAGAGAGTCGGCGGTGCGGCTCCATAAATCAAACTTGACAGCCCAGAGCGCACCGGGGGTGGGGGAGCCGCAGTTTGCAAGTTCAGGGGGGGGGGGCTGTGTGGCTCAAGCGCTGCGGCTGCCGGTGTTTCTGCATGCCGTGAGCGCCGCCAGAGAGACGTGCAGGAGGGACGGCAGTGACCGCAAACCTGGTGCATGTCAGGGAGACAAGGCGGCTGGCTTGGGGCGGGGGGGGGGGAGACCTGAGATGGGGGGGGAGAGGGAGGGAGAGGTCCCGGAGAGTTCAAGGTGTTTTCATTGCCAGATCGTCCTTCAGAAGCTCTTCCAAGACCTGGGATTGCACTCTCAGGATCAGGGGGGGGGGGGGAAGGCCTTCAATCACGACCTTCCATTTCACCCCAAGATGCTGCGTGCAGCAGACCCCGTCCCTCAAACTGCCTGACACCCCCAACTTTATCCTCCAACTGGGATGTCTTTAATAGAGGATTGGGTCCATTCATGAAGGAGACGGCCACCACTGATGGTGGTGCTTTGCCTCCACAGTCTCCAGCTGGTTTTTAAAGCACAGGAGGGAAGAGGGCTCCTGTGCTCAGATCCTGGCTTGCATCTGGCTAGCCACTGCGAGAACAGGATGCTGGACTCCACGGGCCACTGGCCTGATCCCGCAAGGCTCTTCTTCATTGTGCTACAGTCAGAAAACCAGAGCCATCTCTCAGGGGCCAGGCAGCGCAAGTCCTTGGGAAGGGAGACCCAAGTCTCCTTATGAGGAGGGGCAAGGGTGTGCCTGGGCCCAATCCCTTGAAAAGCAGCCTCGGCACTCGTGGCCCTGAAACACTCCTTCCTCCTGGTCACAGCACACCAACCTCCCTTCCAAAGCCCCCAGCCTTTGCCATCACTGGAAGCAAGAGCTGATGGCAGCAGCCGGCGCAGAAGCCAAAGGGCGGCTTCCCAGAGTCACACGAACATTTGAAAAAGGGGGGAGGGAAGGAGGTTTGCACGCAAGCCTGTCCCAACGAGTAACAAAGTGCAAGAATCCCATTGAGCACAATGCCAATTAGCTTGCATCGAATACATCCATCTCTCTGCCAGCTCAACACTGGCACATCTTAAAACAGTACCAGCCACAATTAAAAGCTCTCCAGCCCAGAGACATCCCAGGTGGATCTAGAAGGCTGCTGCTTCTGACACATGACCTTCCCATCACAGAGCTACTCCCTGCCACGCCATCCCCATCCAGGAGACCACCCACAGCCACGGAGACACGTTCTTGCCAAATCCAGGACTCTAAATCAAGCGTTGTTTCAGCCAGAACTGTAACAAGAAACTGACCTGATCCCAGACAGGCAGTCCTTGGAGGGTGAGCCAGCTACCCCACAGCTTGGGGAGCAGACAGGGCTCCTCAGAACCAGTGCTGAGGACCCTTGGGAGGTCCTGTCCAGAGAACGTGGTGGAGTCACACTCCAAGCATGAACACCGGCACCAAAAGTTCTGGCCCCAACCAAAGAACAAAGCCACAGCATGTGTCCACAGGCCCAGGGTTGATGTGCGAGGCTCCCAAATTAAGGGCCTCATCATGAGTAAGTGACGCCCTTAAACACCTTCCCCACCACCAGTTGTGGATTGGGGCACAGTCTAAGAAGCCAGAGGATAGGAGGCCTTGCTCTTGAACCTTCTCAGGAAGCAACGTGAGTCCTGAGCTCCTTGCTCCCGAGGCCACTTTCATCTCCTTCGACCCCAGGCTGTGGCCTGACCTTGACCCTGGTTGATGAGTTGGACTGAGGCCAGTTCTCAGTGCTTGACCTCAGCTTGCCTGGACCGCAGAGCACACCCTGCCCTTGTTGGTGATGATTTTGGGAAGAGGCTTAATCTTCTGGGAACTGGGATCCAGTGGGGGGCCCCCCCCATGACAGCACCCGACTAGCTACGGACACCCTAAAACTCTGGCAATGCCTCCCCACCCCCACCCACCGGTTGTACACTTAATCCGTAGTCAGTCCCAAGGTCTTTACAATTAAAGGCCAGTTCGCACATCACACATTTTAGGTGTGCACACTTAAGACAAATGCAATGTGTGAATGAAACAAGCAAATGCCTGGGAGCACATGAATTGCACAGGGATGCTCATCAGAGGCTGGAACAGTGGACCAAGCTCCAGAAACGCCCTCCTTGGCTATTATGTGATGAACATAGCATGCCATCTTGGCCTTGGTAGAGTTCATTCCAGCCAGGGGGCCAACCTCAATAAAATATGGGAGGGGGAGTAAGCCCCACCCCACACAATTGATCACATGATGCAGCACACACACACCATTTGAATAGCAATGCTCATCAATTTTTTGGGGGGCAGCCCCCTCAAATATTTTATTGGGGGGGGGCGGAGAGACCTTGGTCCCTAGGAGTTGTCTCCTATGATGCCAGCACTTCATAACCTTGTGTTGTGCTGAGAGGGGGCTGGACATGGAGTGGGGGGGGGGTCTCATCGACAGGGCCCAGGTTTGAACCAAGAGCTCGCTGGGCCCCCTCCGCAGCCTCCCCAGGGGTGACTGAGAAGTTCCATGGCCAGGAGATATATGTGAGAGAGGGGAGGCAGGCTGGCAGGTGTCCTTGGTGAACCAGAAAGGGTAGCTGTTGAGGCGTCAGATGACAGCTCCCCGAATTACTGCCTGCTGGTTTTCAAGAGGCCGGATTGTGGCCAAGGACATCTGTTTATATCCTCAGACAATCCTCGAAAGGCTCCAAGGAGAAGCCTGGAAGGATTCAAGTCGGGGGAAGGAGAGAGAGAGAGAGACTGAGTTTAACAGCACGAAACCCTCCGTCCAGTCACACCCGTACCTCTCTCTCCCCCCACACCATCTCGATTATTTTTGGATGTTCTCTGCCTGTTTTTAGGCTCCTGTCTTTATTAAATTAGGGTTCCAGTGGATGGAGTCCAGAAACCTTCACATCTGCACTTGCTGCCGACGAGCTCTGCCATTTTTCCATCTGTAAATGCTCATAAATTTATTCCCAGGAATAGCGCTCTGTTTCCAGTAATTCCAAAGTGTTATTGTGAGAAGGCAACCGGAGAGTCTCTTCTGACCACTCTCGTTTTCAGGCCTTGGTGTTGAAACGACTCTGAAGGAGGAGAGGCCCGCAAGCTCCTTTGTTCTGCTGGCTTACAGAGCAGGCTGGTCCAGCTCCCAGACATGCCAGCTTTCTTCGTCCGCGGCTCCTGTCCTTGCAGAGTGAAGTTTGGGACTTGCCACTGTGCCGTTGCCTGTTTGCCCCTCCAAAGAGTTGCAGGGCTCTGCGACTACCAGTTGCTGGAAGCCACAGGTGGGGAGAGTGGCTCTTGTGCTCAGATCCTGCTCTGGAGCTTCCCATTGGGGCAACTGCTCAGCCACCGGGAGAACAGGATGCTGGATGTTTTAATTTGCTTTTATTTATTAGATCTATTTACTGCCCTTCATCCAAAGATCTCAGGGGAGTTCACAAGATGGGTGCACAACGACTCCATGGGCCGGATCCATCAGGCTCTTCCTATGCGCTTATGAAGGGCCCACAGCTCAGTGGCAGGGGGGGGGAGGAAGGGAAGAAGGGTTCCATCCTTGGCATCTCCGGCCAAAAGAAATGCTCGGGGAACAGGCGCTGGCAATGATTGCCCAACCTGGCTCCCCCTCTCCCCTCACAGAGCTCCAATTCCCAGCACCCCTAAGGAACTACGGTTCCCAGGATCCTTTGCAAGAGAGGGAAGTCATGTGCTTTAAATGTTTGGGGTGTTTCCCTGCCCAGGATGCTGGAGAGGCACTACCAGCCAGGATTTGATGGTGGGCTGGGTGGGTGGGGGAATGCAGGAGGCCCCCTGCCCCTCACCTTAACCCCCTGGAGCCCCAAATCCCTGACCAGTTCTTAGCTGGAAGCAGAGTGCCTGGCCTGAAGGGGGGGACCCTGAGCAGAGGCTCTAGCCAATGGCACCAAAGGCTGAGAAGTGCCACCCCTAAGGGCAATCCCAAGGAAGGTGCTCAGGGCCAGGAGTGGGGGAACTCCCTGGAGAGGGGCTTTCTCTCTGGCTCTCATACTTTGCATTTTTCTCTCCAGACTTCAGGAGCCAAGGAGTTCTCTGGCTCTGTCGCCAGACTCTGCAGCAGCTCAGCACCTGCAGCTGACAGCCGGCAGCCACATTCCACGGGGAGGGTCCCGGGCTCAGCTGCTCCCTCCTGCAGTGGGCCCGCTCCGGAGGGAGGGAGGGAGGGAGGCAGTGTCAGTGAGGACGGAGAACCACATGGAAAGAAGGAGGAGAGCAAATCTCCCTGCTACCCTTCAGAATGCCCCTGCCGCTGGTTCAGGGGACTGGATATGCCCTCACTCCCTATAGATCACAGAACTGACCCCTGGCTTTTTCTTGGGTTCCTCCCTCTCCCATGCCTGCTCCCTGCCCAAATTCACTCTCTTGCAAAGCCACAGATCAGTTGAGCATCACCTCTCTGCCTGCCAACACCCCCAAGAGATGATGGACAGCACCCTATTACCCCTGAATGTTGGAAGATTCAGGACAGATCAAAGAAATTCCTTCTTCACGCAGTTAATAGTGAAACTAGGAAACTGGTTCCCACAGGAGGCAAGGATGGTCACCAACTTGGATGGCTTCAAAAGAGGACTGGACAAATTCATGGAGGAGGCAAGGCCCAGGGAAGGATCCTAGCCAGGATGGCTCTGCTCGGCCTCCACAGTTGGGGCAGCAATTCTTCTGAATCCCAGTTGCTGGAAGCCACAAGAGGGGAGAGCCACTCTTGCGCTCGAATCCCGCCTGCAGGTTTCTCTTTGGGGCACCTGGTTGGCCCCTTTGAGAAGAGGATGCTGAATGACTAAATGGGCCACTGGCCTGATCCAGCAGGCTCTTCTCATGCCCTCTCTGTGTGATGTATCAATGGAATGAACCCCGAGGCCGCTGCCTTTCCTCTCCACATAATCTCATCTGCCATCAAAATCGAGGCTCCTCCCTTGTCACAAGGCCCAGTTTGCCGCGATGTCGTTCTCTGCACTATCGGGCCGACTGATAGTGCTGTTTAGACCAGTGTTGTTGCCATAATTGAGAACCATGAGACCGTGGCACCCCCCAATTTCTGGATCTGCCACGTCCCCCACGCTGCCCAGGCAAAGGACCCCAGCGTGGTCGGCAACTATTCCCAGCTCCTGTTTGGCGTGTGCCAAGTTCTCCGTGAACTGCGGGTTCCTTTTGTTTACCCGGCGAGGGTGGGGCAGGAGAGGAAGAGGTGACCTCTCCGTCACCCCCTCCTGTCTGTATGGGACTGACGCTGCTGTCACCTCCCAGTGAACTTTCAGATTATCTCAGAAGAGCTTCACCTTGCCTTGAACTTGTTCGCTGCTCCCCAGCGCAGTCACGTAGCATTGCTTAAACACTCCAGCGCCACGCAGCCAGCGGCTCCGCCAGCTTTAAAGTGGGGGGGCGGGGAGGGGAGGGGAGGGAAGACTCGCTTGTCCCCATCGCCATTCCCCAAGCACAACGCTGTGATTTGCGCCGGGGAAGCCAGAGGGGAGGGGCACCCTGGCACATCCCGGAGTTGGGTGGCACCAAGAGTTGGCCACGGAGGGAGGGGACCCCGGAGCAGGAGCTGGCAATGCAGGAGGCAGTGAGATGGAGAGGGCACCCTGGCTGCCAAACCAGGCCATGCCCAGAGAGACGAGGGCAGCCCACTTGCCCGCTGGAACCCAGCTCACACCAGACGTGGGGGGGGGGTAGAAGGGGCGGTTTCAGAGCAAAAGAGGGGCGGTCCCCAAAGTCTCTTTGGGGTAGCTGCTGATTCCCTCATCCCACCCCTCTCCAAGCTCACTTCTGGACTAGAACTTGGCCTTGGAGAAAAGCACGGGGGCAGGGGGTGGGAATGGGGGATGCAACAGAATGGAGATAACAGCAGCCGGCAGGACCAAATCCGCCCCCCAACTTCTCCATCCCTGTTATTAAAAAAGAAAAAAGAAAAATCCAGACCCCAGAGCCCCCATTTTATGCAAGGTTCAGGGAGATCTGAGTTCAAATAAGGCACTCAGCTGGTGCTACCTTCATAGTTTGGCTGCCATTGACCAAAAGTCTTTTGTTTCCATATAACAATAATAATAATAATAATAATAATAATAATAATAATAATAATAATAATAATAATTGCAAAGGTGAACTGAAGCTTCCCACTCTATATACTTTTCAGTATGTAAACTAACCCAGCACAGATCCCTTTTGAATCCATTCCTAGTTCCTTGGGGGGGGGTAGCTGGTGACGGGCGGGGGGATGCTGAGATCCCATTACCTTAAGGTTCTGTATTAATGAATCCACCAGAACTGCCAGCAACTGTCCTCCCCATGCGAAGGACACCTCCCCCCCCACTGCCAAATGAAAGGCTGGGGATCCGTCCTTGAGCAACGGCACCATGCTTGCAATCACGGCAGCCGACGAGAAGCCCGGGCAGAGGCCTAAAACAAGGAGCGCTGGCACACGGAGCGGTGGACCTCATAGCACAAACCTCATTGTACAAACAGCTCCAGGGACATCCTCAAGTTGCACATCAAAGGGCACCAAAAGAGAGAGAGAGAGAGAGAGAAGGATCCTGGGCACAGGCTGGGGGAGGTGCTGGCCTACGTACGGTTCCTCGCCTGCAGCGCACGCAGCCGCCTGTGCCGCCAGCATCCGGCTGCCAGAAGCCGCCCTCAGGTAAGCTGTCAGTGTGTGTCAAAGTGAGTGGCAGAGGGCAGCAGGGTGGGAAGGGAACGCCAAGCGGGGAAGGCAGCCCTGGGCCTTGCCTGACGTGTTTGCAGCCTCAATGCAAACAAGCTGTGAACTCAAGAGGGCAAGGAGGAGCCCTGCCTGGTGTGAATAAGGCCTGTCACCAGCGGCAGCCCTGGCCAAACACAGGCGCGGAGAGCATCGCCATTTGCAAATGGGGAAGGCTAATGCTTAAAAGCACCCAGGAATGTTTCCCCGAAACCTGGGATATTTGGCAGCATTTTATCATCACTGCCAACCCTGGAGACATCCTTTGGGAATCAGAATTAATATGCAAAGTTGCCTTGCTCTGCTGTCACTAAAAGGAAAAGTCAAGAAGCAAGCTGAAAAGACAAATGGTTTCTTTAGCTTCTGCAACAAAACTGGCTATTCCCCCAGGACCAGCTTTGCACGCCAGTCACAAGAACACAGGAGCATAGGAGGCTGCCTTATATATAGCAAGTGAGACCATTGGTTCATCTTGCTCAGTGCTGCCCACACTGACTGGCAGCAGCTCTCCAGGATTCAAGGCATGACTCCCGCCCAACCCTGCCTGGAGATTTCTTTGGAGATTGAACCCAGGACCTCATAGAATCATAGAGTTGGAAGAGACCACAAGGGCCATCCAGTCCAACCCCCTGCCAAGCAGGAAACACCATCAAAGCATTCTTGACATATGCCTGTCAAGCCTTTGCTTAAAGACCCCCAAAGAAGGAGACTCCACCACACTCCTTGGTAGCAAATTCCACTGCCGAACAGCTCTTACTGTCAGGAAGTTCTTCCTAATGTTTAGGTGGAATCTTCTTTCTTGTAGTTTGAATCCATTGCTCAGTGTCCGCTTCTCTGGAGCAGCAGAAAACAACCTTTCTCCCTCCTCTATATGACATCCTTTTATATATTTGAACATGGCTATCATATCACCCCTTAACCTTCTCTTCTCCAGGCTAAACATACCCAGCTCCCTAAGCCGTTCCTCATAGGGCATCGTTTCCAAGCCTTTGACCTAGATGACCCTGGGGGTCCCTTCAAACTCTTAAGAGTCTGTGATTCCAGACACAGAATTCTGCCTGCTTCCAAGGCAGATGCTCTCCCACGGAGCCTTTTCTAATGTCTTGAGGGGAGTGAGAGAGAATATTGGGTTGTTTTTGTTTTCATTCTGTATTTTGTGTTTTCATATTGTGTTTTTATGTTGCAACCACCCTGCAACAACCACTATACCTGTGGGTAGAGGATGGAATACAAATTTAATAAAAGTCATCATCATCATCAACAACAAACAACAAAATTATTATTATTATTATTATTATTATTATTATTATTATTATTATTATTATTATTATTATTTAGCGCTTCCTGCCAGCCTGATCACTCTAGGCCAGTGGTGTCCAAACTTTTTTCAAAGAAGGC
Organism: Zootoca vivipara; assembly: GCF_965207765.1. Lineage (NCBI taxonomy): Eukaryota > Metazoa > Chordata > Lepidosauria > Squamata > Lacertidae > Zootoca > Zootoca vivipara. The sequence continues at coordinate 74,010,381 of NC_142583.1, forward strand.
CAGATATGATGAAGTGAAGGGCCGTGAGGGCCAACCAAAGTGGTTGACCTTTTTTTAGGATTGAAGTTGTTGAGCCTTTTTTATGATTTTACCCCAAAGTTGTTGACTTCTGGTCCTCAGAACCCACTCCCTCTCTTCAAATTGTTCTATCAGAAACTGCCTGGAGCTGAAACAGTGCAGACCCCACTGCAAAGCCCACTGGAAGGGATTGGCGTGAGCTGGACCTAATCAGGCCTCAGATCTCGCAGGGGGAGACAGCTCCACACCTCCAGCACCCAGGGTGAGTTTCAGCTGGAGCCATGCGAGCAAACGGCAAAGCGTATAATCCAGATATTGCGTCCGCCGAGGCTTGTTGCAGCAACAGCATTGCCTTTGGCACCGAGAGGAATAACAGGATTTATGGCTGTTTGCTGCAGATTAAGGATACATCTGAAACCGAAGCAGGAACCTGGACTGAAGCAAGAGGCTGTGTCGCCCTGACCCCTGGATGGCCCTGCTGCTGAAACGCCGTTCCAAACTCTCGGAGGCAGAAGAAGCAGCAACGGGAGGAGGCGGCAGCGGCTGCAGAGGCTGCCAAGTGTCCCACTTTGACCAAGCTGCAAAACACTCACTCCAGTGTGGCTGCCTGAGATGAAACCTTCCTGCTTGGCGACTGCAGGTGACCAACAAGGAGATTTATGTTGTGCGCACACCGGCTCGTTTGCTTGGGATGAAACAGAGTTACAACCCAAGCGATGATTATAAGGATAGCCCCAATGGTTAGAGCGTGGTGCTAATAATAATAATAATAATAATAATAATAATAATAATAATAATAATAATATTTATACCCCGCCCATCTGGCTGGGTTTCCCCAGCCACTCTGGGTGGCTTCCAACAAAATATTAAAATACAATAACGCCAAGGCTGCAGGGTTGATTCCTGTAGGGGACAGCCACATATTCCTGCACTGCAGGAAGTTGGACTAGAGATTATCCTAAGGGTCCCTTCCAACTCTATGATGGAACGAAGGTCCCTTCCAACTTTACGATTCTATGATTCTAAGGTCGGGTTTGAAAGAAGTGGCATCGGCAAGGCTTAACACCAAAGCAATCTCAGCCAGGCAAAATGGCATTAGCGGCCAATGAGCCCAGTTTTTCCCACACTCCTGGGCATGTAGCTCAACTTCCCAAACTCCAGACACTTCCTCCTTCCCCGTTATTACATTGTGGTGGCACAAAAAAAAAGCCTACAAACCAACCCACTGACAATCTGCAAAAAAACAATGCCAGGATGGATAGATGACTCAAGGGAACAGGCAAACGGCATCCTGGCTTTCCAGGAAGCTCAGAGGAGAACCAGTTCTAGTCTGTCTGGGGACAGCCCTCCACCCTTCTTCCAAGAAAGTTGGGGGAATCCCAAGGTGGAGCTCTGCCTCCTCAGTCATCTATGCAATAAACATGTTTGCCACACCTTAGAGAAGGTGCCTGCTTTGGGCTGTTCTCCAAGGTGGCAACAGAGCACAGCAGGGGCATTGGTTGTACTTAAAGGACTGGGCGAAGGGAGCTCACAGGCCCACAGCACAAATTTGTGTAAGCTAATCAGTTCATGTACAAATGGGCAGACTTTCAGAGGGGGGGGGGGAATGGTATTTTCGCACATGCGGCCCTTATGAAACTCTGCAACATGTAGGAAAGCATCGCCCCTCTGGATCCACCAGTGTGCCTGAATTAGATCCAGTTTTGCCCAGAGACAAACACAACTTACTCCAGTGGACGCTCGGTTTGCGAACGTTATCTGTGCAGGTGGCACGTTTGCAACCCGCAGCGTTCGCAACCCGCAGCGCTGCGTCTGCACATGCGTGGCTTGCGATTTGGCGCTTCGGCGCATAGTGCGATTTAGTGCTTCTGCGCAAGCGCCAAAACCTGAAAGTAACCCGTTCCGGTACTTCCGGGTTCGGCACGGCGCGCAACCCAAAAACATGCAGCCTGAAGCGTCTGTAACCCGAGGTATGACTGTACAGTCTTTGGGAGTTAGATGTGTGCAACTTATTGCAACATTGCCTGGTAACATTTGTAAACCACTTTGATAAGTATTGCAAAAAGTAATGGAGAAATACCAGCAATTATCGACAACATATCTGTAGTCTGCAAATGTAAAAAACAAAAAACAAAAGTGTTCCTTTTAGTGGATATGGAATAGGGCGTTTAACAGGGAAGTTCTTTTAGGAAAATAAACCAGCCCTTCAGACAACTAGGAAGCCAACCCAAAAGCAATTTGGTCCTCACAGCTTCAAGTGTCCAAGAGGGAATGATAGGACAGTTGACCAGCATGGAATATTAGAGATATGTGTTTAATGCAGACAAAATCGAGTTCCAACTTGCAGATTCCCAAAGAGGGGATCTGCCGCAGGAGCAAAGGTAAAGTTTGACGGTGGAAGGGTCTCCCTGGGGAGGCTGTGGACCCTCCTTCCTTGGAGGTTTCTAAGCAGAGGTTGGATGGCCATCTGTCATGGATGCTTGAGCTGAGATTCCTGCATTGCAGGGGGTTGGACTGGATGACCCTCGGGTCCCTTCCAACTCTACAATTCCATGGTTCTATCTGTAGAGTCCATCAGAGAGAGGGAAAGAGAGAAGAAGCTGTCAAGGCAGTTCACAGGCTTGTCCAAAATGAACCTTCGCAACGTAACTAAGTTCAGTTCAGGTGTTTGTTAAGGTTCAAACTGTGCAGCAAATACCCGAGCACACACATGCCCAAGCGCCCCCATTCTCTGTCAATGTTTTGGGCTGCCTCTCGGTGTTTCCCGGTGCCCTGATGGTTTCCTCCACACCTTCATAAAGCCCTGCTTTGCTCCTGCGGCTGTGAGCTGGATTCTGGGCCTGCTGAATTTCAGGAGCTACCACAGCAGGCTCTGCTTTGATCTTGGATGTGCAAAAGAAAACAGCAGCAGAGGAATGGGAGTTGGACCAGTCAGTGGCGAGGAGGAGGAAGAGGACCAACGGGGGGGGGAGGCAAGGAGAAAAGAGGGCTGCTTCTCCTTTTCTTGCCTACCTAGGAAGAGAGAGAGAGAGAAGAGAATATACAGAGGCTGTGCTGCTGGAGAACTGTGGCAAACTCTAGACTGCAGAGGAGAAGAGTTTGCCACTGCGCTGTGCCAGGGCCGTTTCCTGCAGCTGAGCAGAGGTGTTGCACAGAAGAGGTGTGCATGCCACATGGTTTACTCACAGTCTTGAAAACCTTTCTCTTTATTATTGTTTCTCTCACAGAGCCGGCTCCTCCACCGCCACCTTGCAGGCAGGAGAGGGGCGGGCGGGCGTGGGTGTGCGGTTGTAGAACCTGGCACATTTCTTCTGCCATCTGACGGTGTCAACCCTTTCGGAGGTCATGAACTTTTTAAAACAAACAGCGCTGAGGTCATTGTGAGTGGGAAACAAGACAAAATGTGAGCCGCTAGAGGAGAGGAAGGGGAGCCAAACGTGGTGGAACAATGAGAGCTCTTAAAAGCTAATGAAATGCCTCGTTAATCATGGGGATGAAGGGACTTGGAAATGGGGGAAACAACAAACTGTGCCGATCCAGCTTGCACCTATCAAACCCCTCATTTCCACCCAACCACTTGGGAAATCAGCACCGAGGACAGGATTCTACACTTGGACAAAGACCGGGTTTTTGAAGTTAAGAGCACCAGATGTGGAACCCCTCGGAGCACTCAGGGCTCTCCTTTCAAGCACAGCAAGGTCAGCCTCACGCTTTGAGGTCAAACGGGCAACTGGGATCGACTCCTGGGTAGATGCACAGAATCGAAGGAGAGCTTGCCAAAGACAGAGGCGGATTTGGAGCAGAGCGACCGGTTCTGCTGCGCAGGGCGCCAAGCTAAGGGGGTGCCGCAACTATGATGTAATGAACGGAGTGGAATGGAAGTCAAGGCGGCGGGGGGGGGGGGTTGGCACAGGGCGCCGCTGAAATCTGAAAGACCAAAGTCTGCCCTTGCCAAAGATGCCTCCTACTCCTCAAGGCCACAGAGCTATCATGTGAAGTTTGAGAATCATGGGGAGAATCTGCCCCTTCCCACCCTCTGCACTGCAGCCAGGAGCAATGAGACACAAGGGGCCTCTCTGGTAAAACAACTGGGTGCAGGCAGCACGCTTAAACGAAGCCCCCTTTTATGGGCTGAAGACACGTTTATCCCATCCCCTTAGTAGTTCTATACCAAAAACTTAATAACGTATTCTGCAAATGGAGCAACACATCTTGGCTGAAGTTCTTTGATTGCTCATTCATGCTCACATTTGTAATTACAGCTGATACGGCAAACCCACTGGGGAGTCCAAAACCTGTTTACATCAATGTGGCCATGGGATTCTTCCCATCAGTAATGGTACAAAACACTGGTTACAGGTAGGTAGCCGTGTTGGTCTGGATCGAAGTAAAATAAAAAAATTCCTTCAGTAGCACCTTAAAGACCAACTAAGTTTTTATTTTGGTATGAGCTTTCGTGTGCATGCACACTTCTTCAGATACAGTGAAATGGAAGTTTCCAGGCACTTATGTAGAGAAGGGGTGGGGAGGGGTGGGGATGGGGAGGGGGGATCACTCAGAAGGGTGGTGGAAATGGGTGATTGACTGACTGATAGCTGTTGATGACCGCAAACGACTGCAAATGGTTTTGCATGAAAAAGCAAGGGTTGAGATGGCTGAAGATCGCTTATCATGTATAATGAGATAAGAACCCGATATCTCTGTTCAAACCAGGTCCCTCCATGGTTTTGAGCTTGGTGATAAGTTGCAATTCAGCAACTTCTCTTTCCAGTCTATTTCTGAAATTCTTTTGTAGTAAGACAGCTACTTTGAGATCTTGTATAGAATGTCCTGGGAGATTGAAGTGTTCTCCTACTGGTTTTTCTGTCTTCTGGTTCCTGATGTCAGATTTATGTCCATTTATCCTTTGGCGTAGGGTTTGGCCTGTTTGTCCAATATAGAGAGCTGAAGGGCACTGTTGGCATTTGATGGCATACACAATGTTAGAGGATGAGCAATTAAATAGTCCTGAGATGGTATGTTGGATGTTGTTGGGGCCAGTAATGGTGTTGTCTGGGTGTATGTGGCAGCAAAGTTGGCATCTGGGTTTATTGCAGGCTCTGGTACCAGTGTCCATGTTAAGTCTGGTGGTTGTATTATTGTGGGTGAGGAGTTGTTTAAGATTGGGTGGCTGTCTGTAGGCAATGAAAGGTCTTCCTCCCAGAGCTTGAGAAAGGGAGCGGTCATTGTCCAGGAGAGGCTGTAGATCTCTGATGATGCGTTGTACTGTTTTAGCTTGGGAGCTGTATGTGATGACTAGTGGTGTTCTGCCTGCAATAAACCCAGATGCCAACTTTGCTGCCACATACACCCAGACAACACCATTACTGGCCCCAACAACATCCAACATACCATCTCAGGACTATTTAATTGCTCATCCTCTAACATTGTGTATGCCATCAAATGCCAACAGTGCCCTTCAGCTCTCTATATTGGACAAACAGGCCAAACCCTACGCCAAAGGATAAATGGACATAAATCTGACATCAGGAACCAGAAGACAGAAAAACCAGTAGGAGAACACTTCAATCTCCCAGGACATTCTATACAAGATCTCAAAGTAGCTGTCTTACTACAAAAGAATTTCAGAAATAGACTGGAAAGAGAAGTTGCTGAATTGCAACTTATCACCAAGCTCAAAACCATGGAGGGACCTGGTTTGAACAGAGATATCGGGTTCTTATCTCATTATACATGATAAGCGATCTTCAGCCATCTCAACCCTTGCTTTTTCATGCAAAACCATTTGCAGTCGTTTGCGGTCATCAACAGCTATCAGTCAGTCAATCACCCATTTCCACCACCCTTCTGAGTGATCCCCCCTCCCCATCCCCACCCCTCCCCACCCCTTCTCTACATAAGTGCCTGGAAACTTCCATTTCACTGTATCTGAAGAAGTGTGCATGCACACGAAAGCTCATACCAAAATAAAAACTTAGTTGGTCTTTAAGGTGCTACTGAAGGAATTTTTTTGGTACAAAACACTGGGGCAGCTTTTGGGGAAGGCAAGTAAATGTTCTCGCCATTTGGGACGTGCAGATTGCACTGCTTATTTAGCGAGACGTTTCAGTGTTCAGTCCAGACCCATACATACAACTTTCTGTGTACGGGGAAGTCTGAACAGAGGCTTGAATCCTGCTGTGCACTGAGGACCAAATCAGTACAGAGCATCCATCTGCTTGAAGGTAGAAGAAAAATCCAAAAACAACAGTGTGAGTAAGAACTTTTCTCTGGGATAGATTCAGCTCTGTCCCAGAAGTCAAGCAGGTGAGAGCACCAGAGAAGACAGACACCAAATGGGAGGCAGTCGATCAACTGGGATTGAGATGCATAAAATTCTGGGATGGGACCTTACTCTCAAGAAAAGGGCAGCAAAAAGGAGCACGAGGCTGAAGCAACTCCCCTGCGATTAAAGGTTGTAACATTTGCTGTTGTTGTTTTCTTTTGGGAAAATGGCGAGTAAGGAGGAGTCATGCTAAAGGCGCATGAAAGGGAGCTTTTGCCTCCCTCTCTCACCACACTGGGACTCAGTGCGGCCATCCAACAAAAGTGGAAGACCAAGCCCCATCTCCAGTATGGGAGGCAGGATGGCCCATCATATCCGTTGCTGAGATTTCGGTTGCAGTCGCCTTCCTATTTGATTGGCCACTGCGAGAACAAGATCCTGGGCTACATGGGCGTTTGGTCTGACCTAGCAGCCACGTTCTTCTTACGCCCCTTAACACTCTTTGAAAAACACTGCAGGAGAGAGAGATTTGTTTTTCCAGCAGAAACTCGCAGGGGTATTTGGCTACACAAAGGCCAAGCCAGCGATGTGGAACTGTCCAGGCTGAGCCAGCGAAAGAGGGAGAGGGTGGAAAAGGGAATGTTTGCCTTCTGTGAGCTGTCAAAATCCCAGGAGGAGAGAGGATGGGGGGCAGCTGAGCATCCTGTTCCTGCCTGGTATTGCAGCCTCAGAGATGGCCAGGCAGACTCGCCTCAACCCATCCTTATTATGCAATCGCTCTTATCCATCAGGGATAGAATTACTTGCACACTTCCCCGAAGGCACCAATGTGCAAGGTTCCATTTCAAACTACCAATGATACTACAATTTCCACTCAACAGGATTGCTCTCACCCCTTGGTGAACCTGCTCAGAATTTTTTGGGAGAAAAAAACCGCCAGGCAGGGAAGGGAGACGGATTTGTCCTGCACGCCATCCGCTGCCTTTTTAGGAAAGCTGGTGCGCTCTGCTTACGCCGTATTGGGCATCCAGGGGTAAGAGGACTGCACTCCCAGTGGGAAAGTTCGCTTCAGTTTAAGTACTCCGCGGACCCGTCTGGAACAGATTAATCCACTTTCCATTACTTTCAATGGGAAAGTTCGCTTCAGTTTATGAACGCTTCAGTTTATGAACAGACTTCCGGAACCAATTGTGTTCATAAACCGAGGTACCACTGTATAATAATTCTCCTATGCAATTTGAGAGTGAGACCACACTTGGTGAGCCGATGTGAGAAACAGAAACTGGGCGAGATGGTAGACGATTTTGTCTAACTGGGCTCCACCAAAACCAGCAACTTCTCCATCGATGCCGAGCTGAACAAGCACATTGACAGGGCATAGAATCATAGAATCATAGAGTTGGAAGAGACCACAAGGGCCATCCAGTCCAACCCCCTGCCAAGCAGGAAACACCACCAAAGCATTCCTAACAGATGGCTGTCAAGCCTCCGCTTAAAGACCTCCAAAGAAGGAGACTCCACCACACTCCTTGGCAGCAAATTCCACTGTCGAACAGCTCTTACTGTCAGGAAGTTCAGTTCAGTTTCTGGGAGAAGGTGGTGCTAATGTCCAATGCCAAGATGAAGGTCCACCAGGCTTGTGTGCCGAGTATGCTGCTTTATGGAAGTGAGTTGTGGGCAATTTACAACCACCAGGAATGACGCTTCAATGCCTTCCATGTGCGCAGCAACAGGAAGGTTTTCGGCATCACATGGCAAACAGTTTCAAACAAAGATGTGCTCTTCCAAGCACACATTCCCAGCATGTTCGTGCTCCTGCTTCAGTGATGTCTACCCTGACTTGATCATGTCCACAGAATGGAGGATGGCAGGATCCCCAAAGACATGATCTACAGCAGGCATGGGCAAACTCAGCCCTCCAGATGTTTTGGGACTACAATTCCCATCACCCCTGACCACTGGTCCTGTTAGCTAGGGATGATGGGGTTTGTAGTCCCAAAACAACTGGAGGGCCAAGTTTGTCCATGCTTGATCTGCAGGCACCAGGCAACATTGGAAGACCAGCTCTGCATTGCGAAGATGTCTGCAAATGTGATATGAAGGTTGGCAACATCAACCCTTGGGGCCACCCTGTGCCTTCCATCCTGCAGAGGGTCTGCTCATGCTTTTCGAGGTAGGACCGAGTGCATCAGGATGAGATTGTCTCCAAATAGGGAGGCGGCGCGCAGAGTGTCCTCAAAAGGTCTCTGGCTACGTGAACGGGGAGGACACGAACCTGCGCCGGACTGCGCAAGCCGCCTGATGAACCAAGCCTGAATCGGAGTTGCTTTCCTTAGGAATTTTTCGGTAAGGAAATGAAAACACATGGGGTTCTCTCCCTCTCCGCCAAATACCACGTTAATTCCGAAAAGGCCTTTTTCATTAGATGATCTATACACAAGGGCTACAGATTACAAAAGCAGAAAATTAAATTGTAAACTGTACATTGATGCCTCGAAGAGAGAGAAGCGGAGTAACCAGAGACGCCAATTCCTCCTCCTCCTGCCCTTCGCGTGGAATGAGCGCCAGGGAAGGCTACAGGGTTTCATAATCTATAAACCGCCGCGGATGGGTTAGATCCTTATCGCCTTTAAACTGTAACTCAGCCCTAACTGAAGTTCCCAGAGTTCAGTTCATTTCAGAGGATGGAAGGGCTTAATGTGAATTAAGGGTTTTGATTCTCCTTCTCTCCCCACCCTCCCAGTTGTATTTTCCATAGACATTTTTCTGCAGCTCCAAGTGAGCACACCCAGGTTAATAAAAGAATGTCTGTCGGGCTCCAGCATCTCACAAGCAAAAAAAAACCCGTTGTTGCAAAGAAGTTCATTCCCCACCATGAGCTTGTGGAGAAGACCTGGCCACCACACTCACAAGGGTTGCCCACTCTTGGTCTGCACCCCCCACTGACTTCTGTTTATTGCTGCTTAAAGTATAGCTGTGCTGCTACGGTCTCATCCAGACTCAGTGGGTCTCTGTCTTGGGTGGACGGGACCACCCCTCCTCCTTCACAACATTCATCCCCCCTCCCCTGGCTTCACCTTCACTTAGCTCTCCCTAGATGCCCTGCAATATCCACATCCAGAACAGGCCCTTTTGCACCGCATTGGACAAGCACTGCACCCACAAACAGAAGACTACTCCCAGTGCAATTCCCTTCACGTGGACTCGGAGGTTAAGCCGGATGGCTTCCTCTCAAGGGAAGCATGCTCAAAACGGCTGCCCTGGCTAGCCAAAGGAAGGATTAGCTTTTCGCAAGCCACCCTGGGAACCTGCTGAAGGGCAGGTATGCATAAAATAAATTCATTAGGGATATTTTGCCCCGGGCGGAAGTTGCCGAATGCTGCAAGACTTCAAAGCGAGCTATTTGCAAATGCGTGGCCCTTCTCCACCTCTTTGCAAGATTGAGAAAGTGCTCAGTGAAAGTGCTCTGCTGATTCACCTACTGAACAGAAGCACCTTGCATGCCGCCCTGTTCTTCTTGGGTCCTGTGAAAGGTTTCTGATTTGGGCACAGCAGGCAGTTGCCTCCAGCGATGTTTGCCATGAGCTTTATTCCCTTGAGACTGCCCTGCAGGAGGCTGGGCTCTGCGGAGCTGCCAGGGGCAGAGAGAACATGGCATACTGCTGGCATTCATCTGTCTCCAGAGACAATGGAGTGTTTCTAGTTAAGTCATGCTACAGTGGATTTCATTCTTTTCTATTAGGGGCCTTTTGAGAATTAATCTTTTAACATTCTTCTCTTCAGACGACAGGGATAATGTAAACTGTGCAGAGTTTGCAGGAATTAATAATAATTAATAAAATGTAAAAATATTATCCTATGGCCTTCTAAAAAAAATTCGGGTCACTTTTTGGATTCTTTTCATATGATTCTTGCTGCGGGCGTTAATGTCTCCTTACTTGGGAGCAGGGACAGAGGACGGATCTATTTTAAACAGATTTATACATGCGTTCTGAGTTTTGGGCAGAGGTGACCCAATCAAGCCTTGCCCACAACATAGTGTCTCTTGCATCAAGCGCCTATTAGGCTGGAGACGCTCACAGGAGGGTTTTTTAAATAAAAAAATAAATCCTGTGACTAACTATATGCAAAAACCTTACATATAATATATGCATAATAGATATGTGAGCCAAGTCCTAGGTAGTACGGTACTATATGTTTGCAGCATAATTTTATACATATAATTACACTTTTGTTTTTATTTATTTATTGCTTTTCTGTCCCACCTTTTCCCCAAGAAGCCCAACGTGGCACACATAGTTCTCTGCCCTGTGAGGTAAGGGAAGCTGAGAGTGGGCAACTGGCTGGGGGGGGGGGGATTTGAGCTCAGTGTTGCATGTGCCAGTGGCTATAGGAAACCTGGAGGGTAGATGCATATGCTATTATATGAATATTAATGCATATAACATATGAAAATTGTTCTTATTTTTAGTGGAGTTGAAAAGCAACAACACTCTTTTCTAACTGAGACCAAGGAGCAAGAAGGGAATCTGAAAAAAGGTCTGGCATTCATATTTGTAGAGGATCCCATTCCAACTGGGAGCACACATAATGTGGAATATGAGCAGGAGCCGGGCCGTTAAAATGTGCAGTGTGTTGGGAGCCAGGTTCAAATCCAGCAGAGAAGCCCCTTGGGTGGCCTCCTAGGCCACATTAGGCTGCAAAGATAAGGCAAGGAAACCAATGAGCAAGTCCGGGTAGGCAGAGTTGGGCTTCTTCCAGTATCAAATTCCAGCTTTCCAGGAGCAGGATTGCTCCAATCTCTCAGCCTCATTTACAGTTCATGCTTGCAATAGCTGTCGAGCCTGAAAGATATGAGTTTTGGTGACGGTTGCAGCAAAAGCTTGCAATGCCAACCAGAGCTATTCCTCAACATGGCCTCTCCGCAGCTTTGCAGCCAAACCTCACCCACTCTTTGAACCTGTGACGGTGTGGAGCCTGTATGTACACAACTGCCTGCCCCGGCAGCGCAAGAGGAGCTAAAAGTTCAAACACCCCCAGAGCGCTGGGAGAGCGGAGCATGGAAAACTAATCTTATTTTAACGGTCTCATAATATACCAAGCAAATTTCTCCGCTGTCCCAGGCTCAATCATTCTGGCCTTAAAGATGTCTGAGCATTTCTCCCTATCATATTTATTGATCCTATCACACTGATAGGGCCGGGGCAAACAGATAACTAAGGCAATTAACCCAGAGGTGAACTCTGGAGCCCAGAAGAATCTGCATGCGAGGCTGAGAGCCGATTGGGTGGGAGATTTCCTGGAGAGAGGCAGCCCAGAGAGGCATGCGGGGCAGAGAAACAGCAGCACCAGCAGCAGCCTCCGAATGGACCAGGATCCTCCAGGAAAACAGCCGGGATCCTGCTGCCAGGACGCCAAGCCACAGACCACCACCCCCTCCTCCCTCCTTCTGTGCCATTTCTGAACTGTTGCCTTCATGTCTGCTTCATGCCACATGTCCCAAAGTTTTCACTTTGTTCCATAAACAGTGTTTATTATTTGTTATTGCCTATTAGGAGAATATTAGGAGAACCACCTAGCAGTTGAAAGGCACGTCAAAGTGCAAGTAGATAAAGGCGAGAAGGTAAACGGCGTTTACATGCGCTGCTCTGGTTTTGCCAAAAGCGACTTAGTCATGCTGGCCACATGACCCGAAAGCTGTCTGCAGACAAATGCCAGCTCCCTCGGCCTATAGAGCGAGATGAATGCACAACCCCAGAGTCGTCCATGACTGGACCTAACGGTCAGGGGTACCTTTACCTTTATGAGGAGAAAGAACCTACAAAACTGCCTAAAACTGAGCCAGGACCAGTGGGTTATGCTCATGCTCAGCACTGCCCACATTGACTGGCAGAGGCTCCCCTGGATTTCGGCCAGGAACTAGCTCCTGGGTCTACCTGGAGACCCCAGGGCTTGAACCTGGGACTTTCCTGATTGGTTGGTTGGTTGCCCGTCCTGCACCCTCAGTTCCCAGGTTGTGTTACAGCATTAAAACATTTTTAGAAACTTTAAACACCTTCCAGCCCTCTGCACAAAGAATATTAGCCTGCAAGGGCTGAGTGGTTAAATTAAGCCAGAGTACGTCAAAGTGCAAGTAGATAAACAGGTACCGCTCCAGCGGGAAGGTAAACGGCGTTTCCGTGTGCTGCTCTGGTTTGCCAGAAGCGGCTTTGTCATGCTGGCCACATGACCTGGAAGCTGTACGCCGGCTCCCTCGGCCAATAATGCGAGATGAGCGCCGCAACCCCAGAGTCGGTCATGGCTGGACCTAATGGTCAGGGGTCCCTTTACCTTTACCTTCCAAAAGCTCATCTCATCTGCAAAGCTTTAGTCTTATTCAACTCAACCTGATGAACTTATGAAGACAGCAGAACAAGAAGAAATGATTCTCAGCATCTCTCCTGTGTTTTCAAAGGTCTGGAGGTTTAATGCTACTCTTTTCCTTATCTGTCCAATATCCGCACTGGGCATGCCCCACTGGAAGGCCAACTTAGAATCCCAGAACCGGCATTGTGGAGTTGGGACTCCGGGGGTCATCTAGCCCAACCCCCTGCAATGCAGCTATCAAAGCAAAAGGATCCCTGATTGATGCCTATCCAACCTCTGTTTAGAAACCTCCAAGGAAGGGGGACCCACCACCTTTCAACTGCTGGACAGCTCTTGCTGTCGGAAAGCTCTTCCTAAGGTTTAGCTGGGGTCTTCTTTTTTGCCGTTTGAATCCATTGGAGGTCCAGCTAGAAGGAGAGCTAGTGGCAGAACCGGGGGGGGGGGGGGCTATGGCAGGAGCAGGCAATGGGAGTACGAGGAAGGGACCCGAAGGGAGAGGGAGAAGGGAGAGGCAAAGAGCAAGAATCCTAAAAGCGAGACAGAAACAGAGCCCAGAGTGGAAAGGCAACGGCTGGGGCAGGGAAGAAGGGAGGAGAGAGGAGCTTTAATGGCCTCGAATAAACTTGTTCTGAAAAGGAACACAAAGTGAAGATCAATTTACAGCAATAACAGCAGCAGCAAATCAATAGCCTGGCCCACTTTCAGCTTATCGAGGGCAAACGTCGAGACTTTGCAAGACAGACGGGGAGAAGAGCATTAGGCCAACAAGGGCAGCCCCTCTGACCAGAGAAGCCTCTTGCTCCACTGACAGGGCTTCTGCGAAAGCTGCTGGGGAAACCACAAGCAATGGAGCTTCCCATTTCTGAGGGTGGGCTTCCCAGGAGAGGAGCTAAATGGCCTCCAGCAAAAGCTCCTCTGGAATCATGGACATCCAATGAAGCTGAATGTTGGAAGACTCAGGAAATTGTTAAACTACGGAACTCCCTCCCGCAGGAGGCAGGGATGGCCACCAACCTGGGTGGCTCTAAAAGATGATGAGACAAAGACATAGAGGAGGAGAGGACTCTCAAAGGCCACCAGCCAGGATAGCTCTGCTTGGCCTCCACAATCGGAGACCGCAATGTTTCTGAAGACCACAGAGGGGAAGGGAACCTTGTGCCAGTATCCCATAATGGGCATCTGTTTGGCCACTGTGAGAAGAGGATTCTGGATGGACCACTGGCCAGACCCAGCCAGTTATGGTCTTATGATCCTGTTTGAGCAGCTCCTCTGTCGGGGGGGGGGGGGGATGACCTCTCAACACATGGCAGGAAGCTTCCTCTATCTCCCCACAGCTTTAGCTTCAAGATAAGGGTCAGCAAACTTTTTCAGCAGGGGGCCGGTCCCCGGTCCCTCAGACCTTGTGGGGGGCTGGACCATATTTTGGAGGGGGGGAAATGAACGAATTCCTATGCCCCACAAATCACCCAGAGATGGATTTTAAATAAAAGCACACATTCTGCTCATGTAAAAACATGCTGATTCCCGGACTGGATTGAGATGGTGATTGGGCTGCACCCGGGCCATAGTTTGCCTGCCCATGTTCAAGAGCTATCAAGACATAAAGATGCAGGTGCAGCCTGGATGAGATGAGGTCTTGAGAAGGGAGCAGGGACTCAGCAGGGCCTTCAACCTGAAGGAGAACTCTTTCCAGATGAGGTGTCCATGCTTTGAAGGCCCCCTGCTTTTGGTGACTCCAGGTAAGAGAACAGGAGCCCCTCTGTTGTGTTAATCTTGTGAACCACTTGGAGGATATAAGACAAGAAGCAGGACCCACATGCCGTGGGGTTGCCTGGCAGCTCTCTCTGGGCACAAAGGGGAACGACTCAGGCCTCAGCACCCACCTTCTGAGAAGGAGCGGACTAGGGTTGTCAGGCTGGTTCAAATCCCCACTCGGCCACAAAGCCCATGGGGGTGACCTTGGACCAGTCCCTGCCTCTCAGCCTAAACTCCCTCACAGGGTTGTTGTGGGAACCAGATGAGGAGCTGGGGGAGAACCATGTGGACCACCTTGAGCTCTGGGAGAAAAAGGTGGGATTGAAATGCAGTAAGTCAGTCATAAATAATGCTGCAGCTGCTGATTTCTAGGGACAGGGAGAAATGAGGGGACTTTTCTTGCGCTACACCTGGCCTGCTCAGTACTGGGGAACCCAGGAGAACCTGGTGCCCTAGATGTTTCAGGCAACAACTGGGTGGGGCTGGCAGGAATTGTCACCCAAAACATCTGAAGGGTGCCAGGATGGGGCTTGGCTGGGGCAGGGCTTTAGGCAGAAGCATAACCCCAGAGACCAGAGAAAGTGGGCTGAGACCAGAGGAAGACGCTCTCCCTGTGGCCCTGCCTTCTTGGGCAGAACACGGAATTCTGCCTGAGGCCAAGTTTCCAAAAAATCATTCCAGGGCAGGAATCCAAGCTAGGCGGCTCAGAAACCAAAACGTTTAGAAATGGCATTCCTAGCTTGCCTGGCTAAGACACCACCTGACAGCGGAACGGACCCCTCCGGAAGTTGGTGGACTCTCTTCCCTTGGAGGTTTTTATGCAGAGGTTGGATGGCCATCTGTTTAGGATGCTTTAGTTGAGATTCCTGAATTGCAGGGGGTTGGACTAGATGACCCTTGGGTCCCTTCCAGCTCTACAACTCTCTAATTCTACGACCCCAGCAAAGGAGGGCCAGGCTGTGTTCCAGGAGGTGTTGGGAGGAGAGAGGTGTCCTCTGAGAGAGGGAATCCCATTGTCCCCCAAAGGACTGACCCAACCACCAATACTTGATTCAGCTTCAATTTTCTTGACAGAGGCAGAAGCACGCCTTTAAGTCCATTGAACAACAAGCCCAAAACAAGAAATTGTCCATGGGAGGGAGGCATGCATCCCATTCCTTTGGCCACAGGCTTCAGGTTGGGATTCCATGGCAGGAAGGTGACATTTAGGCTCTGGTTCCAAATCCCGCTCCCTCCCCTGGCAGCCCAGAGCGACTGGCTTTCCCGTCCGCTCTGGGGTTCAAGGCCGAGACAGCTTTCCTCCAGGCTGACGACGAAGGGGGAGCTTGTGGCCTGGCCCCTTGGCACTCTGTGCAGGGGCTCTCCTCTTTGGGGCCCCTACCCGCTGCACCCTTGTGCACACACGGAGCGAGATAGAGCCACACACCGAAGCCTGCAGTCCTGTTATCAGGGCCTTTTCTTTCTGTTTTATCGCCAGCCGCAGCCGAGTTCAGGGAGAGCAGGAAAGGAGGGGGGTCAGGTGCAGGTCAGGGTGTGGTTTTGCCCCTGCTCCCTTATCAGCAGCTGAAGAAAGTGAATCCACCTGGTTTGTTTCTGGCTGTTAAGTGCGGCAGGGTCAGCCAGCATAGCAGCGGGTCGCCCAGAGTTCACCCTTCCTCCGGCCGCCTCGGTTATCGGCGGCGGCAGCGCTCAGCTCATCAACTTTCTCCACCTTGCAAGCAGCAATTTCCTGGTCCTCCACGGCTCGCCCCTCCCTGTAATCTAAACAGACAGGGCTCCGCACTTGGTGGCAGCCTTGCGCACTAATGCGCCAGCCACTCCTCCCCACCCCACCCCCCCACCCCGTCCCAGTGCTAATGGGATGACAGCCCGTGTTAGCCAAGCTCCACTTGCTCTCCTCTGCTGCTCTGATAGTCCCCCCCCCCCGGGGCAAGGCGTGTCCCCGGAGGAAAGGGCGTTCCCCAGCTAGAGCTGCACCAGAAACTCAACCGGTCGGGTCTTAGGCAAAGGGTCTGATTTGCTGTGGCTCAGAGGGAGGCCTTTGGATTCAGGAGCAATGCAAGTAGCACCGTGGCCCCAAGACTGGTGTCCTGGGGTGAGATGAACCAACATACTGAGAGAAGAGCAAATATAAACCTGGGAAGAAGTTCTTTCCCTGGAGAGAATTGGACCTCTATTGTTTCAGGTGGTCTCAGAGGTGTGGGGTGTGCATTGTTGCTGCTGCTGCTGCTTCTGCTGTTGACCCTGTGGCTGGCCAGAAGTCATAGCTATTTGAGATTCCTACTGTTCTACTGCACTCTAAGGTCCCCAGCAGTCAAAAGAACATTGCTATTGCCAGTGGGCGAGGCAGGGAGATTTGCCACTAGCTGAAAGGTACCCTATACAGGCCAGAAAACAACTCAAAGGGGCTTCTCTCTATTAATCAGGGATCCCAACATTATAGAGGCAAGTTCAGGTTTATGCCTAGACCAAGAAAACTTTATTCCTATGCACCCTGTTCCACTTACAGACTTGCACCATCCCACAGGGATAGTGGATTTAAGGGGATGCTCCGTGGATTCAGTACAAAGGCCAAGACAGCACAGCAGGCAGAATTCTGTGTCTGGAATTACAGACTCTTAAGAGTTTGAAGGGAACCCCAGGGTCATCTAGTCCAACCCCCCGCAATGCAGGAATCTAAACGGAAGCATCCATGACCGGTGGCCATCCAACCTCTAGACACGCCGGACAGAAGTTCAGACATGATACTTTTGCTAGGTGGAATGGGCTCCCTTGGAAGCTGGCGGACTCTCCTTCCTTGGAGGTTTTTAAGCCGAGCTTGGATGGACCTCTGGATCCTGGATGACGCCCGGGACCTCTTCCAGCTCTGCCATTCTATGATTCTAGAATAGGTGTCTGCGGTAGGGAGCTTATTTTGCTGAGCCAATTTTAGCTCATAGGGCTGCTGTTAACGATCACGTTGGAGGAACCTGTTCTGAACCCTTGAGGAAGGCATCCTGTCCCTTCACCTTCAGAGCTTCCACTTGTGCAAGTCTGACCTTGCGCTGCATCTCTCAAATCACTGGTTGTCTGTCAAACGGAAAAGCCAACTGGTACAGGATGCAGCTCTGCCGGCTGCCAAGGCCGTGCCAGCAGCAGCAGCAAAGGGCTCTGCCTGGTCCCCGTAAGGATCACACACGACATGGCGGCACCTGGCTCTCTCTGGCACCTGGAGAGCGGATGAGAAACCATCTTGGCTGTGAGCCCCGGAAGACCTGCTCCCTGCCTTGCTGGCCTGAGAGGCCCTGACTGACTCCAGCTACAAAAGCTGAGGCTGCAGAAATAAAGACTCTTGGGCTGGGTCTTGCTTAGAGGGGCTTGTCGCTGTTTTTTATATTAATTCTTTGTATCTTTATTTTAGTTCTTGTTATGATTTATGAGGAAATTGTTTGATGCCGTGTTTATTGTTCAGGACTACTCTTGTAAGCTGCCTTGAGCGTGGCTGGAACAACGGAAAGGCGGCATACAAATAAAATGACTCACGGTGCATGTGTGAGGCTAGCCAAGGGAACCAAAGGCACGGGCTGGGCTGCCTTCCCATGGAGCCTGCAGCACAACGGAGGGCTGCTGGTGTGTAATTCTCCTATCATGCACAGCTGCTTCAGGGGAGCATCTAAAAACAGTGCCGTTCCAAGAAACTTTGTGAGATGATGGAAACCTAGAATGGGGAAGCTATCAGCGGCTGAATGTGGGTCTGAAGGCAAATCCAAATGGCAATAATGAAGAAGGAACCAACCACAGCAACTTACAGCGCAGATGCCTGGCCATTTAGAGCAGGCATCCCCAAACTTCGGCCCTCCAGATGTTTAGGACTACAATTCCCATCTTCCCTGACCACTGGTCCTGTTAGCTAGGGATCATGGGAATTGTAGGCCAAAACATCTGGAGGGCCGTAGTTTGGAGAGGCCTGATTTAGAGGAAGGGCACAAGTTCACTGGCAGAGTGCGTGGTTTGCATGCAGATAGTCCCAAGTTTGGTTAAGCTGAAGAACCGCTGCTGCCAGTCAGTGTAGGCGATACTGAGCTAAATGGAATAGTGGTCTTACTCGGTAGAAGGTGGAACGCCTGACATTTCCATGTTCCTTTGCTCCCGATGGGCAGGGCAGCTGGTGATACGTGACTGGACTGGGTTGAGAAAGTATTGGCCCAGTTCCTTTGGCAACAGGGACCTGCTCCTGCTCCCCCCCTCCCCCCTCATGAACGTTCCCCATACCTTTTACAAGGAGCCATTTTTAAAAAAAGAGGGGCGCTTTTTAGTAGGGGTAGAGTGTTGCACACTGAACCCCACCCGTGATGCCCTTGCAAACCCATTTCTCAGCTGTTGCCTAGCTCAGTTCCACCAAGAGGGATTTCACCGAGATGCAGGAAGTGTGGAGTTCAGGCAATACCTCACAGCCCTCATGGAGTAATTACAGCTGCATCCAAACCACAGGGAGATTAAGTGCTATTTTCAGCTCTCCATAATCTTATTGGGCCACCGCAAGAACCTCGCCTCGCCTCGCCTCCTCTTCCCCCCCCCCACCAGTGCCGACGTTGGAAATCAATTCCGCAACTGGTCAAGGGGAGTAATTTTCTCTGCGGCTTTTAACAAATTGCTGTGCCTCGTATCGCTGGATGGCACGAGCCAAAGGCCACTTTGTATTTGCCGATTAGCACTGCTCAATTAAATTCCTCTTCTCGCTGGCACGGAGAGCTAATCTGCTCTAAGCAGCCAGTAAGCTCCTTTCTCCGTGTGAAATTGGTCCCAGATTTCAGCCTCTGATTTCCACCTGTTTGGGGTCGTGCCACGCTCAGGAGAGGCAGGTTCAGCCAGAGTGCCAAGGGACCAGGCAGGGTTCAGGCTAACACTTCCACTACCAGTGGGTTAATTATAACTTCATTCTCAAACACACACACAAGCGGCTTGCTTCAACTCCCAGTGACCTTACCTACTTAATTTTTTTTACATCTGCGGAGTAAATTTCTGTCAACAAAACTGAAAGGCCAAGCAGAGTTCAAAGTAACAATTCACGTTAAAAAAACAAAGGTTGCCCAGAACTAAATCACAGCCTTAAACAGCGAACCTCCCATAAAACACACAGGAGCTTTTAAGGTGAGCAGAGACGTTTCCCTGGAACTGCAAAGCACCCACCTGACAAATGGCTCTCTCCAAAGCAGCCTGCGGAAGGAGCCACCAGAGCCCACGCCGGCCTCTGGAAATTTACATGCTGCTGATTCCCGCGTAAAACCCGCCTTGTCAGGCTCTCCTTACGAGGAGGAATTCGTGGCAGCATAAACTCAGCCCAAGGCATCTCCAGAGCGTGGCTTTCTGTGACCTGCTGCTCAGCACTCCTATGCTAAACCAGAAGAATGGCAAAGGACACAAAGTGGGCACCTTGTCACTGGGTGGGCGTGGGCAGAGGGTGGGCGCCTGTTTGCCCGCGACAAGTGGACCCAGGTGCCCCTTGCAGTGGAGATCAGCACAAGGTGAATTCAAAGGGGCTCCCATGGTGAGGGCAGAAGAGCTGCTTGGTCAGGATCAGGCCTGAGAGCCCACCTTCAAAGCCAACATCTGGTACCCCCACTGCGGCAAGCCAGAGACCTTTGGAAGCTCAAAGGCAGCACACGCAGGCAGCGGCTTTTGCCCGCCTGGACTTGTGCATGTGGGCGCCCATGCAAGTGTGATGGTGCCAAGCCCCAAGGAATGGGAAAACTGCATCATGCCATGGGGCAGCTGAGCAGCTGAGCGAGGCATCCAGCAAAGAAAGAAAGAAAAATCAGATCCAGGAGAAAGCTGGTGAGGGGGTTTGCTGGAGACCCTTTGAATGCCCACACGCTTTGTGTAGGTAGCTTTCTTTGGGACTCAGTTGAATGGCACCATTTTCCAGAACATGTAAGCGGCAGCATTGCAGGGAAGGGAAGAGACCCGTGGTCCGGTCTTCAAGCACTATGTCAATCTTCCTCTAAGGATTTGGCTCAGAGGACAAAATAATGACAGCCATACCACCCCGTCTGATATAGGGCACCAACATGCAAGGCCATGGCCGGGAGGACGCACCATTTTAGGGAGCAAAACTTAATTTTCACATATATCTTCAGTGAGGGGCTTCCAAAGGGGAGAGGGCAGCAGCTGAGTTGCAAATCACGGGCCAATTGCTAGGGCTCCACTCAAGGTTGCTTTGGGCTTTTCTGCAACTGCAGACAAGGGTCCTATTCCGGCAAAGCTGACCAGGCTTTGTTGCTTTCCCCTGTACAGCGGTATCTCGAGTTACAGACGCTTCAGGTTACGAACTCCGCTAACCTGGAAGAGTTACCTCGGGATGAGAACTTGGCCCCGGGATGAGAACCGGAAATCGATTGCCGACGGTGCAGTGGCAGCAAGAGGTCCCATTAGCAAAAGCACACCTCTAGTTAAGAACAGTTTCAGGTTAAGAACGGACCTCCAGAAGGAGTTAAGTTTGTAACTAGAGGTACCACTGTATTCCCCTTCCACACTGCCCATGGGCAGAGATGCAGGCTTGCCACGAGTGAGGAGCCCTCTGTAAGCAGACGGAAACATTGGCAGGACGCTGATTCCACTTGTAGTGCAACAAATACCATGGGCAATATGGATTGATATAAAAGTTAGAGTATGGAAGAATATGCAGTTGTAAATGTTCAAAATGGG
Organism: Zootoca vivipara; assembly: GCF_965207765.1. Classification (NCBI taxonomy): domain Eukaryota; kingdom Metazoa; phylum Chordata; class Lepidosauria; order Squamata; family Lacertidae; genus Zootoca; species Zootoca vivipara. Next base: position 74,031,469 of record NC_142583.1, read on the forward strand.
ACCCCACGGAGGGGGTGGGGGAAGTCCTGGGATTTGGAGGAATCTCTGTACAGTGGTACCTCAGTTTATTAACACAATTGGTTCCGGAAGTCTGTTCATAAACTGAAGCGTTCATAAACTGAAGTGAACTTTCCCATTGAAAGTAATGGAAAGTGGATTAATCTGTTCCAGATGGTCCGCGGAGTACTTAAACTGAAGCGTTCATAAACTGAAGCGAAAGTGAATTAATCCGTTCCAGATGGGTCTGCAGCGTTCGTAAACCGAAAATTCGTAAACCGAGGTGTTCATAAACCGAGGTTCCACTGTATATGGATATATTATTGGGTCATTATAACTTTGTATTTGTAAAACCCGTGGGGTTTTTTTCTAAAAAAATGTTTAGGGGTACTCTCATTTTCCTACTCATATTGAAATTGTTGTTGTTGTTGAGTTGTTTAGTCGTGTCCGACTCTTCGTGACCCCATGGACCAGAGCACTCCAGGCACTCCTGTCTTGCACTGCCTCCCGCAGTTTGGTCAGACTCATGTTGGTAGCTTCAAGAACACTGTCCATATTGAAATACTTCCCCCAATGAGTCCAAACTTAGATTCACAAAATGTTTAGGGGTATACATACCCCTGCACACACACACCCCAGGAAAAAGCATCGTGTAAAACCAAATAAAAATGATTTCTTAAAAAAAGAAAGAGCGAGGCTCCGTGACAGCAATTGCATCCGACAGCAGAGCACACCCCTCACTGGGCAAGGCAGCTTCTGGGGGGATTGTGTTTCTCCTGCATCTGTTCGCCCCTGGTTTTTACATGAGTCAGCACATCAGATTCCGGGGGAGAGATCAGGGAGCTTAAGGTTTTGAGAGTGGCTTGGCAGGACCAGCCCAAGATGCTTTGCTGCCTGAGGCAAAGGACAGGATTTGCTCCCCCCCCCAAGAATCCCATGCGCATGGGCAGGAGCTGGGCAGCCTGGCGGCTGAGCTCCCTCTGCTGCTGGTTGTGGGGCCGAGGGCAGCGAGGTTGCCGAGGGGACGCGAGGCAGGTTGCTCAGCGCACACAGGACTGTCCCCCAACGCCTGCTTCCTACAGACACACACGGCCTCACTCTGTCTAACAGCAGGGCCGGCCCCATGGCTTAGGGTGTTTCACAGGACCACACGAGACGAGCCAGTGCAGCCAAGCTGCTGCGTCTGCCCAATTCACATGCAATCCAGCAGTGGGGAGGCCTATTCTTTCCCCAATTATAATGATTTAGGAAGAAAAGAAAAAGTATGCCAAAAAGAAATGCAAAAAGAAACGTCTCTCCAGCCTTCTATGCTGGCCTTACTAATTTCAGTAAAAAATAAAACAAGACCATTCATTATCAAGGCAACATTCATTATCTGATGAAATCTGGGACTTCTATGAATTGCATCAGTTGATTCGTTCATTTCTGCTAAATAAAGACATTTAAATAGCCAGGAAAGGGGAGATCTCCAGAATTTTTTGTTTTTGTTTTGCAGAATTCATTACATCCTCCAGGAGGGAAAACATAAAATGTTAGGCACGCCATCTTCCAATACACTGGACCGTGCCTTTAACAAAACCCAATTGAAGCCTGCCCCTCCCCTGCGCCCAAAGCGGCCGCACCCCGGGATCTCCTGAAGCATCACAAAGGAAGATGGGGTGCAATGATCCAACAGGAAGTCCTCCTGCAAGAGATCTGCTGAGCAAATGGGAGCAGGAGAAGACCCAGAGCGCTAACCCAACTGATGCTCAAAAAAGGAGCAACCGGGAAGATTGGGGACGGGGGGGGGGGGCAACAATATGGCAAAGGCATGAGATTTCTTTGCCCGGTCCCACAGACCAAAGGTTCTCAGGGGTCCCTGGCAGGAGCGCGGAGGGACTACTAAACTTGTTGAAGCCTGGAGTGTGGACCTCAAGGGGTCTTAGAGAAGGCTCCTTTGCTTGTTGGTGGTCTCTAGGGTGGCCAGAAGAGATTTGGGAGATGCACATCAACCTGGCCTCTCGCCTCTTTGTGAGCAGGGGATGCCCTTTTTATTCTCTTTCTTTCTTCACTAGCTCTTCCTGAGCCATAACAGCCTGTGGCTCATAAGCCACATCAATTGGGGCCAGGTCAATCCTTGTGCTCCAGCAGGGCCTTCAAAATGCCACAATCTTATGCACCTTCTCAGACTGAAGTGGGTTGGGCGGCTCCTGCCCTTCAAGGTTTCCTGAGCCATTAGCCAATGGGGCGGGGGAGATCCCTCAGCAACGGGTGCTGACCAGTCGCATCAGATGGATGGAAAGAGAGCAACTGGATTCAGCGCCTTGGCACCGTGACTTGGCTCCAATCCTAACCATCGGAGGTACTTCCGAAGCAGAACTTCTTGTTCTGATCAGGAATCTTTCAACTTTCCTCTCTGCTGCCTGAACATGTCCCACTTGGCAGGGCCCCGTGGCTTTCGGATCCCATTGATGTCTAACCCCAAAAGGCTTTGAAGTTCTCTTTTGGCTTCCCACCCCTAACGGTTAAGCAAGGCATCCGAAGGCAGAAAGAGGGAGAGGCGGAGCAGCTCAGAGGACCTTCCGGCAAGGACTCCTCCAGGCTTCTGGGAAGACAAGGCAGAGCCAAGAGGGCACGGAAAAGAGCTCATGTGAAAACAGTGTGCATCAGCCCCAAGGATCGAGGGCCAGCCTCTTCCTTTCCTTCCTGACTCCTGAACATTAATATTTGAAATATTAAGTGGCCTACTCTTCAAAAGTCCTGCCAATGCAGGAAACCCTTTGCCTCTCCAGGATCATGGCCATGCAGTCTCTGCTTAAAAATGCCCAACGAAGGAGAGCCCGGCATCTTACAAAGCAGCCTGCTCCATGGTCAAAAGGCCAGCGAAGCCAGGAAGTTCTTCCTACGTAAGGCTCAAAATGCCCTCCAAATTGCTTCTTTTCCAGGCTGAACACCCTCCTTCAGTCTTTCCTACGCAACTCCCCACCTCTCATGCACACACAAGCTCATGAGATCTGCCCTAGAGTGAACATATAGATTCCTCCAGATCTCTATTTACCAGGCTTTGAAATCGGAAAAAGGCACAACCAAGGAGCAAAGTTCACAATTGGCAATTAGAGGGCTGGAAGCTGGTGGAAGTGTTGCTATCTCCTGGCCTGCAGAGCCCTTCCGGGTCCAGTGTTGATGGAAACCAAGCGCTGAGCATTCATTACAAGTGCAATCCTGTCCCAACACATTCTCCCTGATCAAGGGAGGAGCTGCAGTGCAGGTGAGGAGTGGAAATGGAAAGGATGGCACCTGCCTTGCCCGTTTGCTCCTTCTCACTTCATGGAAAACACCACAAGAGTTCAGCTGACACCAAGGAGACACACGCTGACTGTCCTTACAAGAGCCTAAAGCAATGCTTGCCAAACTTCTCATGCCCCCGTCCTGGCCTTGGTTCCAGGAACTCACCCCCAGTGCCCCCTACGCGACCCTACGAAAAGCGCTGTTCAGAAAAATGGTTTGCACAATTCACTAAGGTAGATAGTTGTAAGACAAATTCAACAGGGTAACAACCAACTGTACATACATTAGAAACTCAGTTAAAACTATTTAGTTGAATTAATTCTACAAAATTCACAAACTTGATCCAGCGATAGCAGCTTTTCAAAGTTACGCTGCCAGCACCACGTTGCCACCCCCTCGTCTCCTAGTGCCACCACACCCAGGTGTGTCATCCCACTGCCCACTTGGGGAACCCCTGGCCCAGGGGGTCCCAGGAAGACTTTCCTACACAACTCCCCACCTATCATGCACACACAAGCTTATGAGATCTGCCCTAGAGTGAAAATATAGATTCCTCCAGATCTCCATTTACCAGGCTTTGAAATCGGAAAAAGGCACAACCATGGAGCAAAATTCACAATTGGCGATTGTGGGTGGGGAGGGTGGGTAGCCTTGTCTTCAGCATGGGGCTCCACAGTTCAACACAACGCTTCCAAGGACGGCTGCAAGGGTGACAAAAGATGTAAGGAAGGAAAGCCAGCAAGGAAAAGGAAAGAGGAAGTCAAGAGAAAGGAGGCGAGGAATGTGGTGTTTTCAAATTCAGGTGGAACAAGATCCCTTCCACCTCGACAATTCCATGATGACGCCTCTTCTTCGGGTTTTTTTGGGCCCCTACACACACACATGTCGTGGGCCACAACCTGTGCCTCTTGCATGTCTTTCCAAAAGGATTCCTCCTCCGTACCTGGCAGCAGCATCCCTAAGAGCCAGGTGACACATTCGAGACACACACGCCCCTTCTTGAGTAACAGACACCACCTCCTCTCCTTGATAGGACCTGATGAAAAATTCACCATGGCTCCGGCTGCAGCGCCAGGGAAGGAGCTGGCAGGCCGGGTCTCTTTTTACCTTCCTCGGGTTACAGCTCTGACCCAAGAGCATCGCACGGCTGTCAGGATGTGGTGCTGCACATTCTCAAGAGCAGCACCATTTATGAGGGAGCCCAGACCCGCTGAAAGGGAGCCCTTGGCACTCTCTCACAGCACCAGGGCTGGGAGGGCTCCTGGGTTTCAGCTCCAGGGTCCGCCTGTTTTGATGCTGATGCTGCTCCTGCCCCCCTCCCCCCCCAAAAAATTGCTCAAGATGAGGCAGAGGGCTACAACTGGGTCGCTTCTCCACAAGTCAGGTGTGCTTGCAACAGTAAGAGATGTGATGAAGCAGGCTCTGAGCCAGAAGATACATTTTTTAAATAAAAAAACCCAAATTCTGAACCAAGGAAATCCAAATCAGCAGTCAGAATAACTGCATGTAAATTAAACACATCTGGATCCGTTTCGCATAATGAGACTTGCTTCCAAGATTTTGGGGTTGTTTTTTTTCTGGTTAAAAGGAGAAATGAAAGTGGCTGCAAGACTCGGCACCGGGTAAAGCGACCCAAGCAGGGCAGAGAAATTTTATCCAGAACTTCCTGACCTGGGCCTCCTTTGCCCACCTGACTCACCTGACTCCACTCCATCCCCACTCCTGAACCATGAGGATGACTCTTATGAGCTATGGACGGGGCAGGGGCACAATTCTGTGCAAGGCCCCCCCCCCCATTCCAGATTCCTCCTCCAGATTCACCTTGTGTTGTACAGTACTTCAGAAAAGAGAGAGATTAACACCAACTTCTTTCCCATTAAATTCTAGTGTCCTCAGCTCCTATTGTTTGTGATTTGTTGTTTTCAGTGATATCTTTTGTTTTGTTTAAATTTGCTGGTTGCTCAGAGACCCCGCTTTGGGGTGGGAAAATGGGATATAGGTGGATCCATGAATATATCAATCAAGGGTTTGTACATGATCTGCTGCAGGACCTCCTGCAACGACCACCTGAACAGGAGGATGCAGGAACAGGGTCTTTTGTGTGGTGGCACCTCCTGCCCCTTGGACCTCCTGCTCTTCTCTTGCACATCAGTCAGGCACCATTATCAGAGTCTCTTCAGATCCCACTGAGGACCTGCCTTTTAAGTGGAGGTTTGTGCCTGAACTGGATTTGAAATGGCTTCTCTATGTATGCTCCAGTTGTTAAAACGCTTCAAAATGTCTCATGGGAAGCGAGTCCTCCCCATATCCATTAAATCTGAATTAATTAATCATAGAATCATAGAGTTGGAAGAGACCCCAAGGGCCATCCAGTCCAACCCCCTGCCAAGCAGGAAACACCATCAAAGCATTCTTGACATATGGCTGTCAAGCCTCTGCTTAAAGACCTCCAAAGAAGGAGACTCCACCACACTCCTTGGTAGCAAATTCCACTGCCGAACAGCTCTTACTGTCAGGAAGTTCTTCCTAATGTTTAGGTGGAATCTTCTTTCTTGAAGTTTGAATCCATTGCTCCGTGTCCGGTTCTCTGGAGCAGCAGAAAACAACCTTTCTCCCTCCTCCATATGACATCCTTTCATATATTTGAACATGGCTATCATATCACCCCTTAACCTTCTCTTCTCCAGGCTAAACATACCCAGCTCCCTAAGCCGTTGCTCATAAGGCATCATTTCCAGGCCTTTGACCATTTTGGTTGCCCTCTTCTGGACACGTTCCAGCTTGTCCGTATCCTTCTTGAATTCATCAGTCCTTCCATTCACCAGTCCTCTTGGAAATGGCCAAGCCATTGGCAAAAGCCACCGCTTCTCCAAAGTGGAGGGACCCCAAATACAACACACACACACACAAACAAGACCACTTCTTGGCCATTTCCATCTGGTCTGCTGAGGGAGGATGCCAACTGGGTTTCTCAACTGAGAGCTTTGCTCCTGCTGCTGCTTGGTGTCCTTTCCTGGGACAGGAGAAAACTAGACACCTGCCTGTGCCACGCTCTTCTCTTCTCTTCTCTTCTCTTCTCTTCTCTTCTCTTCTCTTCTCTCTCTCTCTCTCTCTCTCTCTCTCTCTCTCTCTCTCTCTCTCTCACACACACACACACACACAGATACATACACCAAGGCTCATCGGCTCGGCAAACAGATATAGGTTTCCTGGGGTTGCCTGCTGAGCCATTTGCCAAGTGTTGAAATGTTCCTATGGCTGTGGATCCGATTGTGCAAATACTTTGCACACATCCCTCAATATAAGCAAATCCACAGCTCTGACAGTTTCAATTCAAAACCTGCACTTGGTATTAAGAAAGGGAGGGGGATTTTTCAGAACTGGAACTTGAGCCCCTTTGGCTGGGAGGCCAAGTTGGACCAGCGGCAGGTCGCATACCCTCTTCCTTGCAAAAAAAGAGGGGGGGGCTGCTGCTGGTTGATACTCCCACAGCACCCCCTACTGGCTGAAGGCCTGGGAAGGGAACCAACTGCACCTGGGCAAATGTTCTGGAGCAGAAGCAACGGGGGAAGACTCGCCCTCCCCGTGGGGAAAGCGCAGCCCACATGCTGAAAAAAGAAGTTGCAGCTCTGAAGCTAAATCGTCTTAATGCAGCAGAAGCTCTCGCAGGATCCAGCCGACTTACTCAAAGGCTGGAATTTGACACTGTATTAAAACTGGCTGGGATTGACTCGAGTATTAAATAATCGTAGCCTGGGCAAATGCAGCCATACCAGTAAATGTAACTGCAGTTTCTTTCCTGGCTGTGCCAAAATATTTCAGCCATCATCCTCGCTGCGGCCCCTTTTGCAGAACAAAGATGGTACAGAATATATGCAGACAGCATCTCAAAAGCGACCTCTAGAGACCCCGTCCCATCCCTGGGTGACCCTTGGGGCAACAGAGGGGCTGGCAAGCCCACTGTGGGGAATGGGGATGGCCTGCTACTTTTCATCCCCTCCCTGCAAAACCACATTTAACAGGGCTCTAATACCTGCAAGACATCAAAATCTCTTAAGTGGTTTTCAAAACACTGCTATCGCCAATTAAACTTATATCCTGCCTTCCTCCCAATCGTTGTGGACTCCCATTCCTAGCAGCCCTAGGAACTATTTTCCAAAGCATCTGGACTTGAAATATGTCGCTGTGAATATACTTTAAGCGGGGTGTAGTGGGAAGGAGGGGGAAAGCAACACTTATGTGATACGTATCTTGACCTCCTTTTTGAATAAGCAAAGCAACTCCTTGGCATTTTGGACCACCCAGCATCACCTCCGATTCTAGGCTGCTGTCCTCTGGGGATGCTATTCAGAAGCCTGTAGTTTTCTACCTCTTTTCTTTTTTGCGACGGCTGCCTTGCCACCGTGCTTAGGGCAGGGGGCTGCAGGACAGGGCGTCCTGCTGCTCAAAGTATGGCTGGGTCAGACTCTTTGGAGAGCAAGGAGAATGGTTTGTATAGAACGGGAGGGCCTCTCCTGAGCAAGGATGGAGCAAGCACGCCAAGGCCACGAGGAGGGGTCCTGAGAACCAAACTATTGAAATCCTGACTGCAGGTGCCCCTTTGTGAGCAGCGTTCCCAAAAGGGTTACACACATAGACAGGTAATCGGTCTAATGGTGGTTTAGTCTGAGAATGAAACTGCATTGTTCCAAGGCAGTGGGCTGACTATGATCCCAGTGGAACATCCCAGGAGTCTGCCCTGCCCTGCTTAGAACCTTCCTTGAAGCACCTCACTGCTCAGTCACGGCCCAAGCTCAGAGCAGTCATCGAATCATAGAATTGGAAGGTAGTTCCAAGGGTCACCTTGTCCCAACCGCTGGAATGCAGGAATCCCAGCCCAAGAATCTCTTGACAGACGGCCATTCAGCCTCTGCTTAAAAACCTCCAAGGAAGGAGAGTCCACCACCTTTACAGTCAGAAAGTACTTCCTGACATTGTCATGACCTCCTTTCCTGCCATTTGAAGATTCAGACTAAACATTAGGAAGAACTTTCTGGTCAAAGTCACCAGAGCAATCTCAGCTCTTACGTTCTACCTCAAATCTGGGGTCTTCTCTTTCTTCCACAGCATTTGGGATCATTTTGTGGAAAGTCTGCAAACGAGGCAAAACAGCAACTTCCGACGGGGAAATGAGTCCGCACCACGGCACATCCCAGGACAGAAGCTGTTCTGGGATGGCCTGATCCCTCGGGGTGTAGAGAGGCTGAAAGCCGACTTGGCAGGGAATGGGATTGTGGGGAGGGAAGGAAGGAGGGAGGGTTGGGAAGAGAGCAAAGCTGATCAATCCAAGAGAGCCGATGGGGGCTACAGAAAGACCCCCATGGCCAAGAGAATGCCATTGCGAATGGAAGCCCATGTCGGCCTCGGAAACAAACGGCACTGCATCATCGTGGCAGCTGAGACAAAGCGGGGTGTCTTTTAATGGACAAAGATTGTTTTGATGAAAAAAGGGCATCCGTCATTGCATCTCACTTCATTCAGACTTTCTCCTCTACCACCATCCATCTTCACTGCCAACAGATGACAGAAGCGAGGCCGCTGCCACCACCCCACACGCCCCCCCCCCACAGACCGGGGTGTCACCCCCGCTCCATAACAAATGACTTTGCTGGGAAATGGCCCCTTTCCTCCGTATCTGCGCTTGCCAAAGCCCAGGGGCACCCTATGGCCCACCACAATCAACGAGGCTGCCATAATGAGGTCCCACTAATGGGTGGAGCCTCTCGCCACCGATGGAAGCGGGAACAGAAGCGGCACAGTTTGGGGCTGGAGGCAGCGCCTGTGAGAAAGAACATTCGCCTCCCCCAGGACGCACCAATGAAACGCATGCGCACACAAACACCCCATCCTTGCGCATAGCGGAATGCAAAGCCTTCCAGCCAGGCATTATGTGCAAACAAAAAAGTCATGCCAGCAGGAGCGGCCCCAGCAGCCCAGGCCAAGCCACCTTTCCTCCACTTGGATAGGGTCCAGCCGAACCCAACCCACCCGTGGCCCCAAGGGCTATCAAGGGCCACCACCTCTCTCCCGCTGCTTCCATAGGCAACTCCACGAAACCGGTGGCCACGTCCATGAGGGTTGACGTTGGCGATGGCGGCGAGGAAGGAGAGGTCTCCGGCCCGGCTCGCCAACCCCGCCCCCTCCTCCCTTCCCCTTCTCCTTCCCTTAAGACCTGATGGTCTTCAGTCACACATCTTAAAAGGAGCACAAAACACCAGAACACAAAGACGTACTTGTCTCAAGTCGATGAAGGCCAACTGCAGTGTGTCCCCTTGGAACCCAGGCACTGGGCCGGATCTGGCAAACTCTGTGGGAAAGAAGAGAGGATAAAAAGCGCTTTTAACTAACCATGGACAGGGAGATTGGCAGACGGATGACAGCGGAGACAACAGCGGCTGGGGGAGAGGAGGACCGCACTTCTAAGGAGCAAGGTCTCCCTCCCTTCCAGCTTTTTGTTCACCCTTCAAAATTTGTGTCATCAAAACACCATTAATTCCACCATCCTGACAGCAAGGAAACTGTACTAATTCGACCTGAAATTTATTCCCATGAGCTTCACTGGGCTCCAGAGTATTTGTTTTGTGAATGGACAAACAATTTGCAAAGAAGAAAAGCATTGGGGGGAATGGAGGGAGAGGACCGGGGGGGGGGGTCAATGGAAAAAGTTTTCCTCCCAACACAATAAAATCTTCAGCTGTGAAACCCTTTTCAGTTCCGAATGCTATTTATATTTGGGGGCACTGAAGGAATTTTCTAATTTCATGCCTGTCACAGTGATCTATGCACATTTGTCAAAAATAAATAAGCCAGGCTACTCCATTAATTACGTTGGAACAGAATAACATCTCCAACTGATATATCATATCATTGCACAAGGGCCAGAAAGTGGGGGAGAACCCCACCCACCGCTGCCATTGCACGAAACAGCCATTTATTCTGAAGGCGGCCATTGGACGAGCAGCTCGTGGCAACAAGGGTCAAGGGAAAGATCCTCAGGTCCTTCTCTCTTCTGTGTCACCTGGATTCAAAGTTTCGGGTCTAAATCCATTATGTGGTACAGAATTGTTTAAACACCACATCACAAACAACACAGTATGAATGCTGGAGACCTGTTTGCTGCCTTGCGAAGTTCACATACGGAAGGTAAAGCAAGGCTATCCCACCTCCTCTTGCCTACCTTGAGTAAACTAGAAGCATCACCCTCCTAGGAAACTCAGGGCCCTGAGCATCACAAGAGGAGACTCACATTTCATCTCCCTAAATTGTTCACCTCACAACCCAAGATGCTGGAGAAACACACAAGGTTGGTCCAGGGACTTGGGTCCCCTCAGGCAGCTGCTCTACACAAGACGTTGTGTAGCAGCGACGTTGCAGGGGTGCATCTCTCCAATGGTGTTTTGCTTTACGGGTGCCCCAAGTGAACACTGGATGGTCAGCAATGCAGCACGCCACTCCGCACCCTCTAGGAAGGCCAGGAAGAATGCTGGGCACCAGTGACTCATTGCAGGGTGTCACTCAAGAGGCAACATCTTCTAGGCCCTCTCAAAATTGAGCATGGGCAGGTTACTGGAAAATGATGGCAGAACCCCTACCCAGGTCGAGGAGTTCGTGATCGATCAAGATGCACATTGAAAATTAATTAACGGACGTCTTTCCCATGCTGGAATTTTATTACTTGTTAAGATTTATTTGTCGTCGAGACAAAATCTAAGGTAGGAATGAAAAATGAAGTCTTGGGAAGCTGGGTGTGTGACAGAGCGGGAGGCTTGTTCTTAGACTTTTATTCAAAACACAGCATAAAGCACAGCCCCAACTTTTGCACAAAACACACATTTTGGTGTTGTCCGTGGCAACTAGCTGAACCCACCTGACCACTCGTCTAGAGCAGTAGTGTCCAAACTCTTTTCAAAGAGGGCCAGATTTGATGAAGTGAAGGGCCATGAGGGCCAACCAAAGTTGTCGAGCTTTTTATAGAGTTGAAATTCTTGAGCTTTTTAAAGGATTTTACCCCAGGAAATAAACTGCCACAGGGGCTGGATTAAACCGACCGGAGGGCCAGATTAGCCCCCCAAAAGGACTTTGGACATGCCTGGTCTAGAGCCTTTGTAGATAATTTGGTTGTTCGTAGCAAATACCAAAGCAGACCCATTAGCTCAGCAACACTTTCCTGCACAGATAGTGTTTTGAAAATATTATAGTGGGCTTTGGGATATGTTTCATGTAGCTTTGTTAAGTGTGACTTCTGAATATGCTCTGGTCCTGAAAGAGATGCATGTGCCAGAGTCTTGGGGTGAAGCATGCAGCTATGTTCAGATTGCGCTGTGTCCTTGAAAACTGGAGGTCATCCCCTGTTGACCTGTGCACTGCAAGGGTAGGGACCCTGCTGAACTACAACTCCTGTCATCCTTGACCTCTGGCCATGGTTTGGTTGCCATGCAGTGTGGCATCAGGAATGGCCAGCCTGAGGGGAGCTGATGCCACATTGCATGGCATCCAAACCAGAGCACCCTCCGAAGCCCTCGCCCTATTAACTAGGCTCTCTGTGAGCATTTATACCTTCCGCCTTCAAATACCTGCCATCTCCACAGCAACTGGGAGCTTTCCCTTTGGGAGGATGATGTAACCTGGCTCAAGTTCTGATCATTCATGGGGCTGTGATGCGGTAATGATGCCACTTTTCGTGGCTCCGGCTCCTCCGAGTCAGGTCACGGCTAGGTAGGAATTCGTCCAGGACAGGCTGAAGTCCTGATTTTGCAGGCTTCTCAAGCCCTGCTGATGCTTTTGGGTCCTCCTGCCACCTGCACTCTAAACTGCCATGCAGCCAGGATGGTGCATAGGGATGTGAAGAGGCTGCGTTAGGTCCTAAGCCAGACTCATTGTGCACTGGGCCCAGGAGACTCTATTCCAGCCTTTCCCAGCCTGGAGCTTTCCAGATGTTGCTGTATACCCCTTCCTGCCACTTGGGCTGCCCACCTGAGCTTGCTCATCCTCCTGGGGCTGCCACTTCTGCCTCATCCTGTGTTTGTTCTTAGCCTTCCCTCCTGGAGCTGACCGATCAGTCTCTGCCCCTCCACTCTTCCAGATCACTTCTCTGCCTAGATCTCAAGCCTCAGCCCTTCAACCATGAACCAACGGAGGCAGCGGCTGCAGGCTAGCCTTGGAGAAGGGCGCAAGCTCTGGGGTAGAGCACCTGAGCTATGGCAATGTCCTTGAGCACCTGCTTCCCACACAGAAGGTGCCAGGTTAAATCCTTGCCACCTCCAGGCACAGCTGGCAAAGCCCCAACCTTGAGACCCTGGTGAGTGACTGCCAGCTAGTGCTTGTAATACTGAGCTAGATGGACCAAGGTTCTGACCCAGTGCCAGGTAGATTCCTTCGCTCACCTGCAGTCTGAATGGACGTCATGGGCAATGGTTGATTTACAACTCCATAGGTAAAGGTAAAGGTACCCCTGACCATTAGGTCCAGTCGTGACCGACTCTGGGGTTGCGCGCTCATCTCGCATTATTGGCCGAGTGAGCCGGCGTACAGCTTCCAGGTCATGTGGCCAGCATGACAAAGCCACTTCTGGCGGACCAGAGCAGCGCACGGAAACGCCGTTTACCTTCCCGCTGTAGCGGTCCCTATTTATCTACTTGCATTTTGATGTACTTTCGAACTGCTAGGTTGGCAGGAGCTGGGACCGAGCAACGGGAGCTCACCCCGTCACAGGGATTCGAACCGCCGACCTTCTGATCAGCAAGCCCTAGGCTCAGTGGTTTAACCACAGCGCCACCTGGGTCCCAACAACTCCATACATGGCATCATATGGCCATCAAGCTACCAGCCTCAAGATGACACAAACTGATGAGATGGTTTTCTTAAGATGCACAAGGTGTCTATTATTATTATTATTATTATTATTATTATTATGAATCACATGCCGCACAGAGTTCTCCAACTTGAACAGCCAGAGAGGTCATATTCTGAGCACAGCTTGCCAGTTGGATGTCAGAGCGCAAGTGTGCAAAACCTGCTGTTTAATTCCAGCCACCCCCCAGCCCAGGAGGGCACAGCCAGTTCTTCCATTGAGCCTCCTCAGTCAGGTGTCAGGACAATTAGCACAGAGCAGCCCAACGGCCCAGCGGGAGATTGCCCAGGAAACCATCGGATCCCTGTGCCGTGTCAGCAAGGCGAGAGGGGGTGGGGGGTGGGAGCAAGCGGGAGCGAGAGAGCAAGCCCCCTACACCATGGCCCCCTCGAGCAGAACATGGACCGAGAATGGAGCTGGCCCCGGTACAAAGGCCTGGGGCAGCCGAGAGGGTTGGGAGACCTGTGTTCAGGCCAAGGAAGTGATGCCTCCGCAAGGCCTGCAAGCAGGGGCCACCCACCCGAGGCGGGTTACAGGGGGACTCTAACCTCTTTCCCAAAGGCAGCGGGACAGAGGAATAGGAACCGCTAAGCCTTGGACAAAGGAGAAGAACTAAAGAGAGCCCAAGACAACTGAAGAGTTGGGGTGGGAGAAGGGGAGAGAAGGAGAAAGACCCACATGGGTTGATTATATGCAATGGACGTTTTTTCCTTTCGTTGGCTGTACAACAGAAACAAGACATATACAGAGAGGTCCCTGTACTTTACACACTGAAAAGGGGGGAAATATACCCCCTGCAAATTCCCATTCTTCCAGAAGCACAGAGGGCAGCCTTAATCCATCTGGGATACTGCCACCTCCTGGGTGGGTTCATCTTCCGACTGCCCCCACCATGACTGGAAGAGCAGGAGAACTCGCCCTCCCTCGCTCAACCTTATCAACGGGAACAAAGAGGTCAGTCACTTAGAAGAGCAAAGGACCGTGTGCCTTGCAAGCGCCCGCTAGACCCGGAAGAACCAGCCCAAGCCCATTCCGGGAGCCTTTCACCATTGCTCACTCCCTGGTCCTTCCCAGCCCATTTTTGGGAGGACTTTCCAAAAGCACACTGCCACACCTGCATGTAAACTGCATGACTTTTGTGCACACTCTTCCCACAAAATCCACATTTTTCCCCAATGTGCCTTTTCTCTCAATTGTACGTTTTATATGCATTTTTACATAAAATTTGTTATTTTGTGTGTGTGCACTTTTGTGGACCGAAACTGCATTACAAAAACCAAAGGAGTGCGTAGCCTGGCTACTGCTTGCAGCTCGGAAAGCAACTAAGTTTGGGAACGTCCAACTCTCTGTGTCTCTCTCTGCCTCCCTCCCTCCCTCACCCACCCACCCAGTTTGAGCAAGCGGCAGTTGAGCCCTCCTGCCTGCCAGCTTCGGAGCAGAGGTGAGAGGTACCTCTGGCCAGCCATGGAAAAGGAAGGGGCCTGGCAGGCTCAGCCGCCCCGTCACCTCGCCTGACCTTCAAGAGCAACACTTGGACTCTGTGCGCCTTCCCCAAACTCCTGCCAAGACTTTCCAAGCAGGGCGGCTGCCTGCACTTTACTCAACAGCTGCAGGTAATCACGGGGAGGGGAAACGAAAGCGTTTGGAGCAGATCTGGAGGAGGAGGAGGACATTGTTGCACAGAAGAAAGGGGCCATTATGGAAACGCCTTGGCTAGGGTGGCTGCTCTTCAGGTTTGGAGGGATGAGGAGGCTCCCCTCCTTCCACGGCTACGTTCAGACAGGACACGGAAATTGCTCCGCAAATCCCCAAGGAAGGAATGCAGAGACGGGGCCTCCGAGCACACTCCAATCTGCGCTAATGTCTCCCCACAAAGTACCGCAATTTATTCTGAATGGGCTTTTCATCCATGAAGGTGGCTCTCTGTTAGCACCTGCGGAGAGACGCCTAGGAAATGAAGAGCAGTGGCTAGGGAGCTGGGCCTGACCAGTGGGCCTCTCTCCCTGTCTCCTTCTGATGGCCAAGACTTGAAGCAAGCTGTGTACTGGGGCTTTGCAAGCACCCAGCTCCCCCAGGGCAAAACAAGCCTCCCTTCTTCTCCCTCTTTTCGTAATCAATATTCGCTTAAAGTTTTCCACATGAGATACAATAAAAACCACACTAATCTAAGAAAGAAAAATAGGGTTTTTTGGGGGGGGGGAGATGAGGAAAGGAAGAAAGGGAGGTGGTAATTTGTTGTTTTTCATTTGTTCCCCTTTAGGGAAACAAACCTTGCTGGAATGAATGGGGGAGACTTTCCAGTATACTGGGCCCCAGATCACCCAGCACTCACCGCTCCCCATTTTTATTCTTCCACAAGTGTCTAATCTGTTAGGAGGGAAGTGAGGGAAGTGAGTAGCAAAGGCTCGGCAAGTGTGAGATGAGCTATGGATCATGGAAAGTCCTTCCCGCTCATGGAAATCAGCAGCGACCCTCGGGAGGAGACTTATCAGTCATGCCGTCAGCAAAGATCACCAGGAAATGAAGGGGGTTTGCGGGCCAGTGGGCCTGCAAAGCCTTTTGCCAGCATTTGCTTCTCTCAGAGAGTCTGAAGCTGACAGGCAGGAAGGAGAGAGCAGGGGCATTTCGGGCCTGGAGGGAGAGGCTCAGCTGCCCTGACCACGCAGGAGGGACAGCTCAAGGCCTTAGATCCACTCATCTAGCTTGGCATTGCCCACCCACTGGCCGGGAGCAGTTCCCCAGGGGTCCAGGCAGGGATCTCCCCCAGCTCCAGCAGGAGGTGCAGCTGGGGGTGCAACCTGGAGCCTCAAAGAAGCAAAGCAACCAATTTGTTAATATTCTACAGATTGCAGCTGCTTTGTTAATTGTATGATTGATGCTGTACTTGTGATGTTCTGTTCTGTTCTGGTTATTTATTGTTTGTAAGCTGCTTCCTTTGAATGGAAAGTGGTGTAGAAACACCCCTATCAGTCCAGTGCGCGGGGGGTCCCTTGCTCCCTTTGCAGAACAGACTTCAGGCGGACTGTTTGGTCTCACCATTTCTGCAGGCTGGAGACCTGGGAATTTGAATAGCAGGCTTCTTAGGTATCTGCTTGCATTTCACTGCAGGCGACTGAGACCCCACAGAAAAATGCAAGATGCTTGTGAGGGACAGGGGATATCGCGAAGTCCCTCCCCTCCTGAGTTCAAGCCCATCCCCGAGCACAGGGGAAAGCAGAGAGAGTTCCGATGCCAGTGGGGAAGCAGGAAGTCGGGGCCGAGGCTCAGGCAAGGTAGAGGAGCCAGGGTCCCAGGTGGGACAGGAAGGGGCGAATAAGGGGGGGAGACCCATCCCCCCAACTCCGGAATTACGCAGAAAGAGGAGGGGAAAGAGGATGGGTCTGCCAAAGCTTTTGTGTTGGAGAAAGACGCGCCAAAAGCCATTCGGAGGTTCTGAAACCGACTGACCACATCACTCCGTGTAAATAGCAATGACTTCAGCACTGTAAATACGCAGCACCAATAAAAGAATAAAATGCAGAGCTGCGTAGCGTCGTTACTCTGAAGTAGCCCACTCCGGCCACTGTGACAGCAACCTCCGAATCCTTTTTTGGGCTACTTTGGAGTTGCCGGGATGAGCGTGTCAGAGGCGGAGAGATGGCGGCAGATCGCGGAGCAAGCCCAGCAAGAACTGCAGCAGCTGTCGCTGCAGGCGCAGGGGGAATTGAAGGCAGCTAAAGAAGAGACTAAGAAGGTCCAGGACGACCGGCTACAACTTGCGGAACAGGTGAGAGCGCTACAGGAAAGAGAGCAGGAATTAAGGGCGGTGGCGGTAGACCTCCAAAACAAGCTGGATGCAGAGAAAAACAAGGCGGGAGGGGCACCCCAAGTCCAAGTGCTGCCAGGAAGGAGAGCCGGGACCCTAGTAAGCAAGTTCAATGGAGACCCGAGGGAATATCAGGGCTTTGAGACTGAGATTGTGTATGCTCTTGAGCTGCACCACGATGAGTTCCCTGATGATGAGCACCGGGTAGCGTTTATTGTGGAGCACCTTACCGGGGCAGCCAGGGAGTGGCTAAGACCGTTAATCGCAACAAAGAATCCTTGCATGAAGAATGTCAAACTATTTCTAGAAGGTTTGAAAACGATGTATTCGTCCGATAGTCATATGGACCAGACTAAGGAGGAACTTCATAATTTACGCCAAGGAAATATGACAGTTCGCGCGTATTGGGCGAAATTCACCATGCTGGTGCACAGATTGGGGTGGGAATTAGAGTCACCCCCAATGCAAGCGGCGTTCTACTTGGGGTTGCATGAGGAGGTGAAGGATGAGCTCTCAAGAGGTCCAAAGCCCAGTAATATGGATCAGCTGAGCAAAGCGGCTCTGGCGGTGGGGGTGAGACAGGAATCCCGGTGGAGCGACAAGCAAGCAACGCGCGCAAAGCGGGCTTGGTTCCCACGGTCGCAGGAGAAGCCACTCCCCCAACAACCCTTTCAAGCCACGCCTGGGGCCAGCCAGGACCAGGAACCCATGCAGATTGATAGCGCGCACGCGCGGGCTTTTCAAACCCCAGCGGCGCCAAGACGCAAGGAGGGAAGGGGCAGGAATTGCTTTCTCTGCAACTCCCCCCAGCATCTCGTCAGAGACTGCCCACATCGCAGGGAGTGGCAAGGAAAGGCGGGAACGGTTGTGCCCTCCCCCACTGACGCAGTACCACAGCAGGGAAACGGGAAAGCCTGGCTGCAGGAGACAAGGGGCAGCAGCCAGGCACAGTCAGCAGACAACAGCCCCAGCCCACCCACCCGCACAGAGAGGAGCAGAGCCAGCCCACCCCTCCCAGAGCAGGAGTGGTTCTAGAAGTGACGCTCATGCTCCCAAATGGCTATCCCCTGACGGTCCTCGCCCTAATTGACAGTGGTGCCTCAGCCAACTTCTTCTTGAGAAACTTTGCAGAAGAGCACCAGATCCAGCTTCTGCAGCTGGATTTTCCTCTGCACGTGGCAACCATTGACGGCAGAGAGCTGCTGGGAGGGGCCATCACTCATCAAACCCCCCCCATGAGAATGACGGTGGGAAGGCACTCAGAGACACTGGCATTCAACGTCACCACCATCTCAGACCCCCCCATCGTCTTGGGCATGAGCTGGCTGGCGCGCCACGACCCCTCCATCAGTTGGCACCAGAGATGCATCACGTTTGGGTCGGACTTTTGTCTGGAACATTGCATGCAGCACCAACCAGGGGAGGGGCCTCCAATAGCCACGGTGGCCACCATGCACGTCAAAGGGGGTGAGGCGATACCCAAGCCGTACTGGGACCTGCAGGAGGTCTTCAGCGAAGCGGAGTCCGACCACCTACCCCCGCACAGGCCTTTTGACTGCCAGATCAACCTGGTGCCAGGGGCAACTATACCCCCAGCCAAGCTGTACGCCATGTCGGACCAGGAACTGGAGGATCTGCGCGCTTTCATCGACAAGAACCTCAAGCGGGGGTTCATCAGAGAAAGCAAGGCAGCAGGGGGCAGCCCGGTCTTCTGGGTGGACAAGAAAGACACGCAACAGCGCCGTCTTGTGGTGGATTTTAGACGGCTGAATTCAGTGACAGAGCCAGTGGCGTTCCCCATGCCCAGGGTGGATGATCTCCTGACAGCGGCACGCAGGGGCAAGATTTTCACCAAGCTAGACCTGAGGGGGGCGTACAATTTGATCAGGATCCGGGAAGGCGATGAATGGAAAACCACGATGTTCACGCCTCTGGGCTCTTTTGAATATCTGGTGATGCCCTTCGGGTTGCAAGGGGGCTCAGCATGCTTCCAGGCCTTCATGCACCACGTCCTGGGGTCCCTCCTCTTCAGGAAATGCTTGGTCTTCCTGGATGACATCCTTATCTATTCCGATGACCCAGTGCAGCATGTGAAAGATGTCAGGGAGGTGTTGCAGCGCCTGAAGGAGAACCACCTGTATGTGAAGCTGGAGAAGTGCAAGTTTCACACCAAGGAGGTGGACTTCCTGGGCTACAAGCTGTCAGACAAGGGGCTGGCGATGGACAAGGACAAGGTGCAGGCCATCCTGGACTGGCACAGCCCCAGGACGCGCAAAGATGCCCAACGCCTACTAGGCTTCGCCAACTTCTACAGGAAGTTCATCAAGAACTTCTCTCGCGTTACGGCTCCCATCACTGACTGCCTGAGAGGCAAGCAGAAGTTCAGGTGGACACCAGAGGCGCAAGCAGCGTTCGAAAGCCTCAAGAGGGTGTTCGCCTCAGACCAGAACCTGTTCCACGTGGTTCAGGACGCGCCCCTACGCGTGGAGACAGATGCTTCTGATAAAGCTGTGGGCGCCATTTTGTTGCAACTGGACGCCAACAGAGAGTGGAGACCCTGTGCCTTCTTCTCCAGGAAGTTGATCCAGCCAGAGCGAAACTACACGGTGTTTGATCGGGAACTTCTTGCGATCCACGCTGCGTTCCAGCACTGGAGACACTTCCTGGTGGGCGCCAAGCACCCCATCCAGGTGTGCACGGACCACAAAAACCTGGAGTTCTGGAGAACTGCCAGGGTGCTCAACCAGCGGCAGATACGGTGGGCAGAGTTCTTCGCGAACTTCAACTTCTCCATAAACTACATCCCGGGAGAGCAGAATGTCAGGGCGGATGCCCTCTCCCGCAAGCCAGAGTACATGGAGGAGGAGGCGCCACCGGCACCCAGGCACATTTTCCCCCCGTCAGCATGGTCCTGCGGAGCAGCAGTGGTGAGCGAGGCAGAACTCACAGCACTGACGGCAGCGGATGAATTTGCCAACCGCATCTTCAGAGAACTGAGAGGGGGGGGGAGCAGGCAAAAGACTTTGCAGCACGCAGGGGGCTGCTTTTCTACAAGGGTGCACTGTACCTGCCCACCACCCAGCTTAGACGTACGGTCCTCAAGCAGATGCACGACAACCCAACGGCGGGTCATTTTGGGAGGGACAAAACCGCTCACCTAGTCATGAGACACTTCTGGTGGCCAGGGGTGCGGGAAGATGTTCGAGACTATGTACGGGGCTGTGACACCTGCCAGCGGGCAAAGGTGGTCAGAGCAGCGCCAGCAGGATTGCTGGAGCCCTTAGCCACACCACACAGGCCGTGGGAAGTGGTGTCCATGGACTTCATCACAGATCTGCCTTCTTCCAGGGGCAAGACCGCAGTGTTGGTGGTGGCGGACCTCATGTCCAAAATGTGCCACTTTATACCGTGTGCCAGGGCGGTCTCTGCAGAAGAGACAGCCAAACTGTTTGTTGACCACGTATTCCGACTGCATGGATTACCTTTAAGGGTTATTTCGGATCGTGGCCGCCAATTTGTTTCCAGGTTCTGGCGGCGGCTCATGAACCTCCTGCAGGTGGAGGTCAGCTTGTCGACGGCCAGACACCCGCAGACCAATGGACAGGCGGAGAGGGTCAACGCCATTCTGCAGCAGTACCCGAGATGCTACGTCAGCCAGCGGCAAACGGACTGGGTGGATCGCCTGCCACTGGCAGAATTTGCCTACAACAATGCGGTGCACGTCTCCACAGGGGTGTCGCCCTTTAAGGCCAATTACGGGCGCGACCTCAGATCTTTCCCAGAGAGGGAGGGGGAGGAGGAGGAGGAGGGCCCACAGGCTGAGGATTGGGCAGAGGAACTGGAGACGGTGCACCAGCAGCTCAGAGAACACTTGGAGAGAGCCAAGGAAGCGTACAAGAAGGGGGCAGATCGCCACAGGCGACCGGGGGAGGTCATTAGGGTGGGGGACAAAGTTTGGTTGTCCTCGGAGGGCCTTCCCATCAGAGGGAGGTGCAAAAAGCTGGCGCCCAGAAGGTTGGGCCCCTTCACGGTCACGCAACAGGTCAACCCGGTGGCATACAGGCTGGCACTGCCAGAGGACATGAGGGTGCACCCAGTGTTTCATAGATCGCTGCTGTCGCCATACAGGGAAAGCAGCAGGCTCCGAGGCAGCGAACAAACCCCTGAGGGAGGGGGGGAGAGGGAAGGCAGGGAGCAACTCAATGAGGCCACGGCCATCCTGGACTCAAGGTGGGGGGTGGGGGGCCTGGAGTACCTCATGGCATGGGAGGATGCTCCACCGTCGCAGAATGAATGGGTCCCAGCCACTCAGATACAGGAGGAATTCCTGGTAGAAGAATTTCACGCCCTCTTTCCCCATAGACCCAAGCCCTGGCACATGGAAAGGGAGGGGGAGGGGGAGGAAGCACGGGAGAGCAGTTCACCATGGCGCTGGGAAGCGGAGTTTGAGGAACCAGAGGATGAGGTATGGGTGTCACCGAGATCCACCCAGTCAGAGGAAGGAGCAGATTGGCAGAACATTTTTACCCCTACCAGCTCTGACGCCACGGACTTTTTGGGATTCCCGTCCTCCCAGGCGGAAGGGGGGGGGCTCGCAGGACTGGGGGGAGGTGTTCACACCAACGGGCTCGGAAGGTACTGAGTTCTTAGGCTTCCAGTCGTCACCGACACCTGGGGGGGGACCTGGGGAGGGGTGAAGGAGAGCTTGGGAGGGGGTGGATGTGAGGGACAGGGGATATTGCGAAGTCCCTCCCCTCCTGAGTTCAAGCCCATCCCCGAGCACAGGGGAAAGCAGAGAGAGTTCCGATGCCAGTGGGGAAGCAGGAAGTCGTGGCCGAGGCTCAGGCAAGGTAGAGGAGCCAGGGTCCCAGGTGGGACAGGAAGGGGCGAATAAGGGGGGGAGACCCATCCCCCCAACTCCGGAATTACGCAGAAAGAGGAGGGGAAAGAGGATGGGTCTGCCAAAGCTTTTGTGTTGGAGAAAGACGCGCCAAAAGCCATTCGGAGGTTCTGAAACCGACTGACCACATCACTCCGTGTAAATAGCAATGACTTCAGCACTGTAAATACGCAGCACCAATAAAAGAATAAAATGCAGAGCTGCGTAGCGTCGTTACTCTGAAGTAGCCCACTCCGGCCACTGTGACAATGCTAATACAAAACACACCAAAAAAAAGGTTGCAAAGGGGAGAAATTCCCTGCAGAGGTGAATGGAATTCTGTTGCAGCCAAGAGTGAGAACGGCCACCCGAGACAGGATGGGCCAGGTGGAAAAGAAAGGGGCAAGAAAGGGGAAAGAAAGGCTGGGAACCCACTCAGGTCAGCACACAGGAAAGAGCAAGGGAACCTAGGAAGTGGTCTTATACTTCCTGAAGGCATCTGAAGGCAGCCAGCCCTGTTTAGGGAGGCTTTTAATGTTTAATAGATTATTTTATTTCATTTTTCTGTTGGAAGCCACCCAGAGTGGCTGGGGAAACCCAGCCAGATGGGCGAGGTATAAAAAATAAATTATTATTATTATTATTATTATTATTATTATTATTATTATTATTATTATAGAGTCAGACCATTGGTCCATCTTGCTCAGTGCTGTCAACACTGACTGGCAGCAGCAGGTCATTTTATTGTACAGTATTTTTTAATATTTTGTTGGGAGCTGCCCAGAGTGGCTAGGGAAACCCAGGCAGACAGATGGGGTATAAATAAATAATAATAATAATATATTATTATTATTATTATTATTATTATTATTATTATTATTATTATTATTATTACCAAACAGCATGGCCTAAGCCTGCCTTGGGCGCGCCTATAGCAAAACCCAGCCCTCCTGTCCATCACCTGGCACCCCTCCCCACCCGGTCGGGCACATGGAAGAAGCCTTACGTTCACACTCCGCCACGTCCAGGTTGAACTGCTGCAAGGCCCCCAGCGAGAGCTGCCGGACTTCGGCTTCCAAGAGCAGCTGGGTCAGCGAAGTGGCCAAGTGCTTGCAGGCAGACATGCAGGCCGTCTGAGCCACCTTGCCCTGGAAAGCAAAACGGGGAAGAACGTCAGAAGGGCTGCCGCAAGAGGGCGAGATCTCCAAACAGGGGAAAGGGGAAATTGGGGGGGGGAGAGATAAGGAGGAGGCGCACAGAACCACACAAGCCTTTCCCAACCAGTTCTGGGGGAGATTCGCCAGTGGCCTCAGCCCCGAATTGGCCTGGCCTTGATGACCTGCAATCGCTGGCAGATTCAGCCAAGGCAGATTCAGTTCCTTGACACCAGGCAGGGTTAAAACAAGTCACAAAAAGTGTTTTCTCGCCAAGCCTGAGGACACAGGAAGGGTTTCTTTCCTCTCCTGCATAAAATCCTGGCATGATACAGGATAGGAAATGCTTTATCATACGAATAAGATGGTTGTGTAAACCAGCCCAGAGGGCGATGGGATCAAAGTGAGATTCCCAAAGTGGGAATCACTATGAGCCTGTTTAGAATTGCATTAATAGCTCGAACAATTTGCTTTTTCCTTGCTTGATTTAAATGCTACTGTGTTTCTGATATTATCATTATTATAGCAATCACAATGTTTGCTGACTTTTCAATGCAAATGCTGTTATTAGGAGCCATCCTGAGAGCAACATTTGTTACTGGAAAAGCAGAATGAGAATATTAAATCAAAGCCAACTTGCAAATTTCGTCTCAATGTTTAAGGTTTTTTAGGCATGGTTTGTTTGGTTTCTCCACTGCAGACAACATTTCCCACCATGCCGTCACCGTTAACTCTTGTCAGGTAGGAAACTGTGCCCTGCAAATTCCATAACTACTTTGGGCTTTCATCAATATAGAAAGGACACCTCCCATTCCAAGCAGGAAAGGGAGCCCAATAGGAAGCTTTAAGAAACATTTAAAATTGCTGAAAATTTAGAGAGAAATGGAGCAAAAGCATGGAAAGTCTGCTGCCTTAAAAAGAAAAGAAAAGAAACCAAGATGGAATAGCTAGCGCTTACGTTTGGGCCTGCAAGATTTACTGCTCCATTCCACTTCCAGTACATTCTAGTAAGACCTGCCACTGAAGCCAGCTAGTCCCCCGAGTTGATAGCAATAGAATCATAGAATCATAGAGCTGGAAGAGACCACAAGGGCCATCCAGTCCATCCCCCTACCAAGCAGGAAACACCATCAAAGCATTCCTGACAGATGGCTGTCAAGCCTCTGCTTAAAGACCTCAAAAGAAGGAGACCCCATCACACTCCTTGGCAGCAAGGTCCACTGCCGAACAGCTCTTACTGTCAGGAAGTTCTTCCTAATGTTTAGGTGGAATCTTCTTTCTTGTAGTTTGAATCCATTGCTCCGTGTCCGCTTCTCTGGAGCAGCAAAAAACAACCTTTCTCCCTCCTCTATATGACATCCTTTTATATATTTGAACATGGCTATCATATCACCCCTTAACCTTCTCTTCTCCAGGCTAAACATACCCAGCTCCCTAAGCCGTTCCTCATAAGGCATCGTTTCCAGGCCTTTGACCATTTTGGTTGCCCTCTTCTGGACACGTTCCAGCTTGTCAGTATCCTTCTTGAACTGTGCTGCCCAGAACTGGACACAGTAGTCCAGGTGAGGTCTGACCAGAGCAGAATACAGTGGTACTATTACTTCCCTTGATCTAGATGCTATACTCCTATTGATGCAGCCCAGAATTGCATTGGCTTTTTTAGCTGCTGCATCACACTGCTGACTCATGTCAAGTTTGTGGTCTACCAAGACTCCTAGATCCTTTTCACATGTGCTGCTCTCAAGCCAGGTGTCACCCATCCTGTATTTGAGGAGAAGGCCCTTCCCTTTGGTCCTATCTGCCCCCCCCCCCGAGTTGTGATAGCAATATTTGGGCAGCTACCCACCAAGTGGCTTGGGAGGCGCTGGGCACCCTCTACTTGCGAGTGTCTGAATTCTCCCTGCCCTATCCATCAATCCTCTAAGCCATGGGTAATTCATTAACTGTGAAGCCTTAAGGGAAATAACACGAAGGGAGAGGCAATTATCCATGCAAAGAGAGAGAGATGCTGGAGGGAAAATACCCAACGCAAGATGTGCAAAGCTGGGGAGGCTGCTCACATTGGCTGTGTTTTCAGGAGCAGCAGATTACATGCACCTGCAGCTAGAGTCTGAAGGAGAAAAAAGGCACCCTGACCTACACACACACACACACACCGCTGAGCATGAGACAGGCTGCCACATTCCTGAGATGAGATGCCTTTTGGGAACCTCCAAGAAAGGAAGAGCACACAGCCTCCCTGAGTTTCTGGTCCCTGCCTGGAAAGACCCTGAGATTTCTCAGTCTCTGAAGCTGGAAGCAGCTCCCTTGCGCTGGTCATCTCAACAGCTTCCCCTTCACTCTGCGAGGGAGCAGCGCAACAGGCCTTCGTTTTCTTTATTATTAAATAAGAGAAACATCCCACACAGAGAAAGCCAGAGAAAGTTCTAATCGCTGCTGCACACTCTATTACTGCATCTCAGTGAAATAAAAATAATTCCTACAGTAGCACCTTAAAGACCAACTAAGTTTTTATTTTGGTATGAGCTTTCGTGTGCATGCACACTTCTTCAGATACACTTGAAACAGAAGTGTCAGACCCTTATATATATATACAGAGGGTGGTGGGGGTGGGTGGGAATGGGTGATGGGCTGATGGGAGTGGTAAACCTGTAGATTAACTGTGATTAACTGATGACTGCAATTGGACATACCAGGAGGACGAAAAGGGTGTCTCTCACCCTTTCAACCTCTGGTTTTCAGTGGTGGAAGCTCCAGCCCCCCTCCTCAAATGCAACCATCCGCTGGAGAGATCCATCAACCAGAACGGCTGCTTGCTGCTTGCTGAAACATTAGAAATAACCCTCAAATGAAGGGGATGCAGACAGGAGCAGGAGCTGATTTGTGCCCACTGTGAAGCTGGCTTGTCCATATCAGATAAGTAGGTTGCAAAATACACACAGCCTGGTACATTTACAACCCCTGAGATGGTTATCCTTGAAAGAAGCAGGCATCTCCGGCATCTGATGGGCGAGGCTTGAAGGCCACAATATGGCAGCTAGCCTCTCAAAAGGGCCACAAAACTCTTCTGATCTTGTTGCTACAGAATGCCAGAATCCAACGCTTTGAAGTTTATTCTTAATGCTAATGATGCCTTGCGGGAAGAGAACAACCACCTTTAATTATCCTTGCTACTTACGACGGCGTTTTGGAGGAACACCCCTTCCCCCGCCTCTTTGCCAGGTAAAATGAACAGTTTATTCTGAAGACGCATAATACGCTCTCATCCCAGAAAGCCAGAGAACGGTATGAAGCGAGTTGTTTGGAAAGCAAAGAAGGAAAACGACTCTTTATTCTCTGCCAGTGAAAGGAGACTGAACGTGAACCGAGTAATCCTGAAAGTCCCCTGCCGTTCCGATTCGGAACAGGACCGGACAGGCTCGGAGATCAACATGGGAAAAGAAATCTTTTGGGGGAGGGCAGGAGTTCCATGTCAGACCCAGGCCAATAAGAGACACCCTAAGAGGGAAGGCTGTGTGGTGCCTGGGCTCCAATTCTCACCACATGGGCCCTGCTAGGTGAGGCTGGAGGGAGCGGAGTCCAGTCTGGAGGTCACCACAATAGCCACCCCTGACTTCTTATGAGCTTTGGGATCTTTGAAAAGGGGGAGGAATCTGGTGATCCCGCAACTCATGTCGCCACCCTGGCTTATTCTCTCCTGTGCTTCAAATCTGTTCACAGACTCCATTTTCCTTATCAAACGCTTTCTCCCTGACCACAGCACTTAACGAATCACAGAAGTATGGAGTTTGGAGGGACTCCAAGGGCCATCCAGCCCACCCCCTGCAACAAAGGAGCTGACGCTAAATAACTATTGA
Source organism: Zootoca vivipara (assembly GCF_965207765.1). Lineage (NCBI taxonomy): Eukaryota > Metazoa > Chordata > Lepidosauria > Squamata > Lacertidae > Zootoca > Zootoca vivipara. The sequence continues at coordinate 74,058,317 of NC_142583.1, forward strand.
CTAGGAGCAATACTATTTTTGCTGTGTGCGGAGGCAGGAGTCTGGCAGAAGGGAGGACAGTGCTTCTGGAGACAAGAAAGGGCACTGGGGGATGGAATGGAGACTGCGGAAGAGCCAAGGAATGGGCAGCCTTTGTGATTAACAGAGGAAAATAAATGCTGGCGGAGAAAATGGCATGGCCCACCGAAACCCTGTTTTCTGTTAGCGTATCTGAAGAAATGCATCAAAGGCTGATGTTTTACGACAAATTACAGAAGCCACCAGGTTACTGGGGCTTGATGGCATTGGCCCAAGAACTTTAAAAGAATATCCCATGTGAATCTGATGCACTATTAACTTATATCAGCCTCATTAGTATATGCCTCATTAGCAGAGGACTGGGAGGTAGCTGGCATGGGCATCATTGGAACAAGAATACATATATGTTTAGAAGAATCTAGGTTAGAGTGGGAGTCAGGAAATTCCAATCTTATCACCCTACATTCTTAAAGGCTAGACTTGTCAAACTGATTGGCAGGACAGGCAAATGAAAGGTCTTCACAAAGCGTGCAGTAAATTCACGGAATCTGCTGCCACAGGACGTGGTGGCGGCTGCTCTAATCCATGGAGAAGGCTCTGAACAACTACAGGGGTTTATGGTCGCCTTCAATAACTTCCAGGTTCAGTGGTTGCATCCTACCCACCCCCACCCCTGCCCAAGTCCCTGCAGGAGAGGGTTGTGCCTACTCACAGGGACAAAGCTGGATATGGGAACACCCCAAGGCTGCGTATCCCTGCCCTCATGGGAAGTAAGACAGGGGAGTCTTTTGTTGTCCTCTTATGCATCTCAACGGCTGTGCAACCGGTGCCTTGAAAGAAGCAGCACATTTCTTCTGACGCTGAGAAGGAGGTGGGGGGACGTTGACAGAAGGATGACATACCCGCCCCAGTTGTGGTTTCTGGCACCCTGAGCACAAATCACTGTGAAAGAGCAGGCTGGTGGGCCAGCATTTCTTGCTGTGAGTGGAGTGTTTTATTAGCTTCTACGTTTGGGACCTTGCTTAGTTTCTGGCAGGCTCCACAGCTGGCCAAATGTTCCATCATGTCTCTGCTTTCTATGCTTTGCAAACATCCACGTGGGCCTATTACTCACCTCGAAGCTTTGGAAGCACAGCGCCCTTGGGCTCAGCGGGGGGGGGGGGGGAGAGGAAGACCCACGAAGAAGAGGCACCACCTCATCCATCACTTGGGCCCTTATTCCAACAGGCTCCGTTCCTCAAAGCGGTGCTACATTCCGTTTCTCGCAGGCAAAGAGAAGCGAGAAGAAGGGCAAAGCTATTTCACAGAGTGACAGGATAACGTTCCTGGCTGGTTGCTCTGGGCCTGCTCCAGTGCTCCTGCACCAACTCCCATTTCCAGGGCCAGAATAAGGAGGGCAGGCAACAAGCAGCCTGTCCGAGGAGGCGCAAAGGAGATTGAGCTGTGCAGTCGCAGGGTCGAGCGTGGTCGAGGGGGGGCCCACTGTGAAGCCCCAGGGGGTGAACGATCCAAGCAGAAGCCTTGGCTCAAACTTGCAGCAACAGTTTTCCTTCTTCATTCACAATCCTACTTTTCATTCTCCATTGACAACTGAGTTACTCACTGCCTTTGTGGGGACTCATAGAATCACAGAATTGCCGAGATGGAAGGGACCCAAAGGGTCATCCAGTCCAACCCCCCGGAATGCAGAAATCATAGCTAAGGACTCCCTCCTGAGACCACCAGGCACTGGACAGTGTTTCATTTTCCCCGACCTCCAGCTCATTTGCATGGCTGGAAAGTCACTCTAAGCCAGAGATTCCCAAACTTTTTTCAAGCCGCTGCAATGTTGGTCCCATAAATTCACCCCCTAACCTACCCTTTAGAAAGCAAATAGCAGTTTGCACGACCCACAAAGGGAGACAATAGCACCATAAATTCAAAACAGTCACAATTAATTGCACATTTGTTCAAAATCCAATGAAAACTATTTGATTAATTCAACAAAACTTGATCCAGTGACAGCATTTTTTCAAAGCCTGATTGCCATTGAGCCCTCCAGTGCCCCCCTAAGGAATCCCACTGCCCTCCCCAGGAGGCGGTACCACCCACTTATGGACCTTTCCGGTCAATAAGCCTTCTGAAGCTCAAGAACCGCTCACCATTTCACAAGGCATTGGCCATCCAAAAAACAAACATGGCGCACTCTGACACCTTGCTTTGGCCAATGTGCCCAAGGATGACCGCAGCAGCAACTGGAAGAGCAAAACTTCTGTATTCAAGGAAGCTCCCTGGAAAACCTTCAGGCAGCATCAACTGTTTATCCAGGTTTTTTGAAAACAACACAGAAAACCTAACTAGCTGGACCAGGTCGAAAAATGGCAGCAAGGGCTTAGGAGATGCTGCATTGCCAACACCTTAGAGTCTGTGGGCGGCGTTCTCTGGCTTCAGCCTGGTTCAGAGCCAAATGAAGCCAAACACCTCGGTGGCACCGGACTTTGCTGGGAAAACGGGACAAGCGTTTAATAGAGGAAGTTGAAAGATGGTGCGTTTTCAGGCACTTTGCCCACCCAGTCTAACAATTTCCCACTCTGAGTGGCAGTGGTTTTGCAGAGGGGTGTCAGGCAGAGAGGCCGTTCCCTTCCCATCTCCTGATGCTACCCCCCCTTTTTTTAAACTGGGGGTGCTGCCAGGGATTGAACCAGGAACCTCCTCCCTGCAAACCAGGGGCGTCTGCAACTGACCCAGGACCTCTCTGAAGGTGATCTCTCACCTGCCAATGACCAGGTGCCTTTTACTAGGGTGACCCCAGGAAGTCCTTTGCAGCTGCCGCTCCTCCTTTGCATGGGCCATTTATTCAAGGGGGGGGGGCGGAATCACAACCCTTGAAAGTGCATCTCCTAACTGTTGCTGCCTGCAGCCAAGTAGTGATTTCTCTTGCGGATTTTCCAGAAGAGGCACCTGGCCAGCCACTGTGAGAACAGGATGTTAGACCAGACGGGTCATTGGCCTGATCCAGCAGGCTCTTATTAGGTTCCTACATCCCACCTGTTGTCTTTGTCCATGGAGTTTTCTTGGCAGGGATACTGGAGTGGCTTGCCAGTTCCTTCTCCAGGTGGATCACATTTAGTCAAAACTCTCCACTATGACCTGTCCATCTTGGGTGGCCCTGCATGGCATAGCTTATAGCTTCTCTGAGTTATTCAAGCCCCTTCACCACGACAAGGCATTGATCCATGAAGGGGCACCTCATGAGAAGAGAAGACTCCCTGGAAAAGACCCTGATGTTGGGAAAGATGGAGGGCACAAGGAGAAGGGGACGACAGAGGACGAGATGGTTGGACAGTGTTCTTGAAGCTACGAACATGAGCTTGACCAAACTGCGGGAGGCAGTGGAAGACAGGAGTGCCTGGCGTGCTATGGTCCATGGGGTCACGAAGAGTCGGACACGACTAAACGACTAAACAACAACAACATCCCACCTCTCCTCCACAGAACTCTGGATTCCCAGGTTGTCTCCCATCTGGGCACTGACTGGATGCAGAACGGCTCAGCTTCAGCGAGGCTGCTACTTTAGAAATCTGGTGCTGTGCATGAAATAGCAACTGCCCAAAGGAGGGTGAAAAGGGATGGGCGAGACTGGGAAGCCTGGCATGCCTGGGGGTGGGCAGGGCAAACGCAGCGGGCCGGGAGGGCAGAGATGTCTCTCTTCTGAGGCCGAAGTCAAGCCAGGCTGCTCGGATGGCTGCAGAGCACGTGCTCTGGGAGGACTCGCATCTGCTCCAGAAAACTAGGCATGAAATCACCTAATTCCACTTGTGTTTCAGGCCCTGGGCAATGGAGCGAACCCTCGGGGTCCCAGAGGAGGAGTAATCACCTCTGCAAAGAAGGCCAGAGCTGAAAGCCCTGAAAGCCGGCCATCCCCGCAACACATTTTTTGGGTGGTGACAAGAAAACACACTCAAATCAAGGAAATGTGTTAACAATTAGAGGATTAGGGGCAGAGCTGAAAGGCTGCCTTGTTAATTAGAGAACCTCGCTATCAAAGGCCTCATTAGGAGCTACTGAAACTCAAAGGCTGTTAAAACAAACATCCATTAATTCCAGTCCACAATCAGGGTCACACTGGCTGCTACCTACCTCACTGCAAGAGGGAGGGAAGGAGCGGAGAACCTCCAGGCAACCACATCTGGCTGTTCTGCAAGGAGAAAGCAGGACCCTTCCTTTCACACATGTGGCAAGAGGGGTGGAGCCTGGGGCTGGGGCTGGGGGGGGGCACTCCTTCAACGTGGGGAAGCTGCAGGTTGGGCCACTCAAGGAAAAGTAGCCCATGGATCTGTGCTAGTTAGCAGGTAAGGAGAAGCAGGGCTGAGGGCGGTCCAAAACATTGGGGGGGGGCACCAGGTTGGGAAAGGCAGGAGTAGGCTCCCAAGAGTGCCCCCCTTCCCCCACCAAAAGCACTCCAAGCAAAGATCATGTGGCCTCCTTATTCTGTAGCTTGGGTTGAATAGGCAACGAAACTGCAAGTAAGGTTCAAATAGTAAGTTTAAGGTGATGGATGTTGGGGAAAATACTTGAACTCGTTCAAGTGATCTAAACCAGGCATCCCCAAACTCGGCCCTCCAGATGCTTTGGGACTACAATTCCCATCATCCCTGACCACTGGTCCTGTTAGCTAAGGATGATGGGAGTTGTAGTCCGAAAACATCTGGAAGGCCAAGTTTGGGGATGCCTGATCTAAACTAACGGATTGCTAATCGCGAAAGAACTTGTGCTCATGCTAAATGGAAAGGAAGAAAAACGTGTTCTGTCTTGGGGATTCCAAGGAAAGGGATTCAAAACAAACAGACCAGCTATCATAGCATTGCTAAGCTGTGGAGGCCCTGCAGGTGTTACTGGACTGCAAATCTCATCATTCATTGATCACAGAATCATGGAATTGTAGAGTTGGAAGGGACCCCAAGGGCCATCTCATCCAAGCCCCTGCAATGCAGGGATCCCATTGCAGGGGGTTGGAGTGGATAACCCTAGATTATTACTGGACATGCTACCTGGGGCTGATAGGATCTGGAGCCCACCAACATCTACAGGGCTTCCACAGGTTAGTCACTCCTGGTGCAGGTGGAGAAGAAAAACAATAGTGGTTTTTAAAATATGTGTGGAGAAGAAAGAGCAGAGAAAGGTTTGTTTGTTCCCTACTTCTCTCCTTCGGGAACTCAGAATCCCCCAGTGCAGCTGACTGGTACTGGGTTCAGGGCAGACAGAGTGTGGAATTAATCTATGGAATTCTCTGCCACAAGATGTCCTGCTGGCCAGGGGCTTTGTTGCACATCCATGGAGAAAAGACTTTCCCCAAGGAGCACCTACTAAGGTGGTGAATGGAACCTACATGGCTTTTAAAGGCCCCTGGCACAGCATCATGTCCCGGGTTCTCAGGGTTGGTGGGGGCTCTTAATTCAGTGTCCAAATGCTGGCCATGGCAGAACCTTGAGTCCTTCAAAAAGGGCAGGAACCCCCAACCCCCAGACTGCCCAGCTACCCCAATGCCCAGCACAGTGGTCATTCCTGAATTCTCCCTTCCTTGGAGGTCACATCCACTTAGGATAGAAGGCAGCTGACCTTTGCAGGCTATTTCACTTGAATTTGTCCCCAAAATTTTATTTACATTGTGATGGGGGTGGGAAGGGAAAAGGTGAGCTGCTTTTTGAGCAAGAGCTGGTGTCTCCTTGCACTAGACATGGCAAGTGTGGGATTTCAAAGAAGCTAGTGACTTCACAAAGTCAACTGGAAATTAATAGGTTCTTTTCGATTGGAGACTGTGCCCAACTCGGCATTTGATCTGGCTCCATGGGAAACAATCGCAAGTGGCCAACACTGAGGCCAGTGTGTGGAGAGGACTTGGACACGGGAAGAGACGGACGGCAGGCGCTAAACTATACAGACAGAGTTTGCTTGGGTTTGGAATTCACTGAGAGGAAGAGGATGACGTTTTCTGCCAGTAAATTGGAGTCCTTGTTTACACAGCACAAGGCTCACCACAAGGGAGTCACTGCGGTCAGAAACAGAAGCTGCCATTTTGCTGGGACCTCCACAGCCCCCTCAGTCAGGGGCTTCTTCTGTGCAAGACCCACTGCGTGCAGGAGAAGGAGATCCCACTGGACTGGGCTCTTATCGGATCCATGCTTAGAACAGGGCACCTTTCCAATTCCCACATGCAGCAACTGAATGAAGACAATCATTGCCTTCTGTGCCCAAAAATGCCTAATGAGAAGCAAGTGACAAGAATCTCCTGTTAGCACAGCTCAATTCCAAAGCCCCACAGCACTCAGCACCCAAGGCAATGCCCGGCACATGGATGATGCTGGCTACACATGCATTCTGAAGGGCAGAATCTTCACAGCTCAAGGTGCATCGCTGCCACTGTGGATTCCTGAAGTCTGCATTTTAAAGAATTCTCTGTACCCTTAAGTCGGAAGGAGAGGAACCTCCTGAGTGTCCCTGGGGCTGGTCCCTGGAAGGTAAGAGCTGCTTGGAACAGAGTCCCTCAGGTGGCGCCCTCTTCTTCCCTGGAGGTTTTAAAGCAGAAGTTGGGTGGCCACCTGCCGAGGATTCTTCAGCTGTGATTCATGCAGTGCAGGGGGTTGGACTAAACGACCCTTGGGGCACCTCCCAACTCTGCAATTCTCTGATTCTATAAAACTGTCCCCAAAATTCCTGCTGCCACCTGACTACTTTGTGGCCGATCACTCTATGACCCAATCTCTCTCCCTCCGAAGGAGATTCCTCCCTGCAGAAACCATCACACCAGGAAATCCATTCTGCAGAAACCGCAGGCAGGAATAAGCCTTTCGGCATGGGAGCACCGGCCCTCTGGAAAGGCCTCCTGTTGCACAGCAGGCAGGCACAATCCTTCCAACACCAAGACCTGCCTTTTAAGTGGAGATTCTTATTCCAGGCTGCATCTGCGCTGGATTGGAAATTGTTGCTATATTGTCTCTGTTGTTGATGTTTGTAGAGCATTGCTAAATCACTTTGGAGAAATGACTCAAAAATGAAGTATGGAAATAATTAAGAGTAGCTGTAACTTCATTGGAGAAACAGCAATTAGTAGCATTATAGCAGCAGACAGGAAATTCTGACTGAACATTGGGAAGAACTTTCTGACAGCAAGAGCTGTCTTCTTCGGGAGGTGGTGGCTTCTCCTTCCTTGGAGGTTTTTAAGCCTAGGTGGGATGGTCACCTGTGATGGCGCTTCAGCTGAGATTCCTGCATTGAAGGGGTTTGGACTAGATGACTCTTGGGCTCCCTTCCAACTCTACAATTCCGTGCTTCTATATTTCCAGGGGGAGGTGTGCCACCCTGAGTGCCTTCAGAGAGGGGGCAGGGTACAAATAAATGTAGTAAATAAACCAGATAGCCGAGTGCTAGTATCTCTAATGGCTATTGAAATGGGAGAAATGCCCAACACTGCCGCCCCATACTGAGGAGGGGGCTCTTCCACATACCACCACATCTGCTGTCATGAAGAGTCAACAGGCTCATTGGGTGGCCACTCCAGCTCAGTGATGTCCCTATTATATGGGCTTCTTTGTGCTAAGAGATTGCCCACATCTCTACTGGAGAGGCTTCAAGCATAAAACAGAGAACAGCAGGCCAGGCGCTGTTAGCTTAGTCTAAGATGATGATGGTGATGATATTTATATGCCCCCCCCCATCTGATTGGGTTGCCCCAGCCACTCTCCCAACAAAATGTTGTTGTTGTTGTTGTTTAGTCGTTAAGTCATGTCCGACTCTTTGTGACCCCATGGACCAGAGCATGCCAGGCACTCCTGTCTTCCACTGCCTCCCGCAGTTTGGTCATAGCTTCGAGAACACTGTCCAACCATCTCGTCCTCTGTTGTCCCCTTCTCCTAATGCCCTCGATCCTTCCCAAAATATTAAGAAGCACAACACAACACCAACCATTAAAAACTTCTCTGAACCAGGCTGCCTTCAGAGGCTCAGCACAGCTATGTAAGAGAAGCCCAAGGAGAGGCCTTTTGTCTAGCCAGGGAAAAGGTGGGCAACGCCTTGGTCTGCCGGGGATCCCAGCCGCAGCCTCACTGCTACTCTTGAAGCATGACTCAGGAGCATATAAATATGTGGTTACGCACGAGCTCTCCTCAGAAGAGCCAAGGGCAACTTTTCTGCCAGGCGGGTGCCAAAAACGCTGCTCAGGCAAACATGCCGTGTTTGGCTCCTGGAGGCGTGTGGCCAGGAGAGCAATCTAGCAACAGCCAACCAAGTCACCTAGAAGAGGGACGGGGCGGAGGAAGCAGGTGCCTTAGACCAGGGGTCAGGAAACTTTTTCAGCAGGGGGCCGGTCTACTGTCCCTCAGACCTTGTGGAGGGGCCGGACTATATTTTGAAAAAAAATATGAACGAATTTCTATGCCCCACAAATAACCCAGAGATGCATTTTAAATAAAACGACACATTCTACTCATGTAAAAACATGCCGATTCCTGGACCATCCACGGGCCGGATTTAGAAGGCGATTGGGCCACATCTGGCCCCCGGGCCTTAGTTTGGGGAACCCTGCCTTAGACCCAGTCAAAGTCTGCTGCTGCCACTGATTGGCAACAAGGGCTCTCCAGGGTCATTTGGGCAGGAAGGGGTCTCCCTCATCCCTACCTGGGGAAGCTGCCAGGCACCAAACCTGGGGTGCTCTGCCCACAGAGCAGCAGCTCTCAGGGTGAAGGAGTGAGACCCAGTTGTGACCCTCAAGCAATTAATCAGCAAGATGAAGCCACTGGGAACCTTTCAGTCAACCCAACGATGCTTGTTTCTCAATGCCTATAGAAACCCTGGGGAGGGCAACCATCTTTTTAAATTATCCTTTAAAGGAATCTTTAGTAAAGCCACCTGTGGAAGGCACCAACTCAAAACAGAGGAAGAATGCTTTCTTCTGATGGAGCTTTAATCAGCTGATTAAAACTCATATAATTCCTTGGCTAAGATTTCTGCAATTGGGTGGTTGTTCTAGGTAAGCCTAAGGACAACTTGTCTTTGCCAGGAACCCTTCACGGGGGCAAAATGCTTAGTTGAGGTCAGCAACCTTTTTCAGCCGCGGGACGGTCCATCGTCCCTCAGACCATGTGGTGGACTGGACTATTTTTTGGGGGGGGGGGGATGAACAAATTTCTATGCCCCACAAATAACCCAGAGATGCATTTTAAATAAAACTACACATTCAACTCATGTAAAAACATGCTGATTCCCGGACCGTCCGCGGGACGGATTAAGAAGGCAATTGGGCCACATCTCCATCGGTGTCTTGCTGCAGGAGGGCCACTCCACAGGCCAGGCCCATGACCATTGAGTCCATTGAAAAAGTCACGGCATGTTCATTCTGACACATGCAGCTCAGTGGACTAACTGCAAGATAGAGCCTCTGTTTTCTACTAGGCATAAAGGCAGTTTGCTGAGGGTGAGTTCTCAGAAGGGTTGAGGCAGCCCAGTGCAGAGCTGTCTGTGTGTCAATTAATGACTTCCTTACCTTGTGAAAACCAGGTTTTTGGCCTTTTCTTTACAAGCCTTTTATTCATGAGTCTGCCTGGTCCTCACTTTGAGGAGCCTTCTAAGCCTTTGGCTTCTGTTCGGCTTGTAGCAGGAGAGCCACAGGTCAAACATGTGCTGTGCCGAAACCAAGCATTTCCGTTTGTCTGCTTTAAATTTGCTGCCTCTCATTCCTGATGAATGTCCCACGCTCGCCCTTTGTGCTCGGAGAAGGGGACCGGCTGCTCATTTGCGTCCCATCACTGGATCCTGCCTGCTACGCCCTACTGGAAAAGCCTGAGAGCTTCTCCAGAAACAGTTTCTGCAGAGATGATGAAACCACTGAACTGGGTAAACTCAGCCCAATATATTTATTCCCATCATGGAATCTGCATTCCAGATTAAGATGGGAGCATCTATCCAATGAACTTGAGGTTTGAAGACATACATTCGTCTTCTAGCAATATTGGATACTCAATTTTAAAATGAGTTTTTAGCAAAACATTTTGGGGGGCTGGGGGGGGGAGGTAAGAACACAAGAAGAGCCTTTGGATCAGGCCCATGACCCGTCTAGTCCAGCATCCTGTTCTCACAGAGAGCAACCAGATGTTCCAACGGGAAGCCTGCAAGCAGGTCCTGAGTTCAAGAGCAACTCTCCTCTCCTGTGGCTTCCAGTGAAACGAACTCCCTTGGAGTTGGGGGAACTCTGCTTCCTTGGAGGCATTTAAGCAGAGGTTGGGTGGACACCTGTCAGAGATGACTTAGCTGAGATTCCTGCCTCGCAGGGGGTTGGACTAGATGGCCCCTGGGGGGGCTCCCCTTCCATCTCAACCATCCTATGGTTCTATGCTGCCTCCAGCTGTGGGTCTTCTCCCTCTGGACTTCCTGCATCCAAAAAGGAGTTGGGCTGCAACTTTGAGTTGCTTGCATGACGTCGTGATGCCTCAGTGCGAAGAAGTCTATTCAAGGGGTAGGCTTGAAAATTGAAGGCAAATTTCCTCATGCCAAGGCTTGTATTTCACCAAACTTTCTACAAAGCTTCCATAAAAAGCTGGCTGTCCCCTATGAACTTGGAAAGAGGAAAACCTCCCAGGGTGCAAGTGTGCGGTGACGAGGGCGGGGGATGTACTCCGAAGACAGACGTCAAGCGCCACCCAGGAAGAACCCAGGCTCCCTGGCCATGGCAGGCGCAGCATGACAACATCTTCTCAGGCAGCTCTTGTGTGGCTTTTCCTTTCTCTGGGACTTGTTTTCGAAACAACATTCTTTCCGTTGGGCAGATTTTCCATGAAATACAAAGCAGCTGCCATCTTGGTAGGAGGAGGCTGATTCAACACAGATAGCGATCTCTCTCTCTCTCTCACACACACACACACACACTCAATGGCCTGGAACTTCCGTTTTGTTAGCTGCCTCTTCCCGACACGCCGTGTTGCCTACAGAGGCCATAGAGTTGCAGCTGGTTCCCCTGCCCACGCACAGTGCGTGCGCAAGCAGCACAAAGGATGCGCGCGAACGTGTGAAATCGCAGGGGATCCCAACCAGACGCGGTTGGCAGAAGCCCTCTCTGCACAAGACGTCCATCCTTCCTGAAGCAGCTGCACAAGATTCGCTGCTTGGCTCTGAAATGAGATGACCCTCGTGAGCCTTGAGGTTGGCGCTGCATCCTGCAACAACCTGGGTGAGGCGAGACAGAGTGAAGGCACAGTGAGCTATGCCACAGGAGTCGGGTAGCCGGCCTGGTCCAAACTGGAATGCCTCCTGCCAGCGGACTGTCTCAACGGAGTGGTGCATGCTCCAATTATCTCCCGCTTGGACTACTGCAATGCGCTCTACGTGGGGCTCCCTTTGAAGGTGACCGGGAAACTGCAACTAATCCAGAATGCGGCAGCTAGACTGGTGACTGGGAGCGGCCGCCGAGACCATATAACACCAGTCCTGAAAGACCTACATTGGCTCCCAGTACGTTTCTGAGCACAATTCAAAGTATTGGTGCTGACCTTGAAAGCCCTAAACGGCCTGTATACCTGAAGGAGCGTCTCCCCCCCCCCTGTCCAGCCCGGACACTGAGATCCAGCGCTGAGGGCCTTCTGGCGGTTCCCTCACTGCGGGAAGCAAAGCTACAGGGAACCAGGCAGAGGGCCTTCTCGGTGGTGGCGCCCACCCTGTGGAATGCCCTCCCATCAGATGTCAAAGAAATAAACAACTATCTGACATTTAGAAGACATCTGAAGGCAGCCCTGTTTAGGGAAGTTTTTAATGACTGATGCTTTAATGTATTTTAAAACTTTTGTTGGAAGCCGCCCAGAGTGGCTGGGGAAACCTAGCCAGATGGGCGGGGTATAAACAATAAATTATTAATATTAGTATAATCCTCCAAGTCACAGTAAAGATCCCTGCTTCAAGCAAGCAACAGTGTTTCAAGGACCTGGGTTCAAATCCCCCCTTAGCTATGAAGCTCACTGGGTGTGACCTTTGGGGCAGTCGCTGCCTCTCAGCCTAACCTACCTCGCAGGGTTGTTGTGGGGTTTAAATGAGGAGGGGAGAGAACCACGTATGTCACCGTGAGCTTCTTGGAAGAAAACATGGAATGCAAATGCAGCTAATAATAATAATCCTCAACTTACAGCTGATGGGCGTGCACACACACACACACACACACACACACACAAGCAGCCTGGTAGAGGCTGCTGCAAACACATCTCACATAATGACCAATCCATACCCCAAACTGCCTGAGCACCACGACTTGTTTGCATGCAGCAAAGTTCACTCATCTCCACGCAAGGGGCCACTGGCTGGCTGCACATCCTGGGACATCCTTGTGCGCTTCCTTGTCTTTGGCTGTTTCTCATGATGCAACAGTGGCAGCCACAGACCCTGGCAAGATGAATCTTCACTTGGCTGGAGGGCCTGTTCTTTCACGATTGGATGCTTTTGTTGTTGTTTAGTCGTTTAGTCGTGTCCGACTCTTCGTGACCCCATGGACCATAGCACGCCAGGCACTTCTGTCTTGCACTGCCTCCCGCAGTTTGGTCAAACTCATGTTCGTAGCTTCGAGAACACTGTCCAACCATCTCGTCCTCTGTCGTCCCCTTCTCCTAGTACCCTCAATCTTTCCCAACATCAGGGTCTTTTCCAAGGATTCTTCTCTTCTCGTGAGGTGGCCAAAGTATTGGAGCCTCAGCTTCACGATCTGTCCTTCCAGGGAGCACTCAGGGCTAATTTCCTTAAGAATGGATAGGTTTGATCTTCTTGCAGTCCATGGGACTCTCAAGAGTCTCCTCCAGCACCATAATTCAAAAATTGGATTGGATGCTTGTGCACTGCAAAACTCACAGCACCCAATTTTCATAAATGAAGAACAAACACTTAACTTTCTACCAGCTCATTTCTGAGAGAAGGGCAATTTAGTGAGGCAAATGAACCAAGTTGCCTGGGAAACTCTACAGCAATTCTGCTGCTCCAGAGGGTAGGACTCAAACCCATGGATTCAGCAGGAAAGGAGATTCTGACTAAACCTTAAGAAGAACTTTCTGATGGGGAGAGCTGTTTAATAATGGAATGATCTCCCTTGGAAGGTGCTGGACTCTCCCGCACTGGAGGTTTTTAAGCAAAGGTTGGGTGGCCATCTGACCTGGATGCTTTAGCTGAGATCCCTGCATTGCAGGGGGTTGGATTGGATGACCCTTAGGGTCCCTTCCAGCTCTACAATTCTCTGTTTCTATGAAGTCCTCCAGCTTCTTGTAGGCAGAGCCCAAGAACGAACCCTTCTGACCTGTCCATATGTAATTCACCACCCAGTCAAAGACATATGGAGGAAGGGAGATAGCCAAGCCCCTTGCATCTGAGGAAGGAATTTGGATGGTGCTGCAGGAGATCATTGGTACTATCCTGTAGCCTAGGGGAATCCCTACCTCTCCACAAAAGTGATAGAGGCATACTACGGATCCTAAAATCTTCTGCCAAATGCAGTCTTTGGGGCAGGCATCGAGGGAACTTGATTTGGAACCATCTTGGGTAGCAGAATGTGGAATGGACAAAGGGTGCACTCTAATTTTTCTAACATGCCAACTGGATTAGTGCCCGGCTTGCTCAGTTAGTAGAAACTAACTAGAGAATACAACGTGAGACTATTTACGTTTTTAAAACGGTGGTAGTTAAGACACGCAGCTGAATGGGAAAGCCGAGTCCCTTTCAGACGTAGGGTGATGTCACGTCCAGCGGAAGGAGCCCTCCACCCCTGGGCACCCACCCACCTCTGCAGGCTCCACTGCCGCCGCCCGGCTCTTCATCTGGATTCAGTGGCCACAGGGCACACAGCCTTCCCCGCCATCCACACTGGCTGCAAACAGCTGCTTATCCTGAACAAGAGCCAGGAGACTGGGGGAAAAGTGTGGAGAGCTCCTTCCCGGATGCTGCCCAGCCCCCTCCTCCAGTCCTTCAAGAAGCCTGTGGGGCACCAGGAATTAACCCCGCCTGCTGACACCGGACCACCTTCCTTGGGTGACCCAAGTGGAGCTACCCTGATGTGGGTGGCAGAGACTGCGGCTGCTTAAAGCCCCAAAGGACTTCAGGCAGAGCTCCCTGGGACACGAGTCAACCGGTGGAAAAAAGGCTTCTCTGTGTCCATCCCTGCATGCCAGAGACTCAAATGGTAAAGCAGCTACGCCTCTAGCGGTGAAGCACACGTGGGGTTAATGCGCCTTTTGGAAGGGGGGGGAACAGTCAGGACAGACTTGGATGTGCTTCTCTACCAGAGGGGAACCAAGCAGGGATGGAAGCTGTTAGAAGCGTTCATTGAACCAGAAGGCTGCATTTCTGCCTTTCACTGAGGTGGGGGCAGCAGCCCCAAAACAGACCCAGGGGGGGAGGAGAGAAGGGAGTCAGGGTCAGGGCCGGCCCTAAGGCAAGGCTGGGTGGCGCAAGGCGCCAGGGCGTCGGGCCGCCAGGGGGGCGCCGCGCTGCTCCGCCCGCGTGGCAGCTGCACTCGGAAACGGGGGGGGGGTGCCGGAGGGATAGTTCGCACCACGGCGCCAGCTATGCTCAAGACGGCCCTGGTCAGGGTTCTTCCTGCAAGATTCCCGGGGAGCTCAGGCACATTCCCTGCAGATTCCACAGGGGCTTGTAGAGGAAGACCCACTCCCCGCTGGATCATGCAGCGGTTGTGTGGCCACCCGTCATCTGCGTTGAGATTCCTGCATTGCAGGGGGCTGGACTGGCAAACCCTTGGAGCCCCTTCCAACTCTCCGATACTCTGATTCTATGCCAGAGGAGAAACTGACCTCCATACAAGTCCTCTGACCTGTGAGGAGAGGACAGGGAGCAAAGCTTAAGGTGGTCCGGGGCTGAATCTTACAGGGAAAATTCCCACTTGGGGGCAGTCCAAGGACTGCAAGAGGTGAGCTTTGAAAGGCGAGAAGTGTCCTTCCTCAAAGGATTTCAAGGTGAGGCTGGAGAAGACACTTTGGGCCCAGGACAGCTCAACAGTGCCCTGTGGAAGAGCCTGCCTTCTGCTCCCGCATCCTCCAAGGATGGCCTTTGCCCTGCTGATCTCTCACCTTGACTTTTGGGCAGAGGAACTGGGAATGGACAAACTGGGGGATGGAGCCTCAGAACACGTCTGAACTCGAGTGCCACCCTCTGGCCAAAGGAGGGCACCGCAGGGACAATGGGTGCTTTGGGAACCACCTGCACCCCCCACCCACCTGCCTTGGGCCATGTCTGGACCATGAAACAGTTATGACCCTTTTAAACAGCGCCTGTAGCAGCTTATGAATTGCTGCCTTGCTCCGGAGGGATCTGGCACCTGGAGCTGTGCTTCTTTTGCTCTCAGGATAAAGGCCCCACACCCTGCCGCCTCCTGGGCCCGCAGGCCCCGGCTGGTTCAAGGAACCTTCTAACAGACAAGGGGCAAGCAGGGCGGCATGGAACGCGGGCAGCGCACTGGGCATACTCACCGGCATGGCTGAGTGGGCATAGGAATCCCCCTACAGAGGGAAGGTCAAGACAGGAAGCTTCAGAAGACACAGACCCACCCAGCTGGCAGGCAGGCAGGCAGCAAGAGGGGGCAATGGCAGCCAAAGGAGGCAGGGGGGGGCAGGCTGGCTCCACGCAGCAGCAGCTGGCACTGTCCTCCTCCGCAGGGAGGAAGGGAAGCATTGCCTAGGGAGTCACAGACCGGCTTCTCTTCCACAGACAGCCTGGCCAAGGACAAGGGAAGCAATCTGGGGGACAGGTGGATCCTGGCCCTGAGGTCAGAGCCTCCAGGGAGCGGTTGCAGAGGAGGGGAAGGGGGCCAGCCTTGCTTGCGAGAATTCAGAGGCGCCTGTGGAACTCTCTGCCAACAGAAATCCCGCAGGTGCCTTCTGCATCTACAGTACGTCTCAAGGCCTACTGAAAAGTTGTCTGTTCCACCAAGGCGAGGCAAACAATTAAGAATGCCTCTTTCCACAACAGTTAACTGATGTCTGCCTTGAGCCTTTTCTAGATGGCTTTTATTGCATAGCGTTATGTTTTTATTGCTGCAAATCACTTTGATTGGGGGGCGGGGCGGGTTATGACACAGTGGTATACAAATATTTCTAGAAATACTTTGTGGGTGTTCATCCTGTAAACTGCCCTGTGATCTTCGGCTGAAGAGTGATATATGAATTTAACAACTAATAAGAATAAAATCTGGGTGAGGAGGGAGGGAGGGAGGGAGGGGGAACTGCCACTGGGAACAGGTCACTGGGCCAGACGGAGGACTGCTGTTCATGTCTGGAGGGGGGAGGGGGGTTCACAAACTGAGGGGCATCACCAGCCAGGGGTCTCTCTGGGGATTTTGCTGCTGGGCTCACTAGCTATACCAATGCTGGGGTTTCCTCCATAGTTTAACTCTGCGCTGTGTGAGGAAGGGCTTTATATCTGTCCCGAATCTTTCAACATTCAGTTCCTCGAATGTCCACAAGTTCTATGGTTATCAGAGAGGGAAGAAAACTTTCCTCTACCCACTTTCTCCATGCCGTGCATAATTTTATAAACTTCTGCCATGATGCCTCTCACTCGCCTTTTCTGACAGCAATCTTGCCCGCGTCTTGCAGATGGGGAAAGGGTCTGCAGCTGAGTGAGCCTGGCTTGCTCAAGAGAGCTCATGGTCAAGGCAAGATCCTGGCCAAGGGCTCTGTGGGTCCCAGCTTAGCCTCGCCCCCTCCCCCACCAGCTCCTAGGTTAGGATGTGGCTTTTGGACCCAAACCGAAAGGTGCCGTTTCCCTCACATTTCAGATACGTGAGCAGCTGCATTACGGATGTGCTGACAAGCCCATCCAAAGAGGCAAATTTCTTTCATGGGGAAATAAACTTTGCAAAGCTGTCCACCCCCCAGGGGCAAGCAAAGGCTTTCTGTGCAAGGACGGCGACGGCCATGAAGGAGGGCCTGGACCCAAGCAAGACTTTTAAAGATTTTGCACGGTTCCATCTGAAATCTGCGCTCACCATCTGGCCAAAAGTAAACAGCGGAGGAGGGGGGGGAAGCGAGAGAGAGGCTGAGGGAGGGAGAGCGAACACCAGGCTCCCCTTGCACAGAGTTCAGGCTGAACTGCTGGAGCCGATTATGGCCGGGAGGATTGCTGAAAGATTACTTCCCCTTCCCAGGTCGCCGTAACCTCCTGACCTTCCCCGATTACCCCGCACAAGAAGGTTATCAAGATACAAGCCTCCGAGGATTAAAGGAAACTTAAAAATCAAAACAGAAAAACACTCCTTTCCCCAACAAATAAAAAACTTCCTTGCTTTGTTAAGCTGACAGCCCCGCCATAGGTGTTGACATAACCTTCCATCTGCAAAAGGCTTAGAGTCAACAAATCCGCACGCTTGGCGCAGATCTGTCCGGGCGATTTACTCTGACTTGTCTGACATGAAATTAAAATAACAGGCAGCCACCAGAGACAAAGGGGCTCTCTCTCTCTCTCTCTCTCTCTCTCTGCCACGATAGCCATCTCCTGCTACTAGCTTGTATTATTTTAGATTTGGGAGAGAGGGAGCAGGGGGTGCAAGGGTTTGCCCCCCATTCCTTCATGGCAAAACACTACCACCTTGCTCGACTAATGGGGTGGGGGTCCCTGCCCCAGGGTTTCATCCCTGAGCACGTTCCGCTCTTTCAAGGCCATCTGAAAACGGTTACTCCAAACCACCACGGAAGTTCTCTGCGTGGCGGCCATCGCAGGCCGGAGGGCCCCACCCTCATGCGCAAACTCTTCACCTTGGGCTTGAGCATTTGAGAGTGCAAGGCAAGCGGGTCCCGGGTCCCATTTGCTGCCCTCTTCTCAGGCCAGCACCCAGTGAGGAAGCAGCAGGACAGAGAAGCACCCGTCAGGACCAGAGGGGTTGTGCCACCCTCTTTGGGGGAGCAGGTCCTGTCCAGACTCTCCGACAGAGCAGCCACCAGACCACTTCTGGCCATGAGAACAGAAGCGCCCACCGGAAAGTCTCCGCTTGGTCTCTCCCAGCCCTACTTTGAGAATGTCCTGATCAATCTGGGAGAACATCATTAATGGTTTAAGGAAGATTAATCACTCCAGACCCATCCCATAAATCATCGCGGAGACGTCCTGCATTCCCGCACATCTCCACGTTAGGGATGCTTCATGCTCCGGTGGAAAAGCGTCCCCCGCAGAGCTGAGCTGCTAAAGGAGGTCACCAACTGGATAAGCCAGACCTCGACTGAGGAGTGGGGCTCTCCCCAACCCTGTCCCAGGGAAAGCGGGGCGGGGCGGGCGAGACACGTCCCCTTCAACATCATGTCATACAATGACCAAAACTAAATAGTGTGCGCAAGATCCGCAAGAGGGATTGTGCATGCTCACATTTCACTGAAATGTAGCCACTGACAATGGATACTCATTTCACCCTCTTGTACGTTGCTCACTTCTTCTCCCATTTGCCACTAATGTGAAAGGAGCATTCAAATTACGTGGGTGAGAAAACCTCACACACAAACCCCACCTCTCTCACACAGAGATCTGAACTCTCTTTTTGCACCATCTTCTATTTCTCTCCCCACTTTATTCTGAGGCCTGGATTTGGCCGGGGTGGGGTGGGGGGCTCTGGCTAGAAGGAAAATGCACAACAGAGATCCGGAACCCTTGAGATTTGCCAAATACTTCCTAAGCCTGGACTCAAATGAAGGATGGATAACTTCACCACTGCAGTCTCCCCAATCCAAAAAGTATATACAAAACGACGACAAAAGCTCAAGTCGTTGAGTGGCAGCCAATGGAAACGACTGTGGGTGAAAGCCCCACCAATGAGATCAGGCTGGTCCCGAACCAAGGACAGACTGGGGGTGGGGCAAGGCCAGCAGGTGCAATCCTGCTCTCTCCCTACTCCATGCACGGTTTAACCTCGGAAAAATCGTCTGCAGAGAGCTAAGAGCATCTTCAGAATGGCCACAATCTGCTTCTCCAATGGAATATGCCACACCACTAGAATATGGAAAGCTACCCTCAGGCAGTTTCACCTTCCTCCGCCCAGCGTTTCAGAGACATATCAACCATTGAACTGGACCCTTATTTGGTGGCATGATTGCCACTCCCTCCTATGATTCAGACAGGCTTGCCTGCCTTTGAGAAATGTCTTGTGGTTGTGTTATATATATATATATAATACAGCACTTATGCTCAGTGTTACCAATTCGTTTAAAACAAACAGTTTCTTTAAAGTTGACAAACTGCTGAGGGGCGTGCAAGACGAGAGGTGCTAGCCAGCCTGATTCTGCTGCAAACAGGGAGATCTGGTCTTTCAGAGTTTAACCCTAGAGAGGAAACTGTTCCTGTGAATGACACATGGCCAGCAGGACTCAGCAGGACAGAGAGAGAAGCCAGGGCTGGAGGAAGGGGGGGGGTCAGAGGCAGCAGGGTTTTCCCAAGTGGCTTTTGGCACTGAAAAGCTTGTGGAAAGACCCATCAAGCACAATGTGAAGAAGAGGCTTGGATGTCATCCTCCCCCTTCAGCAAAAGCAGTTTCTGAGCAGCTCCAGGAGGAGGAGACTTTTGTCCACAGCTAGGGAACAGCTCTGGCCCTTGGGTTTTGCCTTAACCACCTCTGGGGAAGAAGAAGAAGAAGAGTTTGGATTTGATATCCTGCTTTATCACTACCTGAAGGAGTCTCAAAGCGGCTAACATTCTCCTTTCCCTTCCTCCCCCACAACAAACACTCTGTGAGGTGAGTGGGGCTGAGAGACTTCAGAGAAGTGTGACTAGCCCAAGGTCACCCAGCAGCCGCATGTGGAGGAGCGGAGACATGAACCCGGTTCCCCAGATTACGAGTCTACCGCTCTTAACCACTACACCACACTGGCTCTCTAACATCATCCTCTCCTGCCAGCTGCATCTGTGGTAGCTCAGGACACGTGCAACTGGATCAGAAGCTCCCCAAAAGAAGAAGAAGAGAAAGAAGTGGGAGAGGGAGAAGAACCGCCTTCCTGTTCCGAGGCATACTTACAGGAAGGTGTGTGAAGACCGCGAAGGTGCTCCGCAGGAAGGCAATGAGGTCCACTAGATAGTCGCTGGCCTTTGAACCTGCCTCGACGGCCATCCAGTCATAATCTGCAAGCTGCAAGAACTGATCAATCTTCTGGTTCAAGTTCGTGTAGATCTCCTCCTCTGCAGCATGGCGAGCGTCCTGAGGAAGAAAAGCAGGCTCAGCAGGAAACGAAGCATCGCAACTGGAGTTCTTTGAGTGAGGTGGACCATCCATGACTGCCTCCAGGATCCTTCAGGAGGATGTAACCTCCCTGGGGCCTTTTGTGAAGGGCAGGTACTAAATGTAGCTTATATAATAAATAAATATGCAAGTAAAAGAAAACCCTTTGACAATGGCGGCGAGCTTTAATGGCCCTAAACCATTTGCTATCATCAGCAAACTTGGCAACTTCTCTGCTAGGCTCTTACTCTAGATCATTTATGCACAAGTTAAAAAGCTCAGGTCCAAATGGCAATCATTCTTGGAAGTCCAAGGATAAGGTTCTGCTCTTAGGCAGGAAGAGAACCAGATGCACAAATATAGAATGGGGGACACCTGACTTACCAGCAGTACAGGTGAAAAAGATCTAGAGGTCTTGGTGAACTACAAGCTTAACGTGAGTCAACAGTGTGAGGCAGCAGCAAAAAAAGCTAATGCTATTCAGGGCTGTATCAACAGACGTCTAGGGTCCAGATCAAGGGAAGTCATAGTCCCACTCTATCCTGCCTTGGTCAGACCACACCTGGAAAACTGTATCTAATTCTGGGCACCACAATTTAAGAAGGATGTCAAACCGGAACATGTGCAGAGGAGGGCAACCAAGATGATCCAGGGTCTGGAAACGAAGCCTTATGAAGAACAGTTAAGGGGATTATACCCAATTTAACCCCATAAAGAGGAGACTGGGAAGAGATACGACAGCCATCTTCAAATACCTAAAGGGCTGTCACATGGAAGATGGAGCAAGCTTGTTTTCTCCCGCTCTGGAGGGTAGGACCGGAACCAATGGCTTCAAGTTACAAGGAAGGAGATTCCGACTAAACACCAGGAAGAACTTTCTAAAAGTAAGAGCTGCTCAACAGTGGAACAGTCTCCCTCAGGAGGTGGGGGACTCTCCTTCATTGGAGGTATTTAAGCAGTAGTTGGACAGCCATCTGTCATGGATGCTTTAGTTGAGATTCCTGCGTTGCAGGGGGTTTGGACTAAATGACGCTACAATTCTATGATTCCATGGCTCTACGTTAACCAGCTCACCTTCATCTACATGCCTGCTGACATTCTCAAAGAACTCTAATAGGTTCATGGCACAGGGTTTGGCTTTGCAGAAGCCATGCTGGCTCTGCTTCAGCATTGCTCGTTCTTCAATATGCTTGGTTATTGTACTTTTAACAGAGCTTCCCACCAGCCGCACAGCACCAGCCTCACCTTAAAGGTGGTCGTTCCATATAGCTTCGTTGTGTGGACAGTTTCTGGCAGGACGTTGGTGATGTTGGTTATGAATTCCTCCAGGAACCTGCAGGACTTTTCCAAGTGTGTAGTGTTGATAATAATCTGGACCAGCTGGAAAAGGAGCAGGCACACATTTTTACACTTTGGTTTTTCAACAACCGACAGCCGTACGGATAAAACCAAGGCGACCCACAATGGGCACCTGCGGTCATTCAGACACAGCCTCTGGCAGAACACAAGAGACTTGGACAAAGAGTCAGAAAAACGGGTCTCTTTTCCCCAACAGGTGATGTTTCTAAGCCATTCACGGCTCTCTGGGAAGGAATTTCCCAAGGATTTCTGCTAGAGGCAGAAGAAAAACTCTAATGAATTTTCTAAATTCAGCTCGTCTCCAATCCCATTAAAAGGCAATCTGGCTACAGAAAAAAAAAAGCAAGACAGTAGATCTGAAGCCCTTTGCCAATAAGTCTTAAGTGACGGGAGGCTGAGTGACAGCTCCTCCCTCCCTCCCCCCAGCTCAGACAAGGCTCTTTAGGAAAACCTGCAGGCACTCTGAGGGGCAATTAAGAAAGAGCCAATTTGGTTGTCTCAGGATTTGAGGGTTTGTGACTGCTGCAAAACATGCCCTGTTATTTATTTTTTTCTTGGGCTGGGGGGGAGGGGGAGATAAAAATGCTCTTGCGCCTGACATTAGAGGTGTCTCCAGGTATTTCTAAGGAGGAGCAATACAACAAAAGAAAACCAGAACCTCTTCTTCTCGTCTTGCCTACCCCACCCCACCCCACCCCACCCCACCCCACCCCTGTGTGCTGGGGATTTTACACTTTATAGATCAGGAATAGCCAATGTGGTGCCTTCCAGAGGTTGATGGACTAATGCTCTCCTCAGGCCCAGCTGTCAACCATATCTAAAGGGCACGTTGTTGGTTATAAGCCTGCAATGGAGAGTTTCATTCTTTCTCTTTATGATACTCACATGCTGGTCATGGGCTAAAGAAGGGGGATTCACATCAGTTGTGGGGCTCCCTCTTACCTCCGGAGCCATCTCAGCTACTTTTGATCATCTTTCTGTTTTTTTGAAACCAACTTGCCCCACTCCTGCCAGGCTTCTTACAAACGCAGTGGAACCTTGGTTCCCAAACATAGTCTGTTTGATTCCAGAAACAGTTCGGGAACCAAGGCGCGGCTTCTGATTGGCTGCAGCAGCTTCCTGGGCGTTCGGCTTCCAAAGAACGTTCGAAAACCAGAACAATTACTTCCGGTTCTCATTCATCCGGGAGCTGGAACGTTCGGCTCCCAAGGCGTTCAGGAGCCGAGGTTCCACTGTATCTAACTACCCCTTTTGCCACCACCTTATTAAGTCAAGAAGGTTGGCTGTTTGCGGGTTAGTAAGATGAGGTGAGGCTGGGTGGAGGGTGCAGCACATGGGTGCAAGATCTCTTGAGGGTCTACTTACGCTGGGGGTAGCCAGCCCCACACCACCCCATTCAACTTTTAGTCACATGTGTTCCATGCAGGTTCTCCCAGACCCCACGTCCCCATTGATCAGTGGGGCCCCATCTTATTTGGCAGGTGCCTCACGGAGCGCTCCTTCAAGGAATTGCTAAGAGGATACTTGGACCTTCGGTTTCAGCAGGCTTGAGAAGCTACCACCACCGCTCCAAGAAACGTCTGTGTTGTGGAGCAGCACAAGAAATGGCCTTAATGGGGAGGGTGGAAATGATGGGATTTGAGAGATCTTGTGTCCACGGCAAGGAAGTAGGTGGGAGGCAGGAGAAGAGATAAATCAAGTGTGTAGAGAGGTGTCTTTCTACTGCTGGAAATTGCTCTTCCTTTCAGACGAGGCACAGAATTCATGCTCCCATATCGGAAGTAACTACGAAGGAAGGGGCGAACACCCCACCACATCCGAAGGCAGAGCACTCGCCTCTGTCAGGCCGACGTTCCTCCTCTTGATGACGTTTTGCAAGCAGTTGCTCAGCGTTCGAGTCAGCAGCAAGTTGGTGGATTTCCGAATCATGTCATCCACTTCGGTGGAGCTGAAAGGCAGAGAGAGACATGAAGGAGAGAAATTGCTTAAAGGGGCAGTGAATCAAGCATTGCTTTGGAACCGGGTGATCCTAGAGGGTCAAGTGGCCCTTTCAAAAACCCAGCATCAAAGGCAACATGGTTGCCATCCAGGCAGACCGAGGACCTGAGGGAATTGTGATTTCAGCAAATGGCAATTCTGAATTTTCAGGACGGCGGAACAGAATGAGTCAGATGAGTCCTGATGGCGAGCAATGGTTTGCACCCCGAGTGTGCGCATGTTGTGTGGTCGAGGATGGAGATATCAGCCTCTCATCACAAAGGAAGTGACATCCCGGCAGAAGCTGAGCTGAGCCCCTAAAGATGAAGACCCAAATTGGGGAGGAAGAGAAGGTGAGGAGGAACAGGCACCTGTGATTCACTCTCTTTTTGTTTTATGTTATACTACTATAAATGGAAGGGACGCGGGTGGCACTGTGGGTTAAACCACAGAGCCTAGGGCTTGCCGATCAGAAGGTCGGCTGTTTGAATCCCCATGACGGGTGAGCTCCCGTTGCTTGGTCCCAGCTCCTGC
This sequence comes from Zootoca vivipara, assembly GCF_965207765.1. NCBI lineage: Eukaryota > Metazoa > Chordata > Lepidosauria > Squamata > Lacertidae > Zootoca > Zootoca vivipara. The sequence continues at coordinate 74,082,405 of NC_142583.1, forward strand.
CAACCTAGCAGTTCGAAAGCACGGTCAAAGTGCAAGTAGATAAATAGGGACTGCTCCGGCGGGAAGGTAAACGGCGTTTCCATGAGCTGCTCTGGTTCGCCAGAAGCGGCTTTGTCATGCTGGCCACATGACCTGGAAGCTGTACGCCGGCTCCCTCGGCCAATAAATCGTGGTGAGCGCCGCAACCCCAGAGTCCGTCACGACTGGACCTAATGGTCAGGGGTCCCTTTACTTTTACCTTTTACTATAAATGGAACCATGTTGAATTTCTGAAAACTGTCATTGATTGTTTCATATAAACCGCCATGATCAAATTCCAGAACAAATAGCATGTATTTCATACATCCAGGAATGGTCTGAAAGCATGGGGGAATAAAGGAAGATGTAGCAAGGGGAGACCTCAACATGTGTTAATGTACGGCAGCTGCAATCCAGTGGAAGAGTCCACAGCATCCCAAATGGCGCCCAGAGTGAGGCCCAAGTCATGTTCCCAGAAACAGGAATCAACAGGTGTGTGTTTCCTGGCATGCGCCTCTCTGAGTCTGGGTGAGGGCAGCACCCAAAGGGATCCACAAAGGGGCCAATGAGGGCACTAGCCCAATTCTCCAGACTCGGAAGGGTGCCCCGTGCCAGACCCCGTGGCCAAAGGTTTTCTTTTGTGAGACCAGAGTGACAAGGAGTCTGTCAATATAAGGAAAGAGAGTAGGAAGGGAAGGACAAGCCACCAAGGAAGCGGAAGGCTGGGAGATTCAGGTCAGGTCAAAGCCCTTCTTCATACTATGGAACTCCCTGCCACAGGAAGCAGGGATGGCCACCAACCTGGATGGTTGTAAATGGGAATTAGACACAATCATGGAGGAGGAGACTGCGATCTGTGGCTACTAGCGCTGCAATATCGCAGTTGCTGGAAAGGGCAGGAGGGAAGAGGGCTCTTGTGCTCGGATCCTGCTTGCGGGTTTCTCACTGAGGCATCTGCTTCACCCCTGTGAGAACAGGGCGCTGGACTAGGTGGAGCATGGGCCTGACCCAGCAGGCTCCTTGGAGGTTCTTATCTCAAGGGCAGCATGACAGACAAACCAGGGAGCAACTCTAAACTCTCCTAGTTTGCTACTCTCCCTCCTCTGCTACTCCACCCCCCCCACTCCTTGTACACATTCCTTGCCCCCCCCCCACTACTCCCCAAGGGGAGGCATTTGTTGCTTGGAATCCTAATTAACAAAAATCACACCCTGCCTTCTTTGCTGCAGGGTCTGCTCTTTGCGGGGCAGGGAGGTGGGGAGCTATTGAGTGTGCCGAAAGAAAGACATCTGTGACAGTGACGGCTGGCGGCCCCCGAGTTCCTGCCACAGCAGCCGTGACCTTCGTGGCGGCTGTGATGGACAGCCTGACCCCAATCACTCCGGGGCGCACCATAAATGACAGGGGAGAAGAGAAAGGCAGAAAGAAAAAAGCCGCGGTCGCCTTTGCAGGCAAACGTCCTAATAAAAACTAATACAGGCTGTCAAGCTGAAGGGAAAAGTCAACAGTAGCAGGAGGAGGAGGAGCCTGTTTTTCTCAGCTCCCTTGTTGCTCTTGCTGGAAAAAAAGGGCCCTGCTCAGCCAAGGCTGGAAATAATAACATTAAAGGCACTTATTTCTAATGAAGGACCAAGGTGGCCTCCAGGCAACAGGAGTGTCCTCTGCTGGTCCTGCTCAAGGGAATCGCAGAAAGGAAAGCTCTGAACTCCCAGGAATGTCCCTTGGGAGAGAACTCCACCCTCTATCCAAACCAAAGGTGGACATTTTCTGCAAGCATTTGCCCTTAACATATGGGCGCATGTGGTGTGACACACACTGTTTTTTAAAAAGAAGGGAATCCAGGGGAGAGAGGAGTAGAAGAACCACACTCAACCAGAAGGAATCAGAGGCGCAATCCTGAAAATACCTCAAGGCATCCATCTGTGACAAACATCACTGCAATCGTGGCTCTTTGTACCCTGTACCAAAGGTCAAAAAAAACCCCTCAAATTCTAGATTTGGTGGCCTGAACGAGTGATGCGTTCCACAAGTGTTCATATTTAATAAAAATAAAAAGTCGGCTTATGTTCGCAGAAACTCTTCTTCTTCTTCTGACATGGAAAGGGAAGGGGTCACCTAGTTCTGTTCAAGGTTGAAGCTCCTCCCTTGAAAGCTGATGCTACAAACAGCTGGGGAAGGCAGCCTTCCCCAACCTGGTGCCCTCCAGATGTTTTGGCTTACAACTCCCACCTGCTTCAGCATCACACACCTTTCTGGGTGGGGCTGATATAGTCCAAACCATCTGAAGGCTGCCTGGTTGGGGTAGGGTACTTTGAAGGGTAGCTGTCTTCTTCAGCCAAATTACACATATGTTGATGACTAATATTATTCGCAGATCCTATTATATGACAGCATTTTTAATATGATAACAGGCCCAACAGACAATGCTCATTGTCACCACCTGGCGAGAGGAAGAGGGGGTGCCCAAGCAGAAAGGCAGTCAAAGGGAGAATGGGTTTTATGCCCCAAAATGCCCTGGGAAAAGGCACTGGTTTTTATCAAGTCAAGAGGAGTTAGTAGTATCTGGTTGTCATACCTGAGATGAAGGTCTTCAGAGAACTTCAGGCAAGCATAGATAAATTCCTTGATCTGGCTGTAAACTCTAGGCACAAACTCGGAAAAGGGGAACTTCTTGGGGAACGGTTGCTGAAAAAGGGAGAGGAGAGTGAGAGACCCCCCAAGGCAGATCCTAGGGCCAAGGTACATGCAAAGGAGCAGGTGCAATTGTTGTTGTTGTTGTTATTGTTGTTGTTATTTCCACAGGTAAGACCGTAGCCCCTTTGCTCCCCCTCCCCCGACTCCCCTTTCAGGAGTCCTTCTTGGACAAAGCCTTTCCCCACACAGAGCAGCCTGGCTTCTCTTTCACTGGCCCTTCTAGTCCTAGAATCGATCCCACACAATGTTGATTTGGGGCAGCTGGCAAGCAGGCCAGCATGTTTTGTTCGGCAGCACAGGCCTCCTGTAGGAACAAGCCAAGGGAGGCTGAAAGAGGCTTGCCAGCAAGCTCCCCCTGGCACCTCAACCCACGTGGGTGGCACCAGGCACAGAATTCCTTTGAAGTCAGTTTGATTCTAGCCTTGAAGCTGTGGCCTTCAGGAACCAACGCCCCGTTCCTCAGCGACGTTCCTCTGCCTATCTCTACACCACCAGCCTTGGACAAGCTGGTGCTATCCAGCTGTTTTGCAATGGCCACCAACTTGGACGGCTTTAAAAGAGGATTGGACAAATTCATGGATGACAAGGCCATCGATGGGCTACTAGTCAGGGTGGTTCTGCAGTGAATGCTTACTGTACTGTTTTTAACATTCGGTTGGAAGCCGCCCAGAGTGGCTGGGGAAAACCAGCCAGATGGGTGGGGTATAAATAATAAATTATTATTATTATTATTATTATTTATTATTATTATTCCAAAAACCAGCTGCTGGAAACCACAGGAAGGGAGAGTTGCTCCTGGGCTCAGACAGGCACCAGGCTGGCCACTGCAAGAACAGGAAGCTGGACTACATGGGCCTTTGGCCTGATCCAGCAGGCCATTCTTATGTCCTCAGGCCCCACCAGGACAGCTCAAGCTTATGGAAGTTGTAGTCCAAAGCATCTGATTGGTGAAGACTCCGCTGCACCAACCTTCTCATGTTCGCCAGGAACAAAAGTTTATTTCTCTAAAGTCTGGCAAAGTTGGAGAGCTTTCTAGCCTTCACCCCAGGCCCTTTCCCTCTTGCCTCTGTACGGAGAGGTTCTTCTGAGCTCTTCTTCTGAGGCAGAACATTCTCAGTTTAAAGGATAGATGCCTGCCCAGCTTTTTCTTGAAAAGTATCTAAGGGGGAGCAAATGGAAGCTCTGACTTAGCACCTCAATCAATCAATCATTTTATTTGCATGCCGTCTTTCCAACGTCAAAACCATGTTCAAGGCAGATCAAAACCTACAAAAATTATGTAACTACACGCATAACTAAAGTAGTCATAAGCAATAACATCAAAAATACACCACCAAAGTGGACAATTTCCACATAAATCATTCACTCCAAAATAAAGATACAAAAAACCAACAACATAAAAACCCCACCAGACCCCCAACCCCCACTTACCTGCCCCCCCCACTTACCTTTTCCAGCTCCGGATCATGGAAGGGAAACTGACCGACCATTTTCTGATACTGCTCTTCGTTGGCCACCGGGATGGGACTGTAGTTATCCGAATCCAAAATGTTTCTGTGAAATGCCGCAACGACAATAATGGAGGACGGTAAGAAAGATGGACCTCGCTCTGCTTCAGGTAGGAGGAGAAAGGCCTTGGCCTCCCAGGAAGCCCCCACAGGAGCGTTTGCAAGAAATAAAATAAAATAAAATAAAGCAGTAGAGTGATTCTGACACTGGAGGCAGAACATCGCCAGGATCCACTGAGGATTCAGGAATTGTACTGTGGTCAGGTGGGCACCATCCTGCTTCTCCTGCAGCACATACAGTCAAGTGTGTGGAAAGCAGAGAGGGAACAGATGCCACCATTGGACCAAATCACAGCAGCCCCTTGCACAGGCAGCCTCCCCCAGCCCACAAAAACTTCCCTGGAGTGTTTTCTGGAGTCAAGTGAGACCCAGCCCTGCAGCAGGTATAACCCAGGCATCTTGCCAGGGGAAGAGAAAAGGAGGCAGCTGGCACCTCTGAGGTCTCTGCCCCCCCCCAAACGCTTGAGGCCAGCACCCAGGGGCTTCTGAAATTAGCCTCACCTGAAAGCTCCTGCCCACTTCTTCAGCAGAGTCTCACTGTACTGATCCCGGATTTCCAGGAGCAAGTCAAAGAGGTGGTTGACGGGAAAGCCGTATCCCTGGGTAGAGACACACAAACACTCAAGAACACGGAAGGCACAAAGGGCCAGCCTTCACACATTACGCAGAGCGGCAAATCCAGGGAGAGAGACATTTTGCATCCTGAAGGGTCATGCGGAAAGCAGCTTTGGTGCTTTGCCCCTTGGTGCTCCTGGGGCTTTGAGCAGGGCCCCGGGGAAGCTGCACTTCTAGGGGGGAGCACAAGAAATCGCAGCAGAGAACATTTTGGGCAGCCCCTCCCCACAGAATCCTAGAATCGTAGAGTTGGAAGAGACCCCAAGGGTCCTCGAGTTGCAGGGGATGGATCACAGCTAAGAAAACCGTTCCTCTATGAAGCCCAGAAAACCGTGGATGGAATTTCAGAATACGAAGGGAAGAGGCAAGTCTCGCAGGAGCAGAAAAGCAGGGGAACCTCTCAGGGGAACCTTGGCAGCAAGCTACAGCCACTCGAGCAATGGGAAGAGTCAGGTAAGGCCCAGTGTTGGACAGATTCAGGGGGTCACCAGCTGCTGCAAGTGGCAAATCGTAGGGCAGCCCCCCCCTTTGAGCAAGACAAGGGTTGGGGGGCAGAGAGAAGGGGCCCAGGCTCAGAAGGCTGGCTGAGGAGGTCCTGGGCACATGGCAGAAAGCTGGCAGACCTATGGGGCAGAGGGAGCAACACACCTGGAGCGTATCAGCGAAAAGCACAATGAGATTCTTCAAGTCCAAAATCAGGTTGGGGTCAGAGCAGTAGGACTGTAAGAGAGGGAAAGGGGTTATTTTTTGGCGTGCTACTGTTCCACCCCCACCTTCTTTCCAGAAGGGTCAGAACAGGGAGCACACCGGGAGGGTGTGTGAAAAAGAAACAAGAAATGTTCTCTTTTAACTTCGCCTCCCCCCCCCCCAAAAAAAATAGCCTTCAGATGCTATGAAAAACAATAGTAACCAAGGCCCTGCCTTAAAAAGTGAGGAATACAGTGAATGGCTTTCATTGCAGAGAGGGTACCACTGGAAGGGAATCCAAAGACCCCCACCCACCCAACTTCTGCAAGGCTGCCTGCCCACCTACGACCACTTCAGACTAAAGGACTGATGCTCACAGAATGTGTCCGGAGAGCAGCAATCGTCTTTGACAGCGCCATCTCCCAGAGCTCATCGATGTAGACTCTGTCCACCAAACCCTGGCTTGTGTGCAGGACGTGGTCCTCAATGACGAAGAAACTGCCAAAAGGGAAAAGAAGGGGAGGCTGTCAGGAGCCGAGCTCAGGTGTCCTTGAGTCTCCATGGAATCCGACAGAACCCACAAGGTGGGTGGGCTCCTGCAAATCCATCTGGCAAGCCTACAATTTGCGGGGAAGCCCCATCAGCAGCCTTGGTGCAGAGCTCTGGGTCGGCTGCACCCTTGGGAGTTCCTGGGTCTCCTCCATTCGCTCCAAGGCAGGGAAAAGCCTCACCTTGGGAAGCCACAGACAAGACCTGGAAAGCTTAAAGAGGGTCTAAAAGAATTCAAAGAGAATAAGGCTACCATTGGCTGCAAGCCGTGATGCTGTGGGATTTCTCTGGCTGCCAGTCGATGGGAATCACCAAGGGAGAACGCTTCTGCACCCAGGTCCCATTAGGGCATCTGCCTGAAGCAAAGGCCACCCGTGTCAAAGCAATGATTCTTCAACATCAACTTCATTGGACTGGCCGTGTTGTTTGGGTGCCTGATTCTTGTCTTCCAAAGCAACTATTCTATTCTGAACTTAAAAATGGGAAGCGTAATGCTGGTGCTCAGCGAAAGAGGTTTAAAGACTGTCTCAAGGCAAATCTTTAAAAATGTAGTATAAACACCAACAACTGGGAAACACTGGCCTGCGAGCACTCCAGTTGGAGAACAACCTTTACCAAAGGTGTCATGGGCTTTGAAGACACTTGAACTCAGGACGAAAGAGAGAAACATGCTAAGCGGAAGGCATGCTTGGCAAACCCTCACCAGGATCAACTCCCGTCCGGAAACCTATGTCCCCACTGTGGAAGGACGTGTGGATCCAGAACTGGCCTCCACAGTCACTTACGGACTCACTGTTAAAACTGTGTTTATGGAACACAATCTTACTCGGCTCTGAGGGATCGCAGAAGAAGAAGAAGAAGAAGAAGAAGAAGAAGAAGAAGAAGAAGAAGAAGAAGAAGAAGAAGAAGAAGAAGAAGAAGAAGAAGAAGAAGAAGAAGAAGAAGAGGAGGAGGAGGAGGAGGAGGAGGAGGAGGAGGAGGAGGAGGAGGAGGAGGAGGAGGAGGAGGAGGAGGAGGAGGAGAAGGAGAAGGAGAAGGAGAAGGAGAAGGAGAAGGAGAAGGAGAAGGAGAAGGAGAAGGAGAAGGAGAAGGAGAAGGAGAAGGAGAAGGAGAAGGAGAAGGAGAAGGAGAAGGAGAAGAAAGATCTGCTTGACCACAGTGAATACAGGATGCTGGGCTAGGTGGCGTGATCCAGCTGCAGGGCTCATATTATGTTCTTAGGATCATCTTTCCAGGCAATTTCCTCTAAATATGCACCTCTACTTAACATTGCACTTGCAACTGGGCTTCAGGCTCAAGTGTGTGCATCTGTGTCTGTGTCTGTGTGTGTGTGTGTGTGTGTGTGTGTGTGGTGTCCCTCGAGTCACACACTCGGCTCCTTTGCTCACATCCCCCAGAATTATTTGCTCTGCAGGCCTATTTCCACCGGTGACCTGGGAAATCCTGGTGAATGCACACTTCTCTGGCGTTTGAGAGCTATGCCTCTCCTGATGCTGTGACTTCTGTTAAACCTCAGCTCCATTCTGCTCCACAGCCGGGCCAAGGAATCCTTTGCACCTGCTCCTGCAGGAGCACTGGCTCAGCACGGCAGCAGAAAGATCCCAAGAACCAGGAAAACCTCTGTGCTCTCATCATTCAGGGTGTGGGAAGTCACGCCGGAGGCATCTTGAACCCCAGGACTCCCTGACAGTCTTCTTCTCGAAAACCTCCAAAAAAGAGGTTCTGCAGCCCCCCCCCCTTCCCATGGCGGCTGAATACCCAATTCACTGCACACAAAATCCCTTTATTCTCCAGCCTGCAAAATGTGCAAGATCTCTCTGCCCTCGCATGCATTGTGCAAGGTTTGGGGCATTCGGACTCACTTAGGAAACACTTGGTTCTTTTGCTTCAGACCCCTCCAGGTAGGACTCAGAAAACACCTTTCTAAAAGGAGGAGTGTTTGCAGCATCTAAGCAGATGAACAGAAATAACAATACAGTACCTACCCTACAATCTGATTGAAGTATTTCCGGTAGCCGCCCAATGTCTCATGCTGGAGGGGGAGAGAAATGGATCAAGATTAAAATGTGCTGAAAAGAGAAGAGAACCACCTCAGGTATCCAGAGGTAGGGGGGGGGGGAGAAACCCTCCAGCCCAGCCCAGCTCTGAACCGGAAACCTATTTAAGGGAGCCCCACCTACCATGTTGGAGGGGGGCTGCAGCACCAGCCGGGCCTGCTTTCTCCTCTGCTTCCGGTAGTAGCTCTCAAAGGAATCTCGGGCACCCTGAGAAGAGGAGACCTCTAGTCAAGCTCTAGTCCTGAACGCCACCACCTCCTGCCCAGAGAAAGCAGCTGCTCCCCAAAGGTGAAGAACTGAGACAAATCCATTTTGAACATGGCCTGAGTCTCTTGGACCCTAGAAGCCTAGAATCCAGGAGATGGAAGGGACTCTGAGGGTCATCTATGCTGAATGGTTTAAATATTAAGGTTCATTATCGTTTCACAAGATGTGTATCTCTTTAAAGGCCAGATCATGACCTAGTTTTACAGCTGTGAAGCAGTATAGCAGGTGCTGTTTAGTTGTGTTAATTAAGCTGTGTCAGCAATTGGGTAGACAGTGGTACCTTGCAAAACGAATGCCTCGCGCAACGAAAAACTCGCAAGACGAAAGCGTTTCGCAATCTTTTTGTTGACTCGCAAGATGGATTTTTTTTGCTTTGATTTGTTTAAATTGGAAAACCGCAAGACGAAATTTTCACAATGCAAAACGACTCACGGAACAAATTAATTTCGCCTTGCGAGGCATCACTGTAGTATATAAAGAGCAGCGTGTCCCTCTCTCAGGACAGTACTCTGGTGAATGGGTCGGTGGATGGGTCAAACTTATAGATTTAATGTAAGAGGAGTTTTTGTTTTTGTAATTAAAGCCAAACAAAATATATTTTTGCGTTTCTTCATTGTTTCCTGAACGTGTGGTCTCCCCAGCATGCTTTCTGCAGTGCAATTAATCTGCTAAATATGCAACAGTCTAGTCCAACCCTCTGCAATGAAGGAATCTCATCAAACGCATCATAGAATCACAGAGTATATCCCAGGCTGACCATCCCCAAGCCTGGTTTCAGCAGGCAGTCCTGGGAAATGGGCTTCCAGGCTCTCCTTCCTGGTCAGTTACCACCAAGTCTGCCCCCATGAGTGTATATGTGAAATTCATATTTTTTTTTGCCCTGACATGCATCACTTTACACTTGCTTATATTGAGCTGTATTTGCCATTTTACCACTTTGCCACCTCACTGCTCATCCCTAACTCTAGATTGTTTATGAACAAGTTAAAAAAAACACCGGTCCCAATACTCCTCTTTGGTGGACTCGGCTTTCTACAACTTTCCATTCGGAGAATTGCCCCTTTCAATTGATTCCAACTCTCTCTTTCCTGCAATTTAACTAATTCCTAATCCACAAAACGACCTCTCCTCTTATCCCTTGACTATCAAACTTACTCAAGAGTTCTTTGGAGAGGTACTTTGCCAAAAGCTTTTTGAAAGTCCACGTGCACTATGCCAAGTGGACCGCCTCTATCCATCTGCACGTTGACGCTCCTTAAAAACTCCAAAAGGTTCATGAGACAGGACATGCCTTTGTAGAAGCCATGCTGGCTCTGCTTCAGCAAGGCTTCTTCTTCTATATGCTTGGTCATTTTATCTTCAACAATACTTTCCAACAGTTTTCCCAAGACAGATGTTAAGTTAAGTGGCCTTCAATTTTCAATATCCCCCCTGGATTCCTTTTTTAAACTGCCGTTACGTTGGCTACATTCCAGTCCTCAGATATGAAGGCTGATTTGAGAGACAAGTTACACATTTTTGTAAGAAGATCTGCAATTTCGCTTTTGAGTTCCTTGGGAACTGCTGGATGGCATATAGACATGGCGATTTGCACATTGTCGTTTGTTCATCTCTCTCCATCCCCACTATCTGCCTCAGTCCCTCGGACTCCCTTCCTGCAAAAGGAAGTTCAGGCCCTGTGATCTGCCCTGTATCTTCCGCCATGAAGGCAGCCCCCAAACTTGGAAGCCCTTCCCTGCAGACCCCCCTCAGCCCAGCCCTGTAGCCACCAGAAAGGCAGTCTGGGGTGGGGTGGGGGATTTTCCTGCCTCATCCACTGGGAACAGCAGCTCCATGTTTTCCTAATCAACCCGACTCCAAGGAACTAAAGGCCTATTTTCCATTTAAATCTCCCTCTCCCTCCCTCTTTGTGGGTAAGAGAGCAGCGAGAAAGTTCCTTAAAGCCTTTCATTTCCCCTGTCTGGCTGCAGCTGGAGTTCCCCTTTTAACTGCCTGGCCAGGGGAAGTGAAGACAGTTTTATATAGGGGGGAACTCTAAGGGCTGCTTTAATATGTTTGCATGTGAAGAGGGGAGCCCTTTTCATACGGCTCACTAATGAGGGTCAGCGGGGTATCACACTTCGCCATCTGGCTCATTTGCACAGCGGGGCAGAGGCTGGCCCTACCCTTGCGCAAGGCTAAAAGGGTGGTCAAGAGATGCCCCCTACTGGCCACATCCTGCAACAGCCACCATCCCGGCATCAGTACAGGACAGAAGGGTCCCCTGCACCACCTGATGCCATGGCTGGAAGGGAGATGGATACGGAGGGGAGACTGTGGTGAGCATCTGTGCCATGGAAAGAAAGGAAGTCATTGAATCATAGAATTGTAGAGTTGGAAGGGACCCACAGGGGTCATCTATTCCAACCCGCAGCAATGCAGGAATCTCGACTAAAGCATCCTGGCCAGGTGGCCACCCAACCTCTGCTTAAAAACCTCCAGGACCACCTCCTGAGGGAGTCCATCAAGCAGTTCTTACCATCAGAAACAGCACATGGATAAGCTATGGAACTCCCTGCCACAGGAGCAGTGATGTTCACCAACAGGGGTGGCTTTGAAAGAGGATTAGACAAATACACGGAGGAGGAGAGGGCTATCGATGGGTTTACTAGCCACAGTGGTTCTACTCTGCCCTCCAGAGTTGGAGGCAACCATGTTTCTGAATCGCAGTTCCTGGAAACCGCAGGAGGGGAGAGGGCTCTTGGGATTGGATCCTGCTTGCAGATTTCCCATTAGGGCATCCTTCTGTGAGGACAGGATGAGGGACTATGTGGGTGAATGGCCTGATCCAGTAGCCTCTTCTGATATTCTTATGTAAGAAAGCAAAGCAGCCACACTCAAGTGCCCTTCTGCACTCCCCCTTTGGATTGCTGCTGTTCCTCTCCCACCTTGCCTGTTCCCTGGACTCCTCCCCACACATTTCCCACCAGGGTGCTGGGCCAGGACAGCCCCTCCCTCCAGAGTCCTCAACCCACCTCCCCCTCCAAGCTCCCCTTTTCAAGGCCCCACTTTTGAGCAGATGACCCAGACACCGAGGCCTTGGGTGAGTTCGTAGCACCACACGGGGCTGCTACACGTTGTTGGTCTGGACAGAGGGAGTAAGGAGCTCAAGAGGGATGGCTGCTCTGGCCAACATCTCTAGGCGTCCGCTGTGCAGTTGTGGGCCCTTGGGCTTCCTTAAACACCTCCCTCGGCCTCCAAAAAACCAAGGTGAGATTCCTGCATTGGCCAGGGGTTGGAGTGGATGACCCTTGGTAGTCTCTCCCAACTCTACAATTCTATGAAGTCCTGGGAGAGGCCCTTCCCTGCTCAAGGCCGGCAGTCTGGGCCTCTCTGCCCCTCTGTAACAAAGAGCCTTCCCCACTGCTCATTCCGCTAGCGGAGCAGCCCCTTAGAGCAGCCTGGGTTTATCTTGGCAAGCCCCAGGTCTGACACCCAGGGGGGCTTCTCCTCAGAGGGCTTGACAGCAGCCAGCAAAGAGGAGGCTGAAGGAGCCTGGGCTTTCGAAGCAGCCAAACGCCGTTCGTAATGGGTCTAGCCCCTGTTCACAGATGCCCTCCCTCCTCTCTAATGTATAAAATCTATTTAAAAGCCCTCCTTGATGGTCAGGTCAGTCCTTGTGCAGTGATGATGATGATAATAATAATAATAATAATAATAATAATAATAATAATAATAATAATTTATTATTTATACCCCGCCCATCTGGCTGGGTTTCCCCAGCCACTCTGGGCAGCTTCCAACCAAATATTAAAACAGTACAGCATTAAACATTAAAAACTTCCCTAAACAGGGCCGCCTTCAGTTGTCTTCTAAAAGTAAAATAGTTACTTATTGCCTTGACATCTGCTGGGAGGGCGTTCCACAGGACGGGTGCCACTACCGAGAAGGCCCTTTGGAAGTGACTCCTTCCAAAGCACTGCTAGCTCTGCCAAGGGTGGATTGAACTGATCGCCACTTTCCATAAACTTTGACGCAGGATTTTAAACAGGCAGGCCACATAAGACCATGGGGGAGCAAAAGGGGAAAGGTACAGAAACAGTGTATTCTACAACCCAATATGATAACATTTTCTAACATATATGAGGATTATTTGCACATTTAGAAAAACACATTTCGCACACGCTCTTCGTAAACACACACCTTGGCACTGATCTGGAGTGGACAAGTGAGGAGGAGCTGAAGGCATTTGTCTGAGACAGACATCAGCTCTCAAAAGGTGCACTAGACACATTGCACAGAAAGCCCAGGCTCTGGGATCTGTTGCTCCTGGGCGCTGGCAGAAGGCAGCAGGAGATTTCCTCGCTTCTGAAGACAACTAGTTGCCATGCGTAATAGACACTGGAATAAAAGTCTATTTTCTGAGCTTTAAGGTCACTTCCAGGTGACCTTTTTATTGAGCCTTCATCCTGATTAGTATGCACAGAGTTTGCAAGGAGGTGAGACCCCACGTCGGTTGTTTACTGAACATTCATTTCCTTGTATCCACATCATCTTCCCCCGGACAAGATGAATCTGGTATTTAAGTCAAGGGTATTACATGCGCTGGAAGGGCGTGGGGGGAGGAGAGAAGTCTGGGAACTTTTGTTCTCTTGCCAGAACCTCTGGCGACCCAAGGAACACATTTTATGATTTAAGAGATCATTATGACATGCAAACGACGTGCAGGGCAACTCCAATTTCACATGGCAAGCAGGCTGTCCTTTTCCTGTGCAGCCCAAACTCCAGAGCTCAAAGCCCAAGAGCTAATGCAGGAGGTGCGTTTTCCTGCCTCCTGGAGGTCATTTGTTTCGCCCTAAGTCACAGAAATCAGGAGAGTCCCACCACCCCCACACCCCCACTGTGTGCCCACTTCAATTACAAATCACTGCAGGGAAATGGGGGGGCGGGGAGGTTAATCTTCCTTCACAAACCTACCCAGGACAACTGAATTCAAAAGAAGGCAACATTTTGAAAGCTGCTCTTGAGAGGGGCTGCGAACAAGGCCCCTTTCACCCCATGATAGGCAGGGTGCCAGCCCCGTCTGCCCTTTCCTTCTTCATTAACGCTCCTCCAATGAAGTGACTAGGGACAGATGCCAATTCAAGTGCCCTGGGAGACCCAGAGCCTTAAAGCCAAGCCCATTCTCATCCTCAAAGGACAGCAGCTGAAGCTGGACCCTGAAGGTCTCTCCTGCTTCTCTCCTCCAGCCAGAGATCAGAACGCAAAAAGATAAATAAGAGCCGCTCAGTGGCCCACGGGGTCCAGCATCCTGTTCTGACAGTGGCCAACCAGATGCCTCCTGTGGGAAACCCGCAAGCAGGACCCGAGTGCAAGAGCAACTCTCCCCTCCTGAGATTCAGAAGCACCGCCGCCTCCCAATTGTGAAGGCACAGCATACCCCCCCCCCCATTGCTAGTGGCCATGGCTGACCCTCTCCTCCATGAATTTGTCTAAACCTCTTGTAAAGCCATCCTGGTTGGTGGCCATTACTGCTTCTTTGGGGAGGAACTTCCAGAGTTTACTCTGCAACATGTGAAGGACTTTGTTTTATCTTTGCTCGATCTTCCAACATGCAACTTTGCTTGATCTTCCAACATGCAACTTCATTGAATGTCCACCAATCAAGGCCCACGGCTCAAATGTACTCCTCTCCCTCTCATGCTGCTGCCTGCTGTTTCAAGAGTCAGTGGGCCATCATTGCCGCGTGGCCTTTCCTCTGCTCATCATCTCTGGAGATACGAATAGCAACTTAGTCCATTAATCCATTAATTCTAGGCGTTACAAGGGAATCTGCAACTGGTCCTGCTCCCCAGCGCCTGCTTCAGTGGTTTGAAGCAGAAGGGGGCTACGTGCTGAAGGGTGCCCTAACTTGCAAAGTCAGGATCCAGAAAAGGGATTTGCCCAGCTCAGTTAGGTTTTCATCACACAGAGGGAAGGAAATCCACAGGCAGAAGTGGGGAACATGTGTGTTTCAGAAGCCATGCAACTAAAACAACAGGGGTTCCCCAGCGGGCACTGGGGCTTATCTTCCCCACTTTTGCCCATCTTCAGGCAAGTGACCTCACCTCTGTGACTGCTTCTCTCCGAAGCGCTTGGCAAAGCCAGGAGACAAAGCAGCCAAGCTCCATCCCAGCCTCAACACGGAGGGATGAGGCTCACATGAGTCAGGCCAATGGGCTGCAGCTATCAGATTCCTGGAAGGCCAGAGCCCAGCCAAATGCACTTTGCTGAGCACGCTGCGAAATGCGGATAATATCTGGCACATATCAGATCAGGAGAGGGACTGCAGTCAAAAGTGTCGGGCATTTTTCAGTTGCTTTGAGTTGGCTGTTAAGAAGCACAACCACAGAAAGCTCTGTGCCAGACGGGACCCCTCCAGATGTTGTCAAACTACAACTCCCGCCAGCCCCAGCAAGCATGGCCAAGAGCCAGGGGTTATGGGAGTTGTGGTTCAGTGACATCTGGAGGGCCAGGGGTTCCCCACACCTGAAATCACTGTTGACTCTTCTCTCCCCGTTGCTGAGATAGAACTGCTGTCTATCCAGATGTGTCCACTGTTAGCTGGATGCGCACATCCAAAATCAAGGGCCCTGGAAGAGGGCGCATGTGTCAGAAGCAGGCCCCAAGCATTGCTCACCCTCTGCTTGTGAACAGCCGTGAAAAGCAGCACTGGATACCAATCATTTCTCTGTATTTAAAGAGACACGGGTGCATCCTGGAGGAAGAACAACCAGCAACTCTCCAAATCACTGAAACCCAGGAAAGCTGGTTGCAGAAGAGCAGCAATGCACAGCCCCCAAAGCATAGACACAGGGAAGGAAGGAAGGAAGGAAGGAAGGAAGGAAGGAAGGAAGGAAGGAAGGAAGGAAGGAAGGAAGGAAGGAAGGAAGTGCAGGACACAGAAAGGGCTGAGAACCAGCGAATTAACAGAGAGGAAGAGGCCTTGGGATGAACTTGTCTTTTCTCAAGTCAGAGTACTGACCCGTCCAACTCCTGGCTGTCCAGGCTGAGGGGCAGTTGCTCCCAGGGGTCTCAGACAGGGCTCTTTGCAGCCCATCTTGGGAAATGCTGCCATCCATATGATGCATGTGCCCCCCCCCCCAATGAGCTACAGCCCTTGGTCATTGGTTCCTTCTCTCCCTCTTGCCCCGCCCAGCCTGGCCAATCCCACACCTATTTCTTTTGTACTTGAAGCAAAGGAAGAGAAGCCTCCATCAGAATATCAAGTCATTCTCTGGACACCCCCTCACTCAGGTCATCCTCTCTAACCTCCTGAGATTCGCTCCTTCTGCTCCCTTCCACCCACCAAGATCCCACCCGGGGAGGGCCTTGGAAACAGGGTGCCCTATGCAAGGCCAACATTTGACACACACTCCAGGCCTTGTGGTGCCTTCCCAAAGCCGGGGAGGAGAGGCGCTGGGCGCTGGGCTTTGGGAAGGAGGTGCAAGGCTCTGGAGCCCTCCAGCCTCCCTCCCTAAGCTTTAAAAGCCCTAACTTGGCTCCCGCGCCCTGGGTGGGGGAAGCAGTCGCACGGCCCTAAATCTGCCTCTGGCAGGGAGCCTCGCTAGGGCAGGGGGAGAAACCTGTTCAGGTCAACTCAAATCCTTATTTCCAAACTCTTTCCCTGACTGTGCCAAGGGGTTGCTGGTGTTTGGACAGCAGCTGCAGGAGCTGCGGAGCTCTTTTCCCTTTTCCCTTCTGCCTGCTCTCCCTTTTCAGTCCCGGGAGACTCACGGGCTGCTTGTGAACCAGTCTGCAAGGAGGATTTGCAGCCGGCTGTGATGGAAGCGATGTTACACCCCTGTGAAAAACCAAGCCGCCGGGTTTTGTGAGCAACAGGGCAGGGGCAAACTGGGGGCAGTGGGGGTGGAGAGAGAAATAAAGCTCTGGCGGCGGCTGCTGCTCCCCAGATTCCATTAGCCCCCAGCCCAAAGCGGTTATCGCAGGTCACTGACACTTGTTCATTCTAATGGCTTTTCCTGTGCCCTTATCAATGCAGCGCACAAAGCATCTCCCTTCAGCCATTCCCTATGATCTCAGCCCCGTGTTTACAGCTATCTAACTCCACCAGGCACCGCTAGGTCAGCCAAGTCAGGACAGGAGGCTCAGAGACAGGCCAGGGCAGGCTGATGGGGCGCCTGAGATGAAGGAGGGGGGTGGAGAGAGACAGAGAGACAGATGGAGACAGAGAAGGAGGAGAACATAGGGAGAAGAAGCTCTGCTTTCTAGTTTTGCCACTCCCGGGACATAGCTGTAAACAGCCACAATGTCCATAGAACCCTTGAGTTGCAGAGTTGGAAGGGGCCCAACCTTAGAAATGCAGGAAGGAGTGGGGTGGGCAAGGGCTGGGCCCCCACAAAAGGACTTCATGGGCGGACAGAGAAGGGGTCTTGAGGCATGGCTGGTAAGACCCTCCAAGTAGGTCTATCATAGGAACAGGCGGAGGGTGGAAGGAAGAGCGTTACAGATGCTGATCAGGAACTGGCTGCCATCTTTCATGCGCAAGGCACCCTCCATCAATCGCGTGCCTTTGGCATCATCACACAGGGCTGCTGCCTTCCTGTTCCATGCCACCCCTACAATACGGGGGGGGGAGTATTGGCCCCTTTTGCACACAAGGGGTACCCCACATGCAACACACGACCATTCCCCAAATGGTACCTACACGTCTGACCCAAACCAACAGATTGCCACTTAAGAACACAAAAAGAGCCTGTTGGATCAGGCCTGTGGCCCATCTAATCCAGCATCCTGTTCTCACAGAGCCCAGCAGATGCCTCAATGGGAAACCAGCAAGCCGGACCTGAGCACAGGGGCAGGACTCTCCCCTCCTGTGGTTTCCAGCAACTGAGATTCAGAAGCATTTCTGCCTCCAACCGTGGAGACAGAGCAGAGCTATCCTAGCTAGGAGCCATCCACAGCCCATGACTTACAAAAACATGAGGAAGTCTGATCCTCTGGCTTTGACCCGAGCATCCTCATGTCACCTGTTTTGTCGGAGAAAGCAGCCCCCCTGCTCTGAGGCTCACAAGAGACAAAACTTGCTTGCTGGGACCCTGAAAAGTGTGTGGTAGAGGCAGCGGTCCAGAAGGGGGGGGCAACGATTTATGGGGTTTGCACCACCCACAAGATAGGAACCAGGGCAGGGGGAGGAGGAAGGGTCAGGGCAGTCCGGGATGGAGGCAGGCGTGCAAGAAGAGACTGGGCAAGTGAGGGATGGTCCAATAGACCCTCCACCATTCCCCACCCCCACCATCTTCCAGAACCAGGAAGGGCTTGAAGACCAACAATTGAATGGGGTGGAGCCTCAGGCTGTGCATGTGTGCCCCATCAGATGAGGGTCCATAAGCTGCATAGAGCTGTGGACAGCTGCCTGGAGGCTAGAAGCCTGTGTGCACCGTGGAAGCTGCTGCGAGCGAGTTCTTGGCTGGGGGTGCCCAGCACCCTGCCGCTCACTCGGCTTGTAAGTATTGATAAGGCACATTAGTTGATTTGATTCCCTACGGCCGAGAAGATCCTGAGCAAAGATTCTGCACGCACACACCCCGAGCAGAAGAGAAAGTGGGAGTCCTCGCTGGAGTCTGCTGTCCCCAGTCATGTGAGAGAGAGTCCACTCTCTGTTCACCACAGCCTGACCCTGGTTTGCTTCTGCCCCCCCCCCGCCCCCGCCCCCGCCTGCCCTTCCTGCCAAAGTTCAGCACTTCCTGAAAAGTCTCCATGCCTGTTTGATATTGTACGTTGCCTCCGCTGGTGAAGGAAGAAGGATTTACAGGTGCCTGGCCCTGCCTCCAAGACCATGACCGAGCGCTGACCTTGTGTTACAATATGTGAACTCCTACCCTGCTGATAAGGAGGACTGGCAGATAGAAGCAGGATTTTCTTTTTCTTTTTCAAATAATCCTTTGGGAACTTACAAGCTGCTCAGCCATAAAAGTGAGGTGACAGGAAGGTCGGGTTCACTAAAAATAATAAATATCGCAGTATTTATTCAAAGTGGGCCTTTTCAACTGCAGGCTAAGCACTTAGATAACGCTATTGTAAATGACAAATATTTGCATTTCTTAGAACTGTTACGTTATGATCCTTCCGGCCAGAGCCGATGTGAACATTTTCTCTGGTGCCTGCCTGGCCGCTGACACCACACACTCCCCGAGAGCACAGCCTCCAAAGCTGTTCAGGAATGAGCCACAGGTCAAGGGAAGTGGACAGCTGCCCTCCCAGGTCATTCTCAGGCCAGGCTCAATTGCTGTGCGACACACGCCGTGGGAAGGACCCCTTTGGTTCTCTGCCTTTTGGCCGAAAGCAGATTCGTGCATTCTGGACACCCATTATTTAGAGGCTGTGTCCCAAGGGAGCACCCCAAAACAGGGAGATGTACCCGTTAGTCCGTCTCTAGAAACACATGCAGAAAAACCTCTGTGGTCCTGTATTCCACAGTGGGCAAGTTACCAGGGAACTTGGATTGACTGCAGCTCAGAGTTCCACCTCTGGCCCAGGGCTTAAGGCTTCAGGACATTATCAGAGATGCCCAGGAACTTTGGCACCTGCGAGACACACCTTCACCTGCTCAAATGGCAAGAGTAACACAGTCTTACTGTGGTCCAAACCACTGAGCCACTTGGACTTGCCAATCAGAAAGTTGGCGGTTCGAATCCCTGTGGCGGAGTGAGCTCCCATTGCTCTGTCCCACCTCCTGCCAACCTAGCAGTTCAAAAGCACGGCAGTGCAAGTAGATATATAGGTAAACGGAATTTCCGTGCGCTCTGGCTTCTGTCATGGTGTCCCTTTGCCCCAGAAGCAGTTTAGTCATGCGGGTCACATGACCCAGAAAGCTGCCTGTGGACAAACGCCAGCTACCTCGGCCTGAAAAGCAAGATGAGTGCCACAACCCTATAGTCACCTTTGACTGGACTTAACCATCCAGGGGTCCTTAAAGGTAAAGGGACCCCTGACCATTAGGTCCAGTCGTGACCGACTCTGGGGTTGTGACACTCATCTTGCTTTATTGGCCGAGGGAGCCGGCGTACAGCTTCCAGGTCATGTGGCCAGCATGACTAAGCTGCTTCTGGCAAACCAGAACAGCACACGGAAACGCCGTTTACCTTCCCGCCGGAGTGGTACCTATTTATCTACTTGCACTTTGATGTGCTTTCGAACTGCTAGGTTGGCAGGAGCTGGGACGGAGCAACGGGAGCTCACCCCGTTGCGGGGATTCGAACCGCTGACCTTCTGATCAATAAGCCCTAGGCTCTGTGGTTTAACCCACAGCGCCACCCACATCCCTTTATCTTACACAGAATTAAAAGGTGAGCCCACGAGCAGAAGGTCAGAAAAGTCCCTAGGAGCAGCAACATTAGCACCCTGGAGGAAAAATGCACCGCACCACAATCTTAACAGAAACACAATACCCCAAGGAGGAAAGCCATGGCCCATGAGTGTCATTCCTGAACAGGCACAGCATCCTGTGTTGGGGGGGGGGGCGTCCCTCTGGCCAGTCAAGGGTCTTCAGGTGCCACTTGGTAAAGGAGAATCCACCCAGACCCCCCATCCCTTATACAGCAAGACTATTTCGAACGTTACCATTTACCCCCTGTACAATTCCTGTCATTTCCCTGTTGCGATAGCTGCTGCTTGGGGATGGGGCACAACAGCAACTGACTTGAACCCGGGTTCCACCCCCTCTCCCACCTCACAAGCACAGGCTTTAAAACTCCAGAGCTACTCTGCAGTCTTGCCGTAAAAGTTTCAATGGGCCTTGAGAGGCTGTTTGGCCTAAATTGTGCCGGGTGAGTCAGACTTGCCTTTGAAGAATGTGTCAGACGCAGGGATGTCTGCCTCCCGGCAGGAATGCAGGACGATAATCAGCATGTTTGCTATAACACAGCAGGGACTTTATGACAGGAGGTGAAAAGGCAATGGCTACTTCTCCTAGAAGCATGACTCTGAGAAAGGGGGGGCAATCCCTCGGATGGGACCCATTCCCCAGAGGACAAGCAGCCATGCTCTCGTGCAGAGGACACTTGGAGGGGTCCCGGCGGTGGGTGATTTTTAGGCGGGTAAGATAGTGGGGTGTGGGGCACAGAGGCCGCAGGGTGAATTTGCTGCCTAGCGGGAAGACTGTGGGTGTTGCTCATTGCCTAGATAGCCTGGTAGATACTGCTGTGCAGAAGACAGTGGTCCTGGCGCACATTGCTCCCAATGTACTCTAGAGTTCCTGGAAGCCAAATTGAAGTTGCCGGGTAGGATGCTGAAAGCCGGGGGGCTCCAAGATAGCTTTCTCTGAAACGCTACTGGGTCTGTGTGCAGAGCCAGGCAGACAGGGGCAGCTATGGAGTCTCAAGGCATGGATAAGACGATGGCGTCAGGAGGGGAGGGGGCGGGTCTGGATTTGTTTCTGGGGCAAGCCAGGCCTGTGCATAAGGGGCAGGCTCCACCTAAACCAGGATGGAACCAGACTGTTGGCGCTTAAAATCCAAAAGGTGGCTTTTAGACTTTATTGTGGGGGGTGGAGGGGATAAGAGCTGTGGAGGGTCAAGATCAGAAGAAATCTTGGGATGGAATTGAAAAAATCTGAAAATTTGAATGGGGGAGTTGTAGAAGTAGGCACTGGGAGAGCAGGGGCCCTGGAGAGCAGTAATGCGGCTCTGCAAATCTATGGTGCGGCTGCATTTGGAATGGTGTGTATAGTTCTGGCTGCATCTCTTCAAGAGGATTTGGTGGACCTGGAGAAGGTTCAGAAAAGGGGGACCAAAATGGTCAATGGGGTGGAGAACCTCCCCTGTGAAGAAAGGTTATAGCATTTGGGACTTCTCTCTAAACTAAGGTCCCAAGAGATAGCTCAACCAGTAGAACATGAGACTCTTAATCCCAAGGTTGTGGGTTCAAACCCCACATTCGCTGAAAAGATTCTGCATTGCCGGGAGTTGGACTAGATGACCCTCGTGGTGCCCTCTAAAACTGTAATTCTATATCCATGATAAAAAAAGTCATGTCAGGGGAGACATGATAAGAGTGTACAAAATGATGCGTGCCATGGACGCATGGACATCCGAGAAAGTTGAACGTTGGAAGATTCAGGACACACCAAAAAAGAAAAGACTTCCCCACACACACACACACACACACACAGATCATAGTTAATCTATGGAACTGGCTCCCACAGGAGGCAGTGATGGCCTCTAACCTGGATGGATTTAAAAGAGGATTACACTAATTCCATGTTTTGTTTTGTTTATTTTTTCGTTAATGCAATTATTTTGTTTTTTGTGAAAATTAATAAAAATATTATACAAAAAATAAAAGAGGATTACACAAATTCCTGGAGAGGGCTATCGAGGGCTCCTAGCCAGGGTGGCTCTGCTCTGCCTCCACGGTCAGAAGCAGCAATACTTCTGAATCCCAGTTGCTGGAAACCACAGGTGGAGGGGAGAGTTGCTCTGGTTCCCAAATTTCCCACTGCGGCTGCTGATTGGCCACTGTGAGAAGAGGACACCAGACTAGGTGGGCCATTGACCTCATGCAGCCTAATCTTCCTCTGTTCTTATGTGATCCCAGAAAACAGAGCGAACCAAAGGTGATTTGGCTTTACCAAATCTAAAACGAAAAATGCAGAAAAAACACCCTCCCCCATACCTTCCAAATCACCCTTTTGTCAGGAAAAAAATGATGTCTTATGCAAAACACACCCAAAAAATTTGCAAGAGAGAGGGGGGGCTGGTACGGTAATCATCTAACAACTTCTCAAAGATTCCAGACCATCTTTTGACATTTTTCCTGTAACAGGTGGAGGGGAGATGGCAGCTCACTTACCAATACGGAATAGATGTGCAGACAGCGGTAGACGGGGGAGAAGTCCACCAAATCCTGGGCACCGGGCACCTAAGACGATATGAGCAGCAGCAGACAGGTCAGCTGAAACATGGATACATTTCTGGTGACATGGACTAGGCTGAGAGGTGGGGAGAAAGAGAAGGGGAGAAGCTGCGGTGGAAGTCAGGAGGGAGGCAGAGGGGTCACAGATCAAGTCCTCCAGAAATGCCTCTATCAGGGGGCAGGTAGGTAGCCGTGTTGGTCTGCCGTAGTCAAAACAAAATAATAATAAAATCCTCCTAGTAGCACCTTAGAGACCAACTAAGTTTGTTACTGGTATGAGCTTTTGTATCTGAAGAAGTGTGCATGCACACGAAAGCTCTTACCAATAACAAACTTAGTTGATCTCTAAGGTGCTACTGGAAGGAGTTTTTATTATTATTATTTTGTTCTATCTGGGGGGTATAGGAAGTCCACCCCACGGCTGGTTACATGATCACCTATCCGGAAAGAAACCTGTGTGTCAAAAGCCCCACAGATTGTCAGGGATTGTCAAACTTCTCACCGCTCACCTCAACCTCCAGTTTGGAGAGGGACAGGACAGGCAGCGGAAACCAGGAGGCAAAGCAAGCTCAGGGGATGTCATTCCACAAGGACTGATCCCCTGAGAAATTAAATGCCAGCAAAAGCAAAGCTGAAGGAGCATCTCCACCCCCATCGTCCAGCCCAGACACTGAGGTCCTGCACCGAGGGCCTTCTGGTGGTTCCTTCACTGTGAGAAGTGAAGTTACAGGGAACCAGGCAGAGGGCCTTCTCGGTAGGACTGAAGCTGGGCAGGTGGTCTACCAATGGGCTACGGCCCTTCCCCATTGGCACAACACTTCCCAAACTTAATTCTGACAGGCAGGAAGAAAGGCTCCTGCTCCCCAAAGAACTTCCTCCCTTGCTGATGCCCCCTTTCGGCACCCCCTGCTCCAACGTCAGTTTCATCACCAAGGACAGCACCCACTGCCGGTTCCTGACTGTAGTCTCCCCTTTGCACAACTCGGTCCTTCTCAGGTCCTTCTTAAGAGCCCTCTTGCAAGCACCCTCCTCTCACATGAGGGAAGGCGGTCAGAGATCAGGAGCAGCACCCACTCCGCCACTGCCCCAGCTCTGTGGGAAACTCCCCGCCCCTAAGCCCTGGCCTAAGGCACAGGATGAGGCCACCCCCTCTCTAGGCCTGGTCAATGCCTGAAGGGAAGAAGAGTTTGGAAGAAGAGTTTGGATTTGATATCCCGCTTTATCACTCCCCTTCAGGAGTCTCAAAGCGGCTAACATTCTCCTTTCCCTTCCTCCCCCACAACAAACACTCTGTGAGGTGAGTGGGGCTGAGAGACTTCAGAGAAGTGTGACTAGCCCACGGTCACCCAGCAGCTGCATGTGGAGGAGCGGAGACGCAAACCCGGTTCCCCAGCTTATGAGTCTACCACTCTTAACCACTACACCACAGGGACACTGCCACGGGGGCACTGCCATGGATTCGTGATGGGAAGAAAGGTGGAGTGCCAATTTTAAAAAACTCAGTGAAGTCAATAGCAAAGGTCATCTGCTCATGAAGGTGGCTGGAGAAAGGGGGAAATGGAGCTTGCCTCTGACGCTGCTGCTGCTGAAACAATTACAGCTTTGGAGTTTGCCTTTTATGGCATTGCATTATTTTAAACTCACGTTGCGAACCCCCTTTGATGGCTGAACTCTTTGGGGAAGGGATGTGGCTCAGCAGAAGAGAGAGTGTGTGTTGCATACATATATTCCTGCCCCCTCCGATTTCAAAAGGGTCAGGGAGCACACAATGCAAAAGGCTTTTCTCCACCTGAGACCCCAGAAAGCCACAGCCAACCTCAAAGGGTGCAGCTCAGTGGCTGCCTGCAGAAGGTCCCAAGCCCAATCTCAGGATCTCCGGGGGGGGGGGGGGCAGCAAAAGGACTCCTCTCCACCTAAGGCCCCAGGCAGCTATGCCAGTTGAGCTAGACCAGCCTTTGCAACCTGCTGCCTTCCACACACAGCTCCCGGAATCTGAAACATCAGCTGAGGTCGACTGGCGGGGGGATGTAGCCAAAAGCACCCGGCTGGCACCAGGCTAGCTTGGTATAAGGCAGCTCCCCAGTGCTTGAGAGCTGCAGGCAGGCATTCAACCACCTCCTTCACAGGTGGCACTCTGAGACAATGCCCAGAAGCAGCTTTTCCCTTTTGGGTCATAAAACAGAATCATGGAATTGTAGAGTTGGAAAGGGCCCAAAGGGTCATCTAGTTCAACCCCCTGAAATGTCTCCTGCAGTGGGTCAAGTAGTGGTTCTTCTGACTAATGGCTTCCCAGTGCCCACATGGCTCTGCCTTCCTCAAATGCAAACCCACACATTTCCACTGCTGTCCAATCTCAGTCAGACCTTTCTCCACCTGGCAATTGATTCCCTCTAGATTTGCTGCCCCACGGCCAATCCGTCCCTAGGCCTCTCTTCTTCTTCCTCCTCCTCCTCCTCCTTCCCCCTGCTGGAGGAAATGCTTTGAATCCCAACCACTTTTCTGATGAGGGGAGGAGAAACTGTCCCATTTCCAGGAGCACTTTCCCCTCAGCAGACCATCCAGCGGGTGGCGGGCGAGGCTCCCTATAGCATTACAACAACCCTCTTTGAAGGCACCAATCAGCTGGCTGGTACAGAAAGTGCATCTTCAAATGAGGCTGCTGTATAATCAGCTGTCTGTGAGACTTCCTCTGAATTATGGCAGGTGCCAATCACTTGGTGCCTCTGTGACATCAGGGGACTGACCTCTGGGGGTTCCCATCGGAGAAGGGAAAGGAGTTGCCCTGCAAGGGGTGGGGAAGGGAAGGATCTGACCCACCAGCCAGACCTAGGTCTCCACCCTGCCGTGGGGGCCCATCCTGACCTGTACAGGGCTCTGGGCGAGGCACCTCAGCTCTGCAGCAACCTGGAAAGTGAGGCTTGGTACACAGAAGGGATTTTAAAAAGCAAGGTGATTTTACAGAGACTTAAGTTTTCCATTCTGGACAATGTGCATAGATCCCTTGGTTTTCCATTAATTTTCTTCAAAAATTACCAGCGAGTGGTTGACTCTGGAAAGTGAAGGGTCTTCCTTTGCCCTGGAAGGTGAGTCTCCCCAGCCATCTTCTGGCTGTCTGAGAGAATTGCGCCTGTCAGGTTGCAATAGGAACAGGGAGCAACTGAAATGGGGGGTGGGGGTGGGCAGGAAGAGAGGGAAGGCGCTACTTCCCTCTTGGAATCAAAGTGCTCACCGGTAAACCTTGAATGTCCAGGGGGCACAAAGGGCCAGTTTAGGGTCAGCCTGGCACTGACAGCCATCCAAGGCGCACCCAGGGGGCCCACACACCCCAAGTCCAAGGGGGTTGCTTCTCTCCTCCCCAGAGGGCTGGCACACCAGGCGAGCCACGTGCCAAGCCCACCTCCGCTTGGCAGGCACTTGCCTCCTCCTCCTCCTCCTCTTCTTCTTCGACATCCAAGATCCCAGAATCCTGCTCGGACGTTGGGCTTGTGCTTTTGACCTCTGGCTCTGATCCTGCAGAAGCATCCTTCTTGAACCGCCGACCGCCAGCTTTTGAGGGCTGAGACACAACATTGCCCAGGTTCCTTTGCTGCTGAGCCTACAAAACACAAACGTTGGGGAAATTAAGTCCTGCCGCCATCTTATTTTGGAACGGATGCTTGTGCCCCGAACACCACACAACCGAGTCAACTCCTGCTTTTACCTTCTTCCATTTCTACCCCGCCCGGGAGGCTGTGCTGCTGCATCAATGGCGCCTCCTTTCACAAATCATCTTTGCCAGACTGATCGGTTTACGGCCAGCTGCCTTGAGGATGGCCCGGCAGCCATGTGGCAGCTGTCACCGGATGCATTAAGGACCAAGAGTTACTTTGCTTTTGGATGTGTTCCCCTTTTCATCCCATGTCAGTAAAAGCCTCCCACATCTGGACCCCAGAGATCCATGGAAGCATTCTTCCCACAGCACCCTGGGAAATCTGAATCGCGCACAGTTGATTGACGCCGTCTGCAAAATGTATTCCGCCAAGATGCTCAGATCAGGATTACCCCAAAGGCTCAGTTTGACGGGGAGGGAGGGCGGGCCACCCCCCTCCAGTTTCCCCAAATTAGTTCGTAATCCTAATGTTTTAATCTGTAGGAAGCACAAGACAAGGGGGTGTTGGGGAAGGACAAGCCTGCAAGGAGCTGGGGGGGGGGGAAGCTTCATGTCTTTCCTTCTTTCTTTTTTCAATGGAGGAGAAACATGCCATTGAGCTCTGCAGCTCAACTGACAGCTTGAAAGGGAGCAGGGATTTTCTCGTTAGATAACACCATATCCATGACAGAAGGGAAAATCCACCAGCCTCAAATGTGCATGTGTGCACTGACAGAGTCTATATAGATGTGACTGGAAGGGGATTAGGAGGCAGAGACAGTCTTCAAAAGCCCAGCTTGGAGGGAACCGAAGGGGGCAAGCAAGCCCCACTCTTCACTCACATCTGAAACAGCTGGCTGCAGCGAAGCACTTTAGGATGCTTCACAGGGAGAGTCTGGCGGGGGAAGGGAGAGACTTCAAACTGTGCCCGCAGGAATCCAATGGTTGCAAGGGGCCTCAAGGATCCGGGACCCCATAGCTGACCACCCCATCCCACACAGGGCCCTCCCTCCCTCCCTGATGCCCTGGTCTCCAAAATGGGAACTGGCTGGGCATGACCACAAGCAAGGAGGGCCAGCTGCAATCCCAGCAGCCCTTCCAGAGCAAGGGAGCAAAGGATTCCCCGTGCAAAGGGAGCAGGTGTCATTCAGCCACAGCCGGAGGAGATGGCTCAGCTTGGAGGCAAGAAGACCAAGCAGTCTCTTGTGACCACACAGCATAAAATCCACAAGGGGTCAGTGGCAGGAGCAAAGTGCTGCCCCTGGAACAGGGCAGGTTGAATAAAGTGAGCATCTTTGAACAGACAAGAAGTTTTGCAGGCCTTGGAACCCCACTGATGCCTTCATCACACCTGGATTGTCACAGTAAAATATTCTCATATGGAGAGACTGGAGCAGCTTTTGATAATATGTGGGTGGGTGCAAGCGGGTTCATGCAAACCCACAGAAATAACCAACAGACACAAGATCAGGGTGAAATCACCCAGGGTGCCGGGGGGGGGGATGGGGGCATGAGAGCTTTCACTGCAAGGTACTCATGGAGACAAATCTTTAGCTGCTCCACCCGCTGGAGTCCCACTGAAGTCCAAGAGGACTTCAACATTCCCAAACTCCGCCTGGAAGTCTGCCCCAAATCTAAGGCATTCTCAGAGGTCAAAGTCAGTGCGAAAACACCTCCAGTCCCGATGGAGAGACCATGCAGGACCCTGGGCAGCCAAGTCCCTTGTGCCACAGCACAGCCCTGACCTCTAGTGGCAAAACACAGCAGGCTCTCCTGCAACCCATTCCCCTTTATGCAACACACACACACACACGTCCACAAAGACAGGGGTCCTTCTCCCCTGCCCTTGCCCCTGGAGCTCTGAGCAGCCTCTCTCCATCTTACCTTCCTGGCCCCACTGCCTCCTGCATCCCTCGATTCTGTCACCATCAGCCCCCCAAGCCCCTCCTGCTCTCAAGCGCATCTCTCGGTTCTCCTTCACTGCCCCTCCATGTTGCCCTCTCTCCCGGACCGCCCGCATTGCAGCAGTGCCACAAGGCTCTGCCCTGGCTGACTGCACATCCCCAGGCCCACATCAGGGAGAGGACTGGGGTGCTCAGAGCCCTGAGCAAATTGTGACCCAGGTACCCGCCTGACCCTGGGCTCACATCTGCAGGGGAGGCCCTTCTTCTGGCCCTGCCAAAGGGGCAAGCACACTGTGCCCTGGGCAGGGGCGGGGTCTTTGCTGTGGTGCCACTCCAGCTGCAGACATCCTTCCTCTCCCTCTCCCAATATATGGCAAGCATCGGGGTTGCTGAAGGCGCCCCTGTTCACCCAGGCCTTTGTAGGGGTCTACGCTGAAGAGAACATCTACGGAGCAATGTCTGGTCTTACGCATTGTAATACTGGTTTTGATGGTTTTTATTGTATAAGTGGTAGAATGTGTCCTTTTATTTAAAATGCACCTCTGGGTTATTTGTGGGGCATAGGAATTTGTTCTTTTTCTTTTCTTTTCCAAAATATAGTCCAGCCCCCCACAAGGTACTGTATGAGAGACAGTGGACCAGCCGCCTGCTGAAAGTTTGCTGACCCCCCTGGTCTTTGGTATCTACAGATTCCTCTTGAGGAATCCTATTAGGAGCCCCTTGTGAAGCCCTCTGATTACACCCCTCCAACAGAGAAGGGAACCAGCTCCTTCCTCTGAGACTCAAGCGACTCGGGCAAACCTCTGTCTAAGTGCAGCATTCACAACGTGCACCTCAGCTCACAGTTTCATTAGCCCCAATGATATTTCAGTTTTCCAAAAGTCGGAAGCACTCGGGGAAAGTTCGCTGCCCGTGCACAGCAGGTCAGAGCAGCCAAAGCGAGTTGCGCACTATCCTCCTCGCAGGGTTGGGCAGGTCAGTTCTGCATACACACCTCTCTTCCTTTATGTTTCCATATCCTTCTGCCATTATTTTTCCTGCTTAGGTACACATTGCAGATCAAAATGCTTTGGAGTTAAAGTGTTAGAGTTAGACTATATAGATGGGCAACTGTAACTTTATTGCTCTTAAGAGATTTCAAAACTGCAATTAAAAAAAATAATCCAAGATAATTCAAATTATCTTTAAAGATATTTTAAATTCAGTTATTTATTTATTTTTAAAAAAATTCTTATAGTTCTTTATTGCCAAACCAATACAAGATTACATGAAACTCAGATATAAAATGCACAATGAAATGTTTGATGCCTTCTTAAAATGTTTTTTTTTTGTTCAGGGCAGCCTACATAAGCATGTAATTTTATTATGTAAGTTTATTTTTTAAAACCCGTGAGTTTATCAACATTTTGATAATTTTATTATTTCTGTTTTTAAGGTCTGTTTTTATTGCTATTTTAATGAATATTTTCTACTATTCTATGTAAACTGCTTAGAGCTTTTTATTGTGTACTTATTGCTGTTATTTTATTTAGCAAGATTTTTATACCACAATAAAACTATAATGCTGCAAAATATGTATTTTATATGCATTTTGCTACCTTTTTCAGCGCCAAGGACTGTTTTTGCAAAATTCAGAGAAGAACTTTGGTCAGTCCAGAAAAGACAAATCAAGTTGGTTCAGTTAAAAATGCAGAGCAAAAAGGCCTAGGAATCGTTTTTCACCAAGTTCTGTCTTCTACATGATTTTCCCCCATTCAGACATTGGAAAGCACAGGTCTAAACTTATTAGTTTCCATACCTTCCTTCAGCCTACGATCACAGGGTGGTTTAAAGAGAAAAGCACAATAATATGCAACATAAGAACAAGCAATAATCCCGTCACACACAGTTTAAAAGGTCATAGATTGCTTTAGCCAAAGGCATGGGAGAAGAGGAAAAGTTTGTGTGGTATTTAAAGATATGCAAGGAAGATGCCACAAATGGGGAGCCACCACAGGAAAGGCCTGTTCTCCTGTTGCCACCCTTTGGACTTCTCATGGAGGAGGCCAAATGGGCTCCATGAGGCAGGAAGAACTTGCTGACAGTAAGAGCTGTTCGGCAGTGGAATTTGCTGCCAAGGAATGTGGTGGAGTCTCCTTCTTTGGAGGTCTTTAAGCAGAGGCTTGACAGGCATATGTCAAGAATGCTTTGATGGTGTTTCCTGCTTGGCAGGGGGTTGGACTGGATGGCCCTTGTGGTCTCTTCCAACTCTATGATTCTATGATTCATGTTCCCTCAATCTGACGTTCAGAGGGTTATTTTCTTCCACTTGCATCCTGCCTTTCTGCCATCCTGGAACCCAAGTGGCAAAGTCAGCCAGGCACTGACCGGACACAGTCCTGCTAAGCTTCAGCAAGGGGGTGGCCTCATGGGCCTTTGGACCACACCATGGAGTGAGAACACATCATACCTCCCTAGGGTTTGTCCCACAGAAGGTGAGCGCCCCACAGGGAGTTACATGACTAACCTCTCCAGCCCCCCATGACGAAGCCCCAGGCGCCAAGCAGCCCACCATCTCATCCCCCTCCAAAGAGAAGACTCATGGCTTGTGCCCTCCTAACTGAGACCAGGGACAGACCTAGAGCCATTTATGGAACCCTAGAGCCATTTATGGAAAAAACGCTCCATGGGAGGAGATTCCAGAGCCCCAGCTAAGTGGATGGAACTGCACAGAACAACCCAGTCTCTAAGCAAAGGCGGGCGGGCAGGCGGGCGGGCGGGCAGGCGGGCGCTCTTAGCTCCTCCAATTTGGATGGAATTACCAGGGGTTCGGTTTCCCCTCCTGCAAGATCTCAGCCCAGAAGGAAAAGGCTAGAGGACGTGGGCCGCTCAGCCATGAAGGACCCGCACCTTTCCCCCCCCACACACACCCAATCCCTTTACCGTTATGGATTTGGGAAGGAAGCTCTCTGCACTGTAATTGACACTGCACATAAAGAAAGAAAAATGACCTGCCCGGCCGGCACATTTCGATTCTCCGCGTTCTGTTTCGCATAAAGGCATCTGCCAGGCGCCCAATGGAGAGGCACACTTGGAAGCCACATCAAAGCCCGGCGATGCTCCACCCGCCCTCAGAAATCAGAGGAACCTCGGGAGGGAGGGAGGACCAGAAAACCTTTACCTTTTGGTGTGGTTTACATGAAAGGCAGCCCTTTTCCTTTTCCTTTTCAACTATTGGGCAAAAGCAGCCATCTCACAGAGGGGCAATCAATCTGGAGCAACCCCCCCACCCCCACCCCTTTTATTGTCCTCTGCAAGCGGAGGGTGTCGAGAGAGCCCTGTCTGGTTCCAGCACCTTGAGCAATAACACCAAAAGGTGCCTGGACCACGTACCTCCCATCCCCTCCCTTTATGGCTCTTTTCATTCCTAGTCTGGGAACATAAGCCACAGCACTGAGGGGGTGGGGGGGGTTGCCATTCACATGGCTTGCAGGCATCAGGCCCCAGGGTTGAGCCCCCAACAAGGTGAGCTAAAGCCCTCCAACGGCCCAAAGCACTCCTGGGCATGACTTCCTAAAGGGCATCTTCAGGGCTGGCAGCACAAACGTGAGCAGTGTGGTGTTCAGAGGAAGCTCCCAGTGCTCTCAAAAGAAGAGGGCGAAAGCAGGAGCTTTAGACTCGGGTTTAGGGGTAAATAAAAAAAATGCCTGTTGTCTTTGTCCATTGAGTTTTGTCCATTGGTGCTTTTGAATTATGGTGCTGGAGGAGACTCTTGAGAGTCCCATGGACTGCAAGAAGATCAAACCTATCCATTCTGAAGGAAATCAGTCCTGAGTGCTCCCTGGAAGGACAGATCGTGAAGCTGAGGCTCCAATACTTTGGCCACCTCATGAGAAGAGAAGACTCCCTGGAAAAGATGGAGGGCACAAGGAGAAGGGGACGACAGAGGACGAGATGGTTGGATAGTGTTCTCGAAGCTACGAAAATGAGTTTGACCAAATTGAGGGAGGCAGTGGAAGACAGGAGTGCCTGGCATGCTATGGTCCATGGGGTCACGAAGAGTCAGACACGACTAAACAACTAAACAACAACAACAACAACAATAATAGGGGTATGTTGCTGAAACCCCCCACCCTGCCTCTTGCTGTGGTGCCCCAAACCAGCTGAGCAGGATGCAAATATCTGAAGCCCATTGGGTGAAGCAGGCAGGATGGGCAGTGCTGAAACCAGGCCATGAAAGTGTGAGGTGAAGGGGTCTTGGGGACAAAACGTTCCACTCCCTGAACCGTTCTGCTGCAAGTCACCTGTTGGTAGATGATTGCCTCCGGATGGTTTAACACTGCCTGTTTTACCATGCATGAGCTGCGCCGGGTCTTGCAATGTGCGCTGCTGCTGCTGCTGCTGCTGCCGCCACCAACCTCTCCCTGCCACGCTTGGCTGCTGGGCTCCCAACTGGACTCCCTGATCAAAAGCTGCCACCAGCTCCTTCCGTTATTCTCTTTTTCTGATCTCTCACCAGAAGAAACGGCCTTAACAAGCCGAGCCGGAAGGACTCCTGGTTTATTGCAGCGCTGAGTGCAAGCAAATGTCTCCGCTCTCCTGTCACTTCCACACGCCCGCCAGCACACACAGAGAGAGTTTACTCTCAATCTGGGCAGCTAATTGGCCCTTTCCTGATGAGCCCAGAGATAAGGCACGGCAGCACTGGAGGACAAGGGAGATTTATTAGGGCTGAAGGCTCTCCGTAGCTCTCATCGGTGGTTTTGATTAGTTCCTGAGAGTCTGCCGCTGCCACAATTGTTTTATAGAGCCCTCTAATGGACTGAGACGCAGAACTTTAAAATACCGTTTCACAATATCCCTCTCGCAATGGAATACATATTCCTTAAAACAATATTACGGAAAGCAGGCTGGCTGCAGAGGAGAGAGGAGAAAGTTAATAAAAAACGACAGTGCTGTTGGGCCTCTGCCAGAGACGCATTTGAAAGCTATAAAATCCTCCCAAGATCAGATAAGAGGGGTATTATGAAGGCAAGGTGTAAACTCAGCACACTGACATGGCTCCTGGCTCAAGTTCTAACTAAAATCCAGCCCCACATCTGGACTATCAGGGACTATTAGCTGGTGATCAAGGAAGGCAATTTGGGAGGGGGGTTTGATGCTCCCATTCCATAATGCCGTTGTACTTAAAATATGTTTTTCCATTGAAAAGTGGCTCCTGGAGTGGTTGGTAAATATAAATAGAACAGTCTCTGCCCTCAAGCTTACGGTCTAAGAGGCATGACACAAGAGGAAAAGGGGCTTGGAAAGGAGGAGGGGAAAGGATGCCACTCGTTCTTTGCTACAGAACTAATCACCAGGTGGAGTAGAAGGTGCTCCCGGAGAGGAGGAGCCAGAAGATGCTGGTCCCTCAGCACAGATGATGGAGAGCCTGTCTTGCAGTCCTGCCTCTGCTATGGCCGGGTGGAATAGATGAGGCTTAGATTGTTTGGGGTTCATGTGTGGCGGAGGGTGTCTCTCATGTCTGTTGGGGGAATGGATCCAGAGACACCATATTTTTCCGTCTATAAGACGCCCCCATGTATAACTCCGCCCCCCTATTTTTGCAGACTCAATTTTAAGAAAATGAGGGGAGATGGCCCAAAGTTGTTGAGCTTCTCCCCCCCCACGCAGCTAGATCTATATTTATTTTCTCAAAGAGTTGCACTCCTGCCAACCGGCTGGCTGGCGGGCGCGCCATGCCACTCTCCGTGTACTGGACGACCCCAGATTTTTGACACAATTTCTGAGTCAAAAAAACTCATCTAATACACAGAAAAATACGGTACATTTCATTATAAGACAAAGCGGGAGGGCATGGGCAGGACTTGAGGAAGTCTCTCCCCACCTGGCCACAACAGCCCCAGATATTGCGTCTCTTCCAAGAAAAAGTGGGGGGAGAGGTGCGCGCACTGTTTAAACACTCTATTAAGAAGAGGAAAAAGCCAGTGGCTCTAGAGATAAAGCTGCAGTTAATTTCAGGACTATAATAAGCAAAACAGGCAAAGAATACCCATCCCTGTTCAATGTGCTTTTCTAGTAAAGCACAGTGCCCCTTCGTTAATCCTTGCATAATTTGCAAGCTTTGATGGAACTGCATAAACAAACTGGACCTTTTTGTCAAGGTCAGAATATTATTCATTCCCTCCCAACTCTTGCCACCATTATCATGTATGCCAACAATTGTTACTGATTGCATAGTGTGCTATTTTTATGTAGCTGCTCACAGGAAGGTGAGAGGTTAAAGTTTCATATTTAATTCTGTGGTTCTATTTAGAACCAGAGCAAAAAATTAAAAAATAAAATCGTTCCCTCTCAGGGGCTTCCCCACCATGTGTCCAATAAGGTCTCCAGGATGCCCAGGCCACTGGCAGCATTTGAAATTCTACTTGGTTTGCTAAATACATTCCCCGGGAAATTGATCTGCTAAGTGTCAGGCGCTACTTAAGTCACATGAAAGGAAAGCACACAATGATCTTTAAAAAAAAAAGGATTCTACTCTTGTGGAAGACCCGTGCCATGGGATGGAGGGGCAGTCCTTGGATGGCACCCCCTTCACAGTGCAATTCCTCACGCTGGACTGCATTTGCCATTTTAATGCCCCCCCCCTGCCAGTCCGCAAAAATTCTTCTGGAGCTCCTCACAATCCCTTTTCGTTCTTGCCCCCCCCTGCACAGTTTGATGTCATCTGCTCATTCCTAACTCCGGATCATATATGAACAAGTTAAAAAGCACAGGCCCCACTGAAAATGCTTGGGACATGAGATAAACAGCCACATAGAACCAACATGCTTTAGTTGCAAAGAGCACGTGCCCCAAACCTGGATCTTGGCCCACAGGAATTCTCCGTTTTTGTACACCTAGATTGTTCCTTGCCACCAACATGGGATTCCCAGCTTCTTACATCCCTCCATTATGAGAATTTCCTACTCTTTGTTTAAACCAGTTACTAAGAAGAGAGGCCCGTGGCTTATCCCATGACGTCCCCTTCTCCTCCAATGCCTCCTGTCTCCTCCTGTCTTGTGTTTTAGACGAAGCGTTAGCAGGCAGGAGCTTGTGGTTTGCTTTTTATTTTGCACAGTGTCTAGTATGTATTAGGCACTTTTATAAATAATAAATTTTGTTGATGGATGATGATGACTGCTAAGTTTACTCAGGAGCCTTTGGTGAGGATCTCTGTCCAAATGCATTTGGAAGTCTGAGTACATAATGGCTACCAGATCACCCTGCCCACATGTCTATTGACACTCTCAAAGAACTCTCAAAGAAAGGCTTGAGGAAGCAGAGCTTCTTTTTGCAAAAGTCACCCTTAATCTCTGCAGCTGTGCTGTCCATCTGGTCCAATATTGTGTCCTCGGAATTTGGACCTCAAGCGTTTTCCTACCCCTGTGACCAAAGATCCAAGGAGCCTATGCATTAACAGCAGGGACAGGGAACCTCTGGGGGCCTCCACAAATTGCTGGACTACAACTCCCATCATTCCTGACCCTGGACCACACTGGCTGGGGCTGAGGGAAGCTGAAGTCCAACACCACCTGGAGAGTCTCCACAGGTTCCTCATCTCTGGCTGACAGTGCATGCCCTACCACTGAGCCACGCGGAGCCCTCAAACCCTGCACTTAACGCTAAGTGCCACTTGCCCATGCTCTGCCCATCTGTCCTCTAGGCTGGGGAAACTTCCTCTTTGCCAGGCATCCCACCTGCCACCTCTTCAGGAGACCGAGTGATTGAGTGAATTACTGTGCTGAGAGCCTTGTGCTCATGGGCACATTTTTATGCCTGGCTGTGAGATGCTTCCTTCCCCTTCTCTCTGCCGTGGGAAACCCATGAGAGAAAATCTAGTGTTCTGCAAAAAGACAAAAGCAAAAACCGCACACTCGTTTCAAGAATGGGTGTACAGTTCTATCATGCACAATCATCTCATACCAGACGGCAATATCAAAAACACTCCACATTCTCCATTCAGTAGATAGGGTGCCACAGAAAGACAAAGGGAACTTATACGTACAGTTAATTAGGCTGAACTGTGAGCAGCTAACATGGAACATCTTGTTTCAAGTTAGCTTCATTAGTATTATTATGAGAATCTTTTCCATGTACAGCATGCTTAACGACGCTTATTGAAAGTGGCTCCAGGCAGTTTACAGCCTTTTCTCCTAGGTTTTTAGGTATTTATTGCCATTTCTAAATTCTTTTACAAAAGAGAAAATAAAACATATGGTTAGACATAATCAGAAAGCTTGTGTTTCCAAAACATTGTGAAGACAGTGTTGCAAAATACTCCTGCTATTCAGTCTTTATCAAGCTTTAAACAGGTCTACTAATGAGCTCCTCCTTGCTCTTATTTTAAGGCTGCCTCAGCACACTGACTCTAAGGAACTAGGAAGATGAAGAAAGCCAGAGCGATGGGGAACTAGGACAAGATCCCTGGGAAAACATTATGCCCCCACAACCAGAGTGACTCTCGCTCTCTATACAAAGCACACAGTTCCGGAATATACAGGTGCCTTCCTCCTTGCCAAGGTGTGCCCTTAATTCACCCTTCCTAAAGGTAAAGGTAAAGGTAAAGGGCCCCCTGACCGTTAGGTCCAGTCGCGGATGACTCTGGGGTTGCGGCACTCATCTCGCTTTACTGGCCGAGGGAGCTGGCGTACAGCTTCCGGGTCATGTGGCCAGCATGACTAAGCTGCTTCTGGCGAACCAGAGCAGCACATGGAAACGCCGTTTACCTTCCTGCCAGAGCGGTACCTATTGAACCTTAACAGCATCATCTTTTAAAATTTTAAATAGTTCAGCTGGAATATCATCACTTCCACTGGCCTTGTTATTAGCAGTGCTTTCTAAGGCCCATTTGACTTCACTCTCCAGGATGTCTGGCTCAAGGTCAGCAACCACACTACCTGGGGTGTACGAGACCTCCATATCTTTCTGGTATAATTCCTCTGTGTATTCTTGCCACCTCTTCTTGATGTCTTCTGCTTCTGTTAGGTCCTTTCCACTTTTGTCCTTTATTATGGTAATCTTTGTACAAAATATTCCTTTCATATCTCCAATTTTCTTGAACACATCTCTGGTTTTTCCCATTCTGTTGTTTTCCTTTGCATTGCTCGTTTAAGAAGGCCCTCTTGTCTCTCCTTGCTTTTTTTTTGGAAATCTGCATTATTTCCTGTATGTTTCACTATCTCCCTCGCATTTTGCCTGCCGTCTCTCCCCCACTATTTGTAAGGCCTCGTTGGACAGCCACTTTGCTTTCTTGCATTTCCTTTTCCTTGGGATGGTTTTCGTTGCTGCCTCCTGTATAATGTTATGAGCCTCCATCCATAGTTCTTCAGGCACTCTGTCCACCAAATCTAAATCCTTAAACCTGGTTCCTCACTTTCACTGTGTTTTCATAAGGGATTTGATTTACTGGCCCAGTGGTTTTTCCTACTTTCTTCAGTTTAAGCTGGAATTTTGCTATAAGAAGCTGATGATCTGAGCCACAGTCAGCTCCAGGTCTTGTTTTGGCTGACTGTATAGAGTAGGCATCCCCAAACTTCGGCCCTCCAGATGTTTTGGACTACAATCCCCATCATCCCTGACCACTGGTCCTGTTAGCTAGGGATCATGGGAGTTGTAGGCCAAAACATCTGGAGGGCCGCAGTTTGGGGATGCCTGGTATAGAGCTTCTCCATCTTTGGCTGCAGAGAATATAATCAATCTGATTTTGATGCTGCCCTTTTCAGAAGCAGGCTAGGTGACTCTCAGGGTTCCAATTCCCTAAACCATAAATGGGGAATAACCCCATTCCACACATCCCTATATAGCGTAGAGGCCTTTTGTCTGAATGCCTCTTTTTTCTTCCAAGGAGCAGGTTCATAGCCTATGAGTGTTCCTGGATCCATCTCTGTTGCCAGAGGCGCAGATGACTGCAGTGGCAAGAAGAGTCTTTTGCCAGCTTTCGCTTGGAAGACAGCTACCGGTACAGCCATTTCTGGACCAAGACAACCTGACCACTGTCGCCAATGCACTGGTAACCTCCCGGATGGAATGATTAGTGCAATGCACTTCACATGGGGCTGCCCTTGAGGCTGGCCTGGAAGCTGCAGCTGGTGCAAAATGTGGCAGCTCAACTGCTCCCTGGGGCAGAATATTGCCATCGTATTACCTCTCACCCCTTATAAACCCAACCGAACGCTGTACTGCAGGAAAAGGCACCCTGCAGGCACCATCTCATCAGAAGGTCCATTCCACACAAGGTCAGAACGGGGCCTACAGTGTGGTGGCATCTCCCCTTAGGATCTCCCTTCCCATTACATGTCAGGCAGGAACCATCTCCATGGTCTGCTCCCTGCCTGCTGCAAGGCTTCTCTTCTAGCAAGTTATCCAAGCGGGTACTTCTTCCCCCCTTGGTATGTGTGTTGGATTTGAAATTGTCTTTATATGTTATATTGCTTTAGCTTTTTATATATACATGCACTTGTTTTATTTATGTTCTTACTGTATTGCGAAATCACTTTGAGATGCTTCATAGGAAGCAATCCAGAAATGCAATAATTATAAATAAAAATCAATATCCAGTTTGCAACATGGCATCCCGTGTTTCACAGAACTCTTTACAATGCCAACCGCTTCATGAACTACCAAAAAAAACCACCCCACCCAGCAGAACTTGTTTCCATTCTGACAGACCAATACATTCCAGGATTTCAAGGAGCTTAGCAAAGGTACATTTGACCTCTCTCACTTTCAGACTCAAAGCATCCAGGTGTTAACTTGCATTTAAAGACTGCAGAACTCCTAACTACATACAAAATGCCAAAACAAACATCTCCTTCAGAAATTGCCGTTTGAAAATTAGCCCTGCTACTTCTGTCTAGTAAAACTTTTATAACCATCTTACATGTGGCTCTCAGCTATAAAACACGATTGGAAGAGCAACACCACAGACTATATTTCATCACGTGGAGTTTTCAGCCGGCTTTGCCTGGTTCCTATTATTCTCTTTCTCTCTCTCTCCTTCTCCCTCTTTTCAATTTAAGTTTACTGGCTAATTTTATGGAAACAAATAAAGAGACCTACACATTATAGATGTAATAAGGACAAAAGCATAACTCTGAAAGTACCACAAGTCAAGCCCCTCGCTTTTCCAATTTTAATTTATGAGCCATAAACCTCCCATGTGCTGGCGGTTCTTGCCTTTTTGGATTCCCTCCAGTGAAAGGCACAAATGGCGGCCAGGTGTGCGTCTCAAAGGCAGGTGCTGAACTCAACTACGCTGGGCGGCTAAGCAGAGGCACCGGAGGGGAAAGCTTCGCCCGTAGCCAGAACAAATACCTGCTGCTGATCAACTGGAGAAGGTTCTCATGGGGAGAGGAGAAACTTTCCACCTTGGCGCAGAGTTTGCAGCAGTGGCCGTAACCCCGAATGTCTGCCACACTGAAGGCACCATCCAACTCACAGGTAAGTGGGTGCACATGGTGTCCACATGCAGTTCATGCTCATCGCTTGCATTACATCGTATTATTTGACACATACGCGCAGCCTCCCAGCAGGCCCTGATGGAGCTGTGGATCTTGCCTGCAGAAATAACGACATGGTGGAGCCTGCTAGAGGTCTCCAGCTTCATAGCCTCACTCATAGCAATGCCTACACAGGGCTTGACCTTCCCTTCCGGATCACAGCCACAAAGCCACCAAAAATTATATGTACAAATCTCTTCCCAAAATCTTGATTTTTTAATGTTTAGCTGTCCTATACAGTAGTAACTCTAGTTACAGATTTAATTTTTTTTGGAGTGCCGCACGCACTCCGAAAAATCCATAACTAGAGGCACCACTTCTGCGCATGCGCGAGCGGCGAAACCCAGAAGTATACACTTCTGGGTTTGCCATGGCCGTAACCTGAAGATTCCGTAACCTGGAGGTTACGCAACACAAGGTACCACTGTAAGTACTTTCATCCCACTATTGCCCAGACCTCCAGTTTCCAGAAGCTTAACTCTATCTATCTATCTATCTATCTATCTATCTATCTATCTATCTATCATCATCTATCTACGGGAGTTTCCTTCCCTCTCCCTCCTTCCCTTTCTCATTTCTCTGTCCTTTGCTTAGCCTGTTCTTCAACTCATATGCTGAGCCATTTTTACACGATGGCCTATTCAATACCCTAGGTTTGTACAATGTCAGGCAGTGAGATAAATATAATAAATAATTTTTATTTCCAGGCGCATGCGCTCACACACCCATCTTGAACCCACTGCCTGCTTGAAAGAATTTGGATTGCTGAGAATTAGTTCTCCCATCATTCTCTGTCTCTCTCAAGGAGCAAGATAACCTGTTGAAACACCATATTTAGCCTAGGTGGACTTAACAGGAGTTTGTGGAAGCGTATCAGAGAAAAACATCACCTCTTCTATATTTATTTTCTCAAAGATGGTTCTCAAGCATTCCCGGCCAGCATGGCAGACTGGAGCAGCTTCCATAGCGATCTTTGTCTTCTTCCAGAAAAACAAGGCCTCTGGTTCACCCCCAGAACATTCCGTTAGCCAAGGCTTACAAGGCACGCCAGGCCCCACGCCTCTGCCCTCCATGGCATTCCAGAAAAACATCCCTCCTCTTGAGATAATCTGGCCCACATATGGGATCTTCATGAAAGGGGAAAACATTGGCTGTTGCGTAAGGATGGAAACATATTCATTCATCTGAAAACGGCACGGGCGGAAGGATACTGTCCATGTCAGCCGTGGGATGGGAGTCAAAACAAAACAATGTGGTCAAAATGTTCTCCTTTCTTCCACATGCTCGTCGTTTAGAGTCCTGGGGCTGCTAACAATCTGCTCTTGAACGACTGTGACCTCTTCCCGTTCCCACTCATTTTCCTCCAAGTCGTGCCGGGAATTATTTCCATGAGGCATACTTGTCAACCCCGGCAGGTGCGCCATCTGGCACAAAGGTCTTCTGCGCATGCCCTTCCCGTGCGCTTGCACGCCTCCCGCTTGGGAAGGGCCATTGTTGCTCACTGACAGAGCATCTGCTTGGAAGGGGAACCCTGCCTGGAGAGCTGATAGCAAGTGTAGACGATACAGAGCTGGCTACATCATGTTCTTTCCTGGCCATGATACCTTGGGCCATATGGTGCATAATGTCCATTCAACAGAGAGGTCCCGTGGATGTTCCCTAGCTCTGTGGGGGTCACTTTTCCACGAGTAGCGCCTGGCAAGCTGGACTGCTCTTTCAAATGACCCATGTAGGCAGAGGCTGGTTCTGCACATGTTGACTAGGCAACGGGCAGGTCACTCGGAAGAAAAGCAGCAGCTCCTTGCACGACATGGAAAAAGTGGAGAGAGAGAAGGTTTCCTCCCTGGCTCACAACACCAGCAGCTGTGGACATCCAGGGAAGCTGAATGTCAGGAGGTTCAGGACAGGTCAAAGGAAGTCCTTCATGCAGTGCAGTTAATCTAGGGAAATCTCTCTGGGAGGAGGCAAGAATGGCCACCAACCTGGACGTCTCTAAAAGAGGATTAGAGAAAATCATGGAAGAGGAGAGGGCTCTCAATGGCTCCTAGCCAGGATGGCTCTGCCCTGCTTCCACAGCTGAAGGCAGCAATGCTTCTGAAGACCAGTTGCTGAAAACCAGAAGGGTGGGGGAGGGCCCACGTGCTTGGATCCTGCTGGTGGGTTTTGCGCAAGAGTCTGGTTGGCCACTGGGAGAGCAGGATGCTGGACTAGATGGGCCATTGGCCTGATCCAGTAGAGCTCTTCTTATGTTCCTATGTTGCTCAGAAAATCTCTGTGAGCAGGAATGGAATTATCCTGCTCAAGGGTCTTTTTTTTGGAGTGGGAGCCCAAATGGAGGACCAACTGCAAGCTGTGGAGGAAAATATTCTATTGGAGTCGCTTGCCAGTCAACTGGCTGTGTCTATGCCGGAACTCAAAGGGCGTTGGGAGGACTGGGCAGCACTTTCCCCCATTCCCCCCTCAAATTAATGGGGGTTAGTTCCTCAAAAAGAGGAGAGAGAGCACATTACACTTTCAGCTCCAATTGGCCAACACATTATTATATTTTGTTTTATAAAATCCACCTTTCCGCTCATATGGAAGTTACAGGGTGGGCACTACAAATCAAGAGCAAAGACTGAAACACAAGAGAGTAGAATCGTCCCTCCACACAAAGATGATACAAGGCTTTACCGAGAGCAAGTCGTGTGTGTGTGTGCGTGCGTGTGTATGTGCATGTGCACACTGGAGACCTTTGGCAGAAGCACCTGGGTGCCTTTGGAGCAGCCCATTTGGCCTTCTCAAAACAAACACGCACACTTTTAAAGGTAGGCTACGGACTAGACTAGCAGGTGGGAGAGGTAAGGCAGCAGTCCCCAAGGCTGTCCTGGGATTCTCAAGCCACAGAGCTACAGCCTATTGCTTTCAATTTCAATTTCTTATTTATACCCCGCCCATCTGGCCAGGTCTCCCCTGCCACTCTGGGAGGCCTTCGAGTTCCCTGCAAGAAAGAGGCTTGCTCCAGAAGCCAAAGCCCCCTCTCAGTTCATTTGGGCACCTAAGACAAGTCATGCCCTCAACTACGGCACGAGAATATGCGCACCACATTCCCCATGCATGCGCTCTGAATTGAGGCACAAGCATGCGTAGAAAGAGTTGAAATGCGCACCCACCATGCTGGCCTCTCCCCTTGCACTGCCTTCCCAACAGGGGACTGAAACAAATAAAAAACAGAAGTGCTCATGATAAATTGTAATGCAGAAGAATTCAGACACTCCTGCAAAGATACTCTTGCCCTCATACACACAGTAGGTTTTAATTATATTGTAATAAAGAGCTAAATGCATGTACATTTTTCTGATTTACTAGATCAGGGTGTGTGTTTTTCCAAAAAAATATATAAGCCAAGATGTGTATTCTGAATTTCTTTCTCCTTCAAACCATGTAAATACACACACACACACACACACACACACACACACACACACACACACACACCACTGTGGCAAAGCATTTGGAAAAATCTTCACCGTCAATTGTTTATTGGGGTTCCAACCGATTTTAATGAAAAATATGGTTACAATTTGGGGGGGGGGAACCAGAGTTCTTTTATGTTTTGCACAATGAAAAGTCTCTACTATGCAACCTTCAGGGCACTTTTCTTTCTGAAAAAGTCCCAGTGTGGGCACAGGGCTCTCCGACCAGGAACCCTAATCGAAAGCCCAAAGATGTGGGTTGCAAAGTATGCCAAATATCCACAACAAGTGAAATTGGATGTAGAAAAATATGTTCTCAACATTTACTTCTGTTTAGGATGAAACCAAATCCAGATGCCCTCTGACAATGCATTGTGTGAACTTGTAATTAACCATCTGCAGATGGGAGAAAAAGCTCATCCTGACATGTTCAGAGATGATCATTTCCACCCAGATCCAAAGGTCAGCCAGTGGGCAAGGGGGTACCTACCTAGGAGCCCAACCCCCCTCTGAAGACCGAACACCAACTGCAAATGGACGGGTGATGGAATGGCTCCATGTGGAGCCAGAGGAACCCTCGCCAGAGAAGGTACATGGCCCACACTGACATCTTGCACCATGGTCCCTCCGGCCCCTCCAGTCGGTTTCATGGCCAACTGTTCTAGAGCACAGTCATCTAGCGCATCTAGAAATTTTAATTTTGCCCTGCCGGCGACCCACTTATGTTCTGAATAATTCGCAGAAGCACACCATCACCATAAGAATGTATCTTAAGTCAATGTGTGACCTGGTATAACCACACCTTTGAGTTCTTTGCCTGGTTCTCTGAAGCCCTCTGCCAGAAACATGAGGATGTAAATCAGGGGTCCCCAAACTAAGGCCTGGGGGCACCAGATGCGGCTCAATCACCTTCTCAATCACCTTCTCAGACGGTCCAGGAATCAGCGTGTTTTTACATGAGTAGAATGTGTCCTTTTCTTAAAAATGCATCTCTGGGTTATTTGTGGGGCATAGGAATTCGTTCATATTTTCCCCCAAAATATAGTCCGGCCCCACACAAGGTCTGAGGGACAGTGGACCGGCCCCCTGCTGAAAAAGTTTGCTGACCCCTGATGTAAACCCTGCATGGACGTCCATTAAGGCAAGGTGGGCAGGTGGGAGCCATGGAGAGAAACCTGAACAGGAGGACAGCTTGCATTCCACAAGCAACCTAACCAAGGTTCCAAGCCTGAAAGCTTGTCTTTCAAGCAGCCACGAGTGGAAATCCGGCTGCTTCATCAAGGACCAGGGCAAATCCTTTAGTCTGCAGCACATTTAGGGACTGTGCCAAATTAACCTGCAGCCGTAAGATAAGACCCCATGAGAAGAAGAAAGCAACTGATGAATCATGAAACGAAACAGCTCCTTTAACTATTCAGGCTCCTTGCTTGATCTCAGTAAAATTACTTCTGTTGATTAAATAATAATAATTGCAGACCATCCTGGAATCCATTTTTGGATGAAAGATGGTTTAACATTTGTTCTAATAAATACTGTAAATAAATGGATACCGCTCTTGTGTCCACTTGCATTTCTTAAGTTTACAGCCCAGGCACAGAGGAAAGCAAAGATTTCTAAAAAAAAACCAAAGTGGCTGAAAGAATATTGCCTTGTACAAAAAG
Source organism: Zootoca vivipara (assembly GCF_965207765.1). Lineage (NCBI taxonomy): Eukaryota > Metazoa > Chordata > Lepidosauria > Squamata > Lacertidae > Zootoca > Zootoca vivipara. Next base: position 74,126,920 of record NC_142583.1, read on the forward strand.
CTGCATCTTCTTTGTGATTGTTGTCCGTTGAAGTCAAAGACTTCATAACACAAGCCTTTTATTAAACTAAAGGAAGAGCAGAAGATAAACATGAGAACAATGAAAGGGGACAAACGTGGGCCAAAAGCATCCCTGGGCAAACTTCTGCAGCCACCAAAGTTGAGTGAATTCAGTTTTCTCCTGCCTTTGAATCCAGAGTCCTGCTCCAACGAGTCAGGCCTTAGTTCATTTTCTTTCAAGCACAGCACGTTTTAATAACATAGGAATGTTCTAGTGTCATCAAAATTCAAACATGCTTCATTGTATCCAGAAGAAAACTGAAATTGCCATGGGAAAATACCACAGCAATGGCCGCCATTCAAGAAAAATCCATTACTGGATCTGGAACATCCCCCCCTCGCCATGAACAACGGCATCTCTAATGCAAACAAGCAGATCGGAGTCCAGGGTGCACTTGACGCAGCTCCACTTCAAAATGGTTCTCGAAATATTTACGGTGTGGCTTACCTGGCCCAGTGGTTCGGCTTGTGTTCTGCGCGTGGCCAAAGCCAAGAATAAGCACCCCTCTGCGATCATCTCAAGACCACACAACAAGTTTCATCAGAGCCAGAAGCACAATCCTGGAATTCCTTACTGCCTCACTTGCACTGGAACATCATCCCATGGATTCCTCCAAATAAATAAATTCCACCCCTATTCCCTGCCAAATGAACACTGCAGTCCATGCACAGCTTTCTCTTGCAGGGCCAGGTCAGGGCACGACTCGCAAATACAGGCCACCTTGACATCGCCAAAGATAGGGATGAGGGCATTTTGTCAGAGATACTCCTTCCGTCTTTGGCACATTTCAAGCAAAGGGCTGGTCCGTTCTTGCAGACTGCTCAAATTTTACACCAAAAAGAGATTTCTCACAGACATGTGCTCCTCATATAGGATGCCCTGTGCATGTATTTTGTAGTCTGGCATTGACAGGTGGTCTACAAATAATCCCCATGATGTTCTCCCGCTGTTTGTTTTAACTAGCTTGGAAGTCCCTAATTCCTTAAGCCTTTTCTTCATCAGGCAGTTGCACCAACCCCAGAATAACTTCTGTTGCCCCTTTTCTGCACCATCTTCACTAGGTCCCTTTTAAAGCCAAACAACCTGAATTCTACACAACTTTACAGAGACAATTCATTGTCTCTATCTCGCTTTCCTTTTTTCTGCTAAAAAAAAAAAAGTCTACGTTATTTGCTGGTTTTTGTTTTTCAATTCCCTATCTTGCCGCAGCGAAAGAAACGAATCAGCATTTGGGGCTTTTTAGTTTATAGAACAAGCAGGTAAGAGGTGACCTGAGAAAAGTTTATAAAACTATGCCAGGCCAAGAGAAAGTAGGTAAAGTTTTTCTCCTTCCCATAACGCTGGACTTCATGGTCTTCCAAGGAAGCTGAATGTGGGAGATGCAGGAGAGATGAAAGCACAGAGATGAACAGTGGTGGCAACCAAAGGTTTAGACGAATTCATGGCAGATGAGGCTATCTGGGGCTACTCCATGGTTGGAGGCATAAATGCTTCTGGAAACCACAAGAGGGGAGAGGGCTGCTCTTTTGCTCAGATCCTGCTTGCCGGCTTCCCAGTTGGCCATCGCCCTGATCCAGCAGCCTCTTTTGTTCTTATGCTATAAACAGGATTAGGACACATTGCTTTTTGTCCCAGCGTGCAACCCTGAATCTCATCTACCATTCTCTTGCCTGGTCACCCAGCTTGCAGAGGTTATCTTCACAGCCTGGGGAACTTTATTACACTGAATAGCATGCTGTCCTCTGCAAAACTCCTCCCGACTCTGAACTCAATGCAGAATGTTGCATTTGTCTCATTTGGGTTTCCTTTCGTTAGTTTCAAGTGACTTTTCCATTCTGTCAAAGCCATCTGCAAATTCGATGGAGGGGTGGAAGACATCACAGCTGCAGATGAAAAAGCCGAAGGGTGCCAACCCACTCAAGTCCTCCCTCCGATTCTATGGTGAGCACCCAAGCATCCTTTCCCCATTTAGCGAAACCACTAGCCAAATGTCGCAAGGAACTCTGCCCAATGCTCTGCTCGGTTTAAGCTAAATTGCATCAGCAGCCGTCCTCACATCAATCACTGAGAACCTTGGCATGCGAGGCTTAAGGATGCCACAGTAAATGCAGCAACGCACCAATAACTCTTCAGCTGTCATGGGCAGGCAGAAGGCAGCAGCAAGAGGGCAGAGCTGCAGCAGAAATCTGTGGGCCCGTCTTGCAGGTCTCCAGAGAACTAGGAAGAAGAACTGCCTCTCCGGGGACAGGCGTACACTACACTTCTTTCAACTTTTATGGATGGGCAGATTCCATCTTAATTTATTAGCGTCCTAAGTCCCTCCATACCTGCAATCACAAAGCAGAATAGTTTCCAGAAACACGACTGCAGTGATTGTGAGTTCAAAGCTTCAATCAACTCTTTTACATAATTGTCTGTATACAAAGTGCCTCCTCGGGCAGCTCACAAATGAACATCAGCTTTTATTTCCCTCCCTGCCCCGCCACCCCAATTATTGTCCCAGCCAGATATCCAGTTCAAGGAACACTCCTAGCTTCACACAGTCACCGCTCAGCACAACATCTGGAACGAGGATCTCTCCCCAAGCCTAAGCCGGAGCCAAACAAGCAGCAGCCTCTGCTACCTCCACATTCTGGAGACCCGGAATGCCATTCATGGGGCCACGTGGACAGGGTGGCAGGGCCATCGGAGCCGCTACTGCTGCCCAGGTAGTGCCCTTGCCAGACACAACAGCCTGACCCACAGCTCACCTTTGCTCACCCTTCCCAATAAGGAATCGCTTCCAATGGGTTTCGTTGTGGTTTATGCCAGAGCTATAATTTTCCACGTCTTCAAAAGAAACTCTCTCTGAATTTTGGACACCCTTCAAAGTTTCACTAAACCCTTTCCGATTCTCCAGGAGCCCCCCTTTCTTACCATGCCAGCCCCCATGCAACAACTAAATAACAGTTTCCGCTGCCAATTTTATCCTGGAGGTGGGATTAGAACCATGACACAAACCCCAAAATATACATTCCTTATCATTAAAGGGGGATCAGAGAAAGAAAGGAGAAAGGAGAGTGTTAGGTAAGACTGCCTAGCAAAATCTGTTGCGTGACATCACAATCCAAGGTCTCCCAGCCTCCATCTCAGGGACATTTTGCAAGATGAGCATTTCGACTGCCGGTCAAGCATAGCCAACAGCTTGCCGCCCCCGCCCCCCCGCCGCACATTTAACAGGGTGTTTTCAGACAAACAAAAGCCTTGAAATGTTACAGGAAAAGATAAGACCATTACTCGGTAGAAACATGGGGTTGTAGCCAATGCCAGCCCTACACAGATTAGACCCACTGAAGTTAGCAGGTGTGGCTATTCATTAATTTCAATGGGTCTACTCTGTGTATGGGGTGTTAGGGAAGGGGTAGTGCCTTTGGTGGGGACAGATCTTGCTCCTTCTGGGGTAGTTTGTCCACCTTTGGTCCCCACCCAGCACTCAGCTCTCCCCTGTGGCACCAACATTTTAGGAGCCCCTAAAGTTTCAGGTTGTGATGTGGCTTTCTTCTCCAACAGCCGCTGGCTCCCACAAACCTGTCCTGTGGAAGAGACAGGGACTCTCACTGACCCTTCCACCCACCCACAGTGGAAGGCTCTGCAATGACATGATAGATCCCACATGAGCTATCATCCTTGCCTTCTTGCATGTGAGAAGCTGGTCGAAGGGGGGAAATGGGCTAGTAGCATTTGCATTTGTGTTGTGTTTACCTACAGCTTTAGAGAGGCTTAGCACTTCTCTTGGAGGGGAACGGAAAAATGAGCCTGACAGAAGCCAGAGGGAGTTTTGCCCAAGGCCATGCTGTAGAGCTGGCTCCTTCTGCTGTAGCCCTTCAAGCAAAACAAAATCACAATCCATTGCTTTCAAAAGACAGGAAAGAGAAAGAGATGCTTCTTAACCATGTGTGTGATCCCCACTCCCCACCTCGCCAAGATCTGTTGGCCCCTTCCTCCTCCTCTGCCGCCTTCCTGGGGTCTGCACAACTTCATCGGGATTGAACACTAAAATCCTCGACATCTGACTTGTTGCAGAATCCGGCAGCGGTTCTCGGCGGGTGTGGAGTAAGGTCAACAAGGCATTCTTGGCTCGTACCGGTGGTGGCTGAGTTGTTGCAGTAGCTACCACAGGTACAAGCCAAGAATGCCTTTGGTGAGCTTATTCCATGCGGGTTAAGTTTGCATGTAACTTCTCTCTGGGAGAAAGTAGCTTGGGGGGGGGGTTGTTCACCTGCAATGGAAAGGTAGTGTGACTGACATCTTCCGGAGAGCCGCTGCCAGTCAGAGTAGAGAACATGAGGCTCTGGTGGACAAACAGCCTGACCTGGTGGAATACAGGAACCTCCCATGTGTCGGGGTGGAGACTCCTGGATGGACTGCTCAATTATAGTAGAAGACAGCGGAAGGGGAAACCTCTCTTAGAAATGTTGGACTGGAAGCTCCAAAAAAACTATGCTCTCCACATATGCCATGCAGTGGGGAAAGGGGGTGGCAGAATCAGAGGCCACTTGACCCCTCTTTTACACACACACAGTGGAAACCAGGATGAGAGAAAGGGCACGGAAGGAGAGGTGGCGGGGCAGGGCGTTCACGAGATCAAGAGGCTGCTTGGGAGGGACCAACGCCCATGGCACCCTGCAGTCAGGGAGGGCAGACCTGTGCCTCTCCAGATAAGGATGGTCCAGACCCCCACCAGCACCAGCCACAATGGCCAATGGTCAGGGAGTGATGGGAGCTGGAGTCCAGAAACACCAAGAGCAACTGGTTAGTCACCCTTAAGATAAAGGGACAAAGGGCCTTGTGTGGCAGGAGAAGGAGCTGGGTCCTGCTGCCTTCTATGTGTGCAGAAGATGGCAGAACCTGACTTGAAAAGGCCAAACAAATCCTAAGAGGACTCTTGAACGTACATTTCAGGCTTGCTTAATGGTTTCATGAATATACAAATAAGGGTTTTGCATGAAGGGATTTTGAAAGAAAGAAAGACCGCAAGACCGCAGTTTCCTGATGGTCTGTAGACTTCAGAATTGTTTCTAAGGAGAAGGAAAATATTAGCAAGTATTAAACACTGTCCCCTGCAATACCTCAATTCTAAGCACAGTTAAAGTCCCATATTAAACCCAGAGGAAAATAATAAAAAGAACTTTGCCCTCATTTCACAACCTAAATGGAACGTTTTGTACTTTCCATTCTTCGTTATTTGAACCAGACCAGACACACTTCCTGCTTGAGAAAAGGGGAGGAGCTCCTGATCCGCAAGTCCGCTCGGAAGGTCACAGGCAATGCCAACTGGAGAGAGTCTGCAGGGCACACAGGATGGTGCCCAACACGATTCATGCTTTGTGTTCCAATTCTAGCCATTAACATTCTCTGAGCTAACTTAAAAAGCATGCTTTGGAACAAGGACAGCAATTAATATTCCATGGAGATGGAAGGAAGCAGTGTCGCTCAACGGGCGGGATGGAACATTGCCTACCTCCAGCCACCCTGCTTCCTTATGCCGTATTTTTTTCTTTGAAATCAATGTACAAGATGGATTGTTTTAATCTAATAAAATGTTCTTTATTATATTTATATTATATATATATATATGAAAGTAGAGCCATTGGGGATGTTGGGGGTTCAGCCCCCTTTCACTGAGGGGTGACTTCTTCACAGTAATATTTCCTTTTGCTCTCCCTGTATTATTTAGGATCTGTCATTGTCAATTGCAGAAAGTGACACATGCGCATAAGACGTGCTGGGTTTGCCCTTGAAGGGAGAAACTACATCTGCTGGTGCAAGATGCAGCAACCCAACTATTGGCTCAGGATCTCAATATTGCCTTCATTTTGGGAAGAAAAATATATATTCACTGGTTGCCTGTTATTTCTGTGGAGGTCACCCAATCCCTGATTCATCAGCAAAGTCTTGGGCAATGCAGAGAGTTTGGTGTACATTGACTAAAACATTGCCCAAGCATGGGAACCCAAAGGATCCCGTAGGGCTACAGTGCCATCCAGATCCATCGCTGGAGCCCTCAACTCTGATCACTAATCTGACCAACCAGACTCCCTCAAAACATGAACTTGGGGCAGCCCTAAGGCAAGATTTCTCACTGTGTGTTTCACCTGTTTCATAAGAGTTTGAAATGCCCACCATGTTTGAGGTTACCCACCAGGGCAGCCTTCAAGGGTTCCTGGGCTTTGGACATCCGAGTGACCCAGTGAAGACAGGAATTCAAGGTGGCCAAGCAAGCCCTACATGAGCCATCCCAGGAAGGCAGGTCGTGAACCCTCCTCCCAGGTGAACCCAGGTTCTTCTCCTAGCCAGCTCCTGCCACGTAAGCAGGGAAAGTGCTGTGGCCGGAAGTAAGAAGAGGTCTGATGGGGCAGCAAGGAAGGAAGCAGGAAGGAGAGGGGCCCCTTCGTGGCTCAGAAAAAAGCAGGGGGCTTGATCAGGAAGCTCTTAGCAAAGGGGGCATCCCTTCTGGCTGATGGGAATGGGCTGGGGGAGCCTTGCAGGACTATCAGGTCCTCTGGAAACTCCCCCTTTGGCCAGCCTTTGTGGCAATGCATGTAGATTGACTTCCCTGCCAGACGTGTTTGAGGTCCCAGGCTTAAGACCTGCTCCAGGCTTCAGAGTCCGGTCAAGACTTTGATGTGAACCACAACTTCTAGTTGAACCTTCTCTGCAAAAGCTGGTCATCGTTGGTGGCAGGAAGCACACACCTCTGAAAAGACTCGTTGCCCATGTCTTTTAAAAAGGCCTGTTTTCCATTTGAGTGTACACACACACCTGCACACATGAGTATTGTGGGGTTCTGTATTCCAAGGTGGTAGCCATAAAGACGCTTTAGAGAGCCCCAAGAATTCCCCAAGATGGGCAGCCGCAGCCCCAGTCCCCAGCCTGTTCCGAGGCAAACAACCAAGCAGCTCCGCTTACTCGTAAGTAGCCTCAGCCGCGTGCGGAGAGCCAAGCCCTTACAAAATGGTTTGCATTTACATCTGGCTACCATGCAAGGTCTGGGGAAATGTTATTGTTCAAATTGAATTTGATTTACTTGTCAAGCTAATTGTTCCAGTATTAATTAAACATGCCTCACTGCAGCTGTAGAGACCCACCGTCCCAGGCTGCCCCTCCAAAGGTCAAGGGCCGCAACTCCCACCAGGGGCCTTTCATAAATATTCATTTAAAAACGCCTAAGCATTTGTAACCACCTTAAGTGACTGCGGGGAGCATGTTCAGACACAAAATGCACCTTGGGAAACAAAAGAACTGCCTGGGAAGAGAAGCATCTTGCAAACTGAAAGTTGACCCACGTCAGCACCACATGCCTTGCCCTGTTGCAGGCAGGCAGGGGGAGAGAGAGATTGTGAGCATGCCTGAGCAGATTTTGATCAAGGGAAGTAATAGTACCACTGCAATCTACTCTGGTCAGACCTCACCTGGAGTACTGTGTCCAGTTCTGGGCACCACAGTTCAAGAAGGATACTGACAAGCTGGAACGTGTCCAGAAGAGGGCAACCCAAATGGTCAAAGACCTGGAAACAATGCCTTATGAGGAACGGCTTAGGGAGCTGGGTATGTTTAGCCTGGAGAAGAGAAGGTTAAGGGGTGATATGATAGCCATGTTCAAATATATAAAAGGATGTCATATAGAGGAGGGAGAAAGGTTGTTTTCTGCTGCTCCAGAGAAGCGGACACGGAGCAATGGATTCAAACTTCAAGAAAGAAGATTCCACCTCAACATTAGGAAGAACTTCCTGACAGTAAGAGCTGTTCGGCAGTGGAATTTGCTACCAAGGAGTGTGGTGGAGTCTCCTTCTTTGGAGGTCTTTAAGCAGAGGCTTGACAGGCATATGTCAAGAATGCTTTGATGGTGTTTCCTGCTTGGCAGGGGGTTGGACTGGATGGCCCTTGTGGTCTCTTCCAACTCTACGATTCTATGATTCTATGACCCCAAGCAACCAACTAAGCTTTACTCAGAGTAGATCCACTGAAATTAAGGAACCTAAGGTAGTCACGCTCATGCCACAAGGCTCAAGCTGTGTACAGGTGGGGTCGCGGCAAATCCCAGCAGAAGACATACCGTAACTGCTGGAAATGGGCAGTTCCTCTGACAGGAGAGAGTCACAGGCAAGCTCATTCCTTTGGCCGGTTTTGCTGTGCTGCAGAATGGGAACATCAACAATTCCCCCATTTTTCTCTGCATGCAGTTTGAAGTCCTTCTGGGGCAGGAACAGAGAAGTGCTTGTTCAGGGCAAGACACCCAGCAAGACCAGCAGCTAGTTAGCTGCCAAGTCCGACACTTCACTGCAAACCTTCTAAATGAGAGGCAACCACTGACGGCACAGCTTGAAATCTGAAGCCTCAGATCTTCCGTGGACCCAGCGAGAGCCAACCATCGGGGCAGGGGAGGAATAGCCACGTCCTTCCCTCCCATGCAGGTTCTACAGAGCTGGGAAAGTCTTAATTTAGGCATCAAAAAAGTTCTGGAATAAGGTGCATGTTCTCACAGCCACATGGTTCCCAAAAGGATAATACCACCAGCATGTCTGGCAGGGAATGGAACTTGGTGGGAGAGTTGAGGGTCCTTTGGAAAGCGGGAAACAATAGCAAATACCACCCAGAGTCTGATACATACTGTTATTAAGTAAGTTAATAAGCCACATGGATGTCCCTCCAGCCTTAAGTGGGGTCAAGTCTTCCAGAGTCTCAGCAGGGGGCTCAACTTTCCCAATGACTTCATTGCTTTTCAACCACCCTCAAGAACATACAACCGCCATCTTTCAAACACAAGAGAAACTACTCAACTCAATATCCCTTTAAGATAAAGGGACCCCTGACCATTAGGTCCAGTCGTGACCGACTCTGGGGTTGCGGCGCTCATCTCGCGTTATTGGCCGAGGGAGCCAGCGTACAGCTTCCAGGTCATGTGGCCAGCATGACAAAGCCGCTTCTGGCGAAACCAAAGCAGCACACAGAAACACCATTTAGCTTCCCGCCGGAGCAGTACCGGTACCTATTTATCTACTTGCACTTTGAGGAGCTGGGACCGAGCAACGGGAGCTCACCCCATCGTGGGAATTCGAACTGCTGACCTTCTGATTGGCAAGCCCTAGGCTCTGTGGTTTAACCCACAGCACCACCCGCGTCCCTTCGATATCCCTTTAGGCACAATTGGACACATTCTGTTCTCTTCCTTGGGGCAAGGGGCCACGGTAATGAGGAGGAGCCCCAATGCATGGGCCCCTCCACCTGAAGCTCAAATGAGAGACGGGGCCGTTTTTGTAGCGGATTCCAAGCTGTAAAATGCTCTCCCCTAGGGAAGCCCACCTGGTGCTCACAACTGCTGCTTTTCCTGCTCTCACAGGCCTTTCAAGGTCCAGTTCTGAGTCCCTTGGTGCAGCCAGTGAGTGGAGCTAATGTACGTACCTGTGGGGTGCTTTGTTTTGTATATAGCATTTGATTGTGCTAATTTTATACAGTGGTACCTTGGTTTAAGAACAGCTTAGTTTATAAACAACTTGGATTAAGACCGCTGAACTTTGCCTTGGAATAAGAACATGTTTCGCTTCCTGCTGAGTGTATTCCATTTGTAAATTGAATCACCCGCTGCTATGGGAAAGCACGCCTTGGTTTAAGAACGCTTTGGTTTAAGAACGGACTTCCGGAATGGATTAAGTTCATAAACCAACTTACGAATTTAATGTGTTCCGAACGCACATTCGTAAGTAGAAAAAAATTGTAAGTCGAATCCCATAGGAATGCATTGGGAGGAAAAATTCGTAAGTCGAAGCAACCCTATCTAAAAATTTGTAAGTAGAAAAAATTCCATCTAAACCGCATCCAAGATGGTGGACGGAGCTCCATTCGTAAGTAGAAACATTTGTAAGTAGAGTTATTCGTAAGTAGAGGTACCACTGTTTTGGGGTATTTGTGCTCTTGAGCTTACTTTGCTTTTATTGCTTCATTTTTATTCTCTTTTTATTTGCATGCCATCAGGAGGATTTATTTTATGAGACATCTCATAAATATAATAAATAAATGAGGTCAGTCAGGCTTCAAGGGTATCACGCTGCTGGCCGGTAAACTCAAGAGAGCAAAGCAAGTTCTCTTCCAGGATAATCGGCAAAAAGATGCCACAGTTCTCAGACAAGGTGTTGGAAAAGCCCTGGTTTTCCTTCTCCGGAGTCCCTATTGAGTCTCTTGAGTCTGAAATCGTGAGATTCCAAGGAGCCCAAGGTTTGAGGGCGAGAGCCCTTCTTGCTATTTTCATCTCTGCCTTTCATCCACAACTGTTGCATGCAATTGGGGGGGGGGGTGTTTACTGAGGAAGAGCAAGCGCTGATCTTGAACAGAGCTGATGAAAGCTGTCTGCAAGGCCTAAGACACAGGTTTGAATTATCATGGAAAGACTGTTTAACTTTTGGCTCCCCAAATGCTTGTAACAATCAAAGCCACAAAAGGATATCTCCATTGACGGCTTCACTAATCGTGATGGTTCTGAAGCCAGTCCTTACGCATGGTTTAGATAAGAGCTCCACTTTACGTAGGAATGCCCCAAGATGCTTTTGATTTGGGCTTCAGAGGAATGAGTGGCTGCTTGTCTGTTCAGCTGCTCCCCCCCCCACCCCACCCTCCGCTTAAAATCGGAGGTATATTGTGAAAGGAATTCAAACTGTAGCATTTTGTTAGCACTCAACCCAAATTGTGCGTTGGCCCTGTTGAGCCTGCTAGGGCAAAGACCAAAGCAGAAAGAGATGGTTCCTGCACACAACCAAGCCAGCTGGGGGCTGGTCTTCAACTGCCAAGCTTCTAAAGTGGTGCCCTACCAAGTGCTTTGAACTACAAGTCCCACCCAACACCCTGCACCCTGACCAGTAGCCAAGGTTGATGGGAGTTGCAGTCCAAAACACCTGGGAGGGCACCATGTTGGCTACCCCTGTTCCAAGAGTCCAGTGTGGTGCAGCAGCAGTTAAAGTGTTAAACTAGGACCTCAGGGACCTCGATTTAAATCCCCACTCAGCACTGGAGCTTACTGGGTGGCTTTTAACCAGTCGCCATCTCCTAGCCTAGCCTACCTCACTAGGCTGTTAAGGGTGCAATGGAGGAGAAAAGAAGGGGTCTCCTTTTTCAGCAGGCCGGTCCCCTGTCCCTCAGACCTTGGGGGGGGGGGTTAGGACTATATTTTGGAAGGAAAAAAATGAACAAATTCCTACGCCCCACAAATAACCCAGAGATGCATTTTAAAGAAAAGGACAAATTCTACTCATGTAAAAACACGCTGATTCCCGGACTGTCCGCAGGCAGGATTGAGAAGGAGATTGGGCCGCATCTGGCCCCTAGGCCTTAGTTTGCCTCCCCATGCCTTCGGGGGTGCCCCATGGCTCAGGTGCACAGCTTGCATCTACCAGAAGCCAGGCATTCGGTATTTATTGTGGACCCTCCCCATCTCAGAATTGGAATTAGACATCCCCCCCCCCTCTTCAGGCAATTGATGACGACCTCTCTGCTTTATTTTAACGCAGGCTCGTGCTTTTAGGATTCATTTGATTTTATCTATCGTACGCTTTGGGTAATCTTCATGGAAACCCCCGTGATGGCGGAGGTATGAAAATCAGTGAGATAAATAAGTAAATAAATACACTGGAAAGAACAGCCGGAGCTTTGAACCGGGTGCATGAAGCTGTTGTATGTCATAGCCAGCCTCTTGCTACATTTTCAGCCCAATGTGCCTGCTGACCCTGGCGTCTTCCTGAGGTCTTGGGCAGAGCCTTTCCCAGCCCTGCTAGCCAAGAGCCTTTCTAAGCAGAGCTTCACCAGGCACTGGAGCTGGGCCCTTCTCCCACACAGCTAGGGTCCCTTTCCTTTGTTAAGGAGAAGTAGGAAGACCCCAGAGCACCTAGAGTCATTCCAGGAACTCCCAGCTCAAGACATCAAGGGGGCTACAAGCATCATTTTCTACGCAGGGAAGTAACTTGGCAATCTGGGCTAAGCACATGTGTGTTTTTGATAAGCGCCAAGATGGCAAGGAGGACAAAGCCAGGCCCCACAGCACAGCAGCCACATCCACCCTCAACCCTCCCTCCCTTAGATTCAAGCTCAGCTTTCGCCCCCTCTTCCCCACCGCAGCCAGAGGTCAGAGAGAAACTCCCCGAGATGAATCCTCTCTCAGCTGCATCCCATTCGAGACCCTCCCCGCTCCAACTCCCATCAGGTCCTTTATCTTGTTATTCTAACGCAAGCCGACTTCTGAAACTTCTTTCACATCCAAAGTTTTACCACGGCAATAACCACAATCCTGGCAGGCTCTCTCTGGACCTGGAAAGGGAGCAAACTTTCAAACTGTTTAGAAATAACCATTTAGGCTTTTCTGCTTTCATCCCCACGAAAAGCAGAAACTTTGCACAGGACCACAAGCTGTCAACTTCCCAGCAACCCCAAAATCCCACTTAGCTCTCTAGTGTAAACAGAGTAGTAGCAAGCTACCACATCAAGGCGCCCGGTCCTTGAAGGAATTATTCTGGAGTTCAATTCACATTTGTTCTGCACATGCCACTGAATGCAAGGTATTCTCCTTGTGAAACTCCTAAACCCTCCGCTTTCAAAGGGGCCACAAAAATCAGAAGGGGGAAGGAGAAGCAATAGATCTCTCCCAAACAACCAGCTCTTTGGGGAAATGGCACAATTCGAGGAGAGCAGGGCATCGCCACAGAGACAAGCAGACAGGTCACAGAGGCTTTTCAGGAAGTAGAGTTACACACACCTTGATTTTTGGCACACAGGAAGAAGACATTGCCCATAAAATAAACTCAACAACAGTTCTGCGGGGTTATTCCCCAAGTCCCCATTGCCCTTCGCAAGTGCACTCTGTTGTTACTGAACGCTGCCCATGCCCCAGGACTACAGCCTGGCTTCACTCTGCGCACGGAGTGTGGTGCCATTACAGAGACAGCAATATCAGCTTCATTTAATGACCTCCCGAGGCAAGGGACTGTGTGTTGGTGACAACACATATGCCAAAGCCTAATTAGTCCCCAGAACTTTTCCACCCCTAATGTGAGTGTGTGCCTCTGTTTGGCTATTAATTAGCCCTGGCTAGAAGGCTTCCATCCAGCAAGCATCTTCCACTGGTAATGAGATTGAGTCTCGATTTGCATCTCCTAGGAAAACGCCACTGCCTTTGCCCACCAGGGAGACCCCAAGGGCTCTTGTTCCTGAGGGGCCACCATCCCTCACGGCCACCTTGCAACGGAGAACTTGCAGCAATCTGCCAGGTAGCGACAGCCCTTGAGGCAATTAGCACTTGATGTTCTTTCTGTCCAGCCCTGTTCCTAAGAGCATCACTTTTTGATGATGGCTATGATTATTACAGTTGTGATCATAGGCTATTTTAATCCTGCTCTGCTCCCAAAGCAGCTTGCAAATATCTAGGAAAAGACAGGCTATGAACCTTTGGGCAAGGTGTAAGAGACATGACACAGGTGGAATCGACACACACATAAAAACCGTTCCGAAAATCCCTTTTTTAAAGCGTTTAAAAAATTAATTGAATTTCCCATAAGGCTCACCATCGCCATCTAGTGTCAAATTGCATATTCCACTTAAAACACACTTTGTTGTTGTTTAGTCGTTTAGTCGTGTCCGACTCTTCGTGACCCCATGGACCAGAGCACGCCAGGCACTCCTGTCTTGCACTGCCTCCCGCAGTTTGGTCAAACTCATGTTCGTAGCTTCGAGAACACTGTCCAACCATCTTGTCCTCTGTCGTCCCCTTCTCCTAGTGCCCTCAATCTTTCCCAACATCAGGGTCTTTTCCAAGGATTCTTCTCTTCTCATGAGGTGGCCAAAGTATTGGAGCCTCAGCTTCACGATCTGTCCTTCCAGGGAGCACTCAGGGCTGATTTCCTTAAGAATGGATAAGTTTGATCTTCTTGCAGTCCATGGGACTCTCAAGAGTCTCCTCCAGCACCATAATTCAAAAGCATCAATTCTTCGGCGATCAGCCTTCTTTATGGTCCAACTCTCACTTCCATACATCACTACTGGGAAAACCATAGCTTTAACTATACGGACCTTTGTCGGCAAGGTGATGTCTCTGCTTTTTAAGATGCTGTCTAGGTTTGTCATTGCTTTTCTCCCAAGAAGCAGGCGTCTTTTAATTTCGTGACTGCTGTCACCATCTGCAGTGATCAAGGAGCCCAAGAAAGTAAAATCTCTCACTGCCTCCATTTCTTCCCCTTCTATTTGCCAGGAGGTGATGGGACCAGTGGCCATGATCTTGGTTTTTTTGATGTTGAGCTTCAGACCATATTTTGCGCTCTCCTCTTTCACCCTCATTAAAAGGTTCTTTAATTCCTCCTCGCTTTCTGCCATCAAGGTTGTGTCATCTGCATATCTGAGGTTGTTGATATTTCTTCCAGCAATCTTAATTCCGGCTTGGGATTCATCTAGTCCAGCCTTTCGCATGATGAATTCTGCATATAAGTTAAATAAGCAGGGAGACAATATACAACCTTGTCGTACTCCTTTCCCAATTTTGAACCAATCAGTTGTTCCATATCCAGTTCTAACTGTAGCTTCTTGTCCCACATAGAGATTTTTCAGGAGACAGATGAGGTGATCAGGCACTCCCATTTCTTTAAGAACTTGCCATAGTTTGCTGTGGTCGACACAGTCAAAGGCTTTTGCATAGTCAATGAAGCAGAAGTAGACGTTTTTCTGGAACTCTCTAGCTTTCTCCATAATCCAGCGCATGTTTGCTATTTGGTCTCTGGTTCCTCTGCCCTTTCGAAATCCAGCTTGCACTTCTGGGAGTTCTCGGTCCACATACTGCCTAAGCCTGCCTTGTAGAATTTTAAGCATAACCTTGCTAGCGTGTGAAATGAGCGCAATTGTGCGGTAGTTGCAGCATTCTTTGGCACTGCCCTTCTTTGGAATTGGGATGTAGACTGATCTTCTCCAATCCTCTGGCCATTGCTGAGTTTTCCAAACTTGCTGGCATATTGGGTGTAGCACCTTAACAGCATCATCTTTTAAAATTTTAAACAGTTCAGCTGGAATATCATCACTTCCACTGGCCTTGTTATTAGCAATGCTTTCTAAGGCCCATTTGACTTCACTCTCCAAGATGTCTGGCTCAAGGTCAGCAACCACACTACCTGAGGTGTACGAGACCTCCATATCTTTCTGGTATAATTCCTCTGTGTATTCTTGCCACCTCTTCTTGATGTCTTCTGCTTCTGTTAGGTCCTTACCATTTTTGTCCTTGATTATGGTAATCTTTGTACGAAATGTTCCTTTCATATCTCCAATTTTCTTGAACAGATCTCTGGTTTTCCCCATTCTATTGTTTTCCTCTATTTCTTTGCATTGCTCATTTAAGAAGACCCTCTTGTCTCTCCTTGCTGTTTTTTGGAAATCTGCATTCAGTTTCCTGTATCTTTCCCTATCTCCCTTGCATTTTGCTTGCCTCCTCTCCTCCGCTATTTGTAAGGCCTCGTTGGACAGCCATTTTGCTTTCTTGCATTTCCTTTTCCTTGGGATGGTTTTCATTGCTGCCTCCTGTATAATGTTACGAGCCTCCATCCATAGTTCTTCAGGCACTCTGTCCACCAAATCTAAATCCTTAAACCTGTTCCTCACTTCCACTGTGTATTCATAAGGGATTTGATTCAGATTGTATCTTACTGGCCCAGTGGTTTTTCCTACTTTCTTCAGTTTAAGCTGGAATTTTGCTATAAGAAGCTGATGATCTGAGTTACAGTCAGCTCCAGGTCTTGTTTTTGCTGACTGTATAGAGCTTCTCCATCTTTGGCTGCAGAGAATATAATCAATCTGATTTCGATGCTGTCCATTTGGTGATATCCATGTGTAGAGTCGTCTCTTGTGTTGTTGGAATAGAGTGTTTGTGATGACCAGCTTGTTCTCTTGACAGAACTCTATTAGCCTTTGCCCTGCTTCATTTTGAACTCCAAGGCCAAACTTGCCAGTTGTTCCTTTTATCTCTTGATTCCCTACTTTAGCATTCCAGTCCCCTGTAATGAGAAGAACATCCTTCTTTGGTGTCATTTCTAGAAGGTGTTGTAGGTCTTCATAGAATTGGTCAATTTCACTTTCTTCAGCACCGGTAGTTGGTGCATAAACTTGGATTACTGTGATGTTAAAAGGTCTGCCTTGGATTCGTATCGAGATCATTCTGTCATTTTTGAGATTGCATCCCATTACAGCTTTTGCCACTCTTTTGTTGACTATGAGGGCCACTCCATTTCTGCTACAGGATTCTTGCCCACAGTAGTAGATATGATAGTCATCCGAACTGAATTCGCCCATTCCCTTCCATTTTAGTTCGCTGATGCCCAGGATGTCGATATTTATTCTTGTCATCTCATTTTTGACCACATCCAGCTTACCTCCACTCATGGTTCTTACATTCCAGGTTCCTATGCAATATTTTTCTTTACAGCATCGGACTTTCCTTTCGCTTCCAGGCATATCCGCAACTGAGCGTCCTTTCGGCTTTGGCCCAGCCGCTTCATCAGCTCTGAATCTACTTGTACTTGTCCTCCGCTCTTCCTCAGTAGCATGTTGGACGCCTTCCGACCTGAGGGGCTCATCTTCCAGCGTCATAACTTTTATATGCCTGTTGTCTTTGTCCATGGAGTTTTCTTGGCAGGGATACTGGAGTGGCTTGCCAGTTCCTTCTCCAGGTGGATCACGTTTAGTCAAAACTCTCCACTATGACCTGTCCATCTTGGGTGGCCCTGCATGGCATAGCTCATAGCTTCTCTGAGTTATTCAAGCCCCTTCGCCACGACAAGGCATTGATCCATGAAGGGGTAAAACACACTTAGAATGTTTTATTTGCAGCTGTATAGCTGAGTCCTTAAAGGGGAAAGAGACCAGGAAGGAGGAGGGAGAAAACCACTTCCAGCATTAATTATTCCTTACAATAGGTTTGTAGTGAACAACAGGAATGGAAAAACTTGGAGGGCATCCCAAAGTTGCAGCCCCACAGAAGACCCTGCAGTCCTTTCCCCCCTGACCCTCTCTTGCTGCCTAAGGGAGTATGGCTCACTGCCTGTCAAGAATCCCCTTTCCTGTAAGCAGGCACCCTGCAGATCCACAAACTGCTGAGCTTTTTGGATACACAGGGGTCTGATCCATGCCCCCCTCTTCTTCAGGCCTGATCCACCCTGTTGATGCCTACAGAACCAGGCCTCTCTTCAACTTAGCTAGACCCCTTATCTTGCCTTCTCTGTCTCCTTGCCTCTCAGCAGTTTGTTATTCGGACCCTTGCAGTAAGCGGTCAATTTTTCTTTTTTGAAAATAATTTTTATTCACTTTTCCAACTAAACAAAACATAAAACACACATACACACAAACATACACAAAAATAAAACTTATTAATTACATCATATATTCTTCATCTAGTCTCTTCTTGCTCTGCCGAGCTGTGACCTCCCTCCCTCCCTTCAAACGGCTTTATTATTTCACTCCTATCTCGCAGTTCTTTTTGCAAACTCAGTCCAATTTCGTAGGATTTATTTCAGTCCTGCAAGTGTCTTTAAACTTGTACAGTTTTTCTCCATATAGTCAATGAATTTACTCCACTCTCTCTGGAACTTTGTCTCTCCCTGGTTTCAGATCCCACAGGTCAACTTTGCCAGTTCAGCATAGTCCATCATTTTTGTCTGCCTCTCCTCAATAGTTGGTACTTCCTGCGTTTTCCACTTTGGGGCTAGTAAAGTTCTCGCCGCGGTTGTAGCATACATAAACAGTCTCTGATCCCCCTTAGCAATCTCATCACCCATTAGTCCTAATAAGAATGGTAAGCGGCCGATTTTTCAACCAGATCAGAGTTGCTACTGGACTTTAGCTCAAGGGCCACCTTAAATCAGCCCCCTGCCCACCAATGCATGAACCTTGTAGTCCCTTGATCCCTTATGAGCCAACTATTTATCACGGAGCAGAATAACCACCCAAGAACTCCTGTGTTAGTCTCTGCTGAACCAGGAGGACACACTAAAATGCTTGGGAAAGGTAATTACAGGCAACTTGCAACTTACATTGGGGTCATGCTCCAGGGATAGTGTCTAATGCCCAAATCATGTTCAAAATCAGGCTCAGTGGTGGGTGGGATTGCCAAAGTCTTTTCCCCCAGATACCTGCCCCCTTCCATCGCTTTTGATTTTTTATTTTTTAAACTGCCAAGTGTATAAAGCTGAATATACACAAGTTACATGCGCTTAAGTTGCGAGTTGCCTGCATTGACACTTCATCTCTCCCTCTGATCTCTACCTTCCCAAGTCCCACTGTCTTTCTACCTGCACGTTATCCAAACCCGTCATTGGCACTTGAAAATCCCCCTCTGGTGTGCCAAGGCTTCTGCTGCATGGCCTCTTCTGCAATAGCCACTCTGGCACAAAATTCTACTTCTGCAAATACGTGTTCACGTGTAAATAGTAGCATCGGCCACCCTACTGGACTTGATGGGCCAATGCGTCAACAGGAAAGCAAGGGAAGTCGTGCTGCAGAGTTCAGACCATTGCAGAGCCAACCTCTGAGCTGAAGGAGAGACTGGGGCTGTGCTTCTGTCCAGGGAAACCTGGGGGTGAGACACCATCAAGCTTCTGGGTTAGGAACATGTGGGAAAGGGAATCCTACAGCTAAAAACTAACCTTTTACTTAGGCATGATTTGGAACTGGAAGTCCGGCACAGACAGACATTGTAAGCAGAAGGCATGCATTTGTCATGCATTTACCCATTAAAAACGTTATGTACTAATCACTCAGGAACAGATCTCACTAGAATCACATAAAAACTGATATAAAAACTGATGATTGCAGAATGTGCCTTTGATCTTAGGGAAAGAGCTGCATATCAGTGATTACTTGCAGGTAAACCGAAACGTCTGACATTCTCACATTGAGAGCACCTAGCAGATACAACTTCTGAATTAGTCCTGAGAGGGACGGGGTTTTCTTTAAAAAATAATTATTATTATTATTCTGTACTGGAGTCTGAAGCCAAATGACAGGAAGGGGGAAGATTGTTTTTGGTGTGGGCAGAAATCTGTGCCAAGAAGCCAAGAGCAGACCTAACTAATGGTGTGTTTAGATTAGAGCACTAATTTCTTATATTCCTGGAGTTCTGACCCATGGAAAAACAAACGAATGAAACTTTCTCTCCCCTCAAATTAGAAACATTCACTTCTCAAGAGGAAAAAAAATAACCATTGAACTAAAAGACAAGATGACTGTGTTTATTCTCTTGAACTTCCACACGGGCAGCTGCTTAAACAATCCCTTCAGTTGCCTGATTCTCTGGGGAATTCTGGGGCGCTTCAAACAAGACACAACCCACTTGGGCTTCAACCTAGCCATGTCTCTTCTGCCGGGCTTTGCTACTCAGGAGCTTCTGCAGAAGGGTGGACCCCGGGTAGGAGGAAAGACAGAATGCCCTTAGGGGGGGGGAAAGACATTCCTGGGCCATTCGTCCTTTTCTCAAACCCCGAATTCAAAACCCACAACTCCAATTGTTTTGAGTCAATCAGAAATGGTGATGGAAATGGTGACGATTCAAGGTGCAGCTTTTGGGGCCGCACAGCTATAACCCTTTCGCCCCCCCCCCCCCTCTTTCACTCCCAGTGGGATCCAGGAGTCAAACACAAACAGCCTGCAGTCCAGATCACAGCCCATGACCATTCAAGAATCCTACCAGGGTGAAGCAAGTTCTCATTTGGGTCAGCACACGGATATGTTTAAGATGAAATTTGGCAGTGTACATATGTTCCACCTTTTCGGAAATGTCTATACGGTGGGTGGGCGAGTATTCTGGTGGCGAGGGCCTTCTGGTGGTTCCCTCACTGCGAGAAGCCGAGTTACAGGAAACCAGGCAGAGGGCCTTCTCGGTAGCGACACCTTCCCAGTGGCACATCCTCCCATCAGATGTCAAAGAGATAAACAACTATCTGACATTAAGAAGACATCTGAAGGCAGCCCTGTTTAGGGAAGTTTTTAATAACTGATGTTTTAATGTTTTTTAATCTTTGTTGGGACCCAGGTGGCGCTGTGGTTAAACCACTGAGCCTAGGGCTTGCTGATCAGAAGGTCGGCGGTTCAAATCCCTGTGACGGGGTGAGCTCCCGTTGCTTGGTCCCAGCTCCTGCCAACCTAGCAGTTCGAAAGCACATCAAAGTGCAAGTAGATAAATAGGAACCGCTCCAGCGGGAAGGTAAACAGCGTTTCTGTGCACTGCTCTGGTTTGCCAGAAGCGGCTTTGTCATGCTGGCCACATGACCTGGAAGCTGTACGCCGGCTCCCTCGGCCAATAATGCGAGATGAGCGCGCAACCCCAGAGTCGGTCACGACTGGACCTAATGGTCAGGGGTCCCTTTACCTTTACCTAATCTTTGTTGGAAGCTGTCCAGAGTGGCTGGGAAAACCCAGACAGATGGGGGTTTATAAACAATAAATTTATTATTATTATTATTATTATTATTATTATTATTATTCATTGAAGCCACGCTGATGCTTGGTGCAATTAACACAGATGAGCAGAAGAAAGCCAAGGCCACTCCAAGCTGAAATCTTGTTAAACTGATGGTGTGAGGGATTGAGGACAGAAACCGCCCCCTTCCCACGTAAAAATAAATGTTCTCCATAGCTTTGCAAACGCCAATTAAAATTATCCAGTGTTATGTCTAGATCGCCTACACTTACAATTCCATCATAAAAAAACACATGACTTACTCCTAAGTAGAATGAGTACTTTTGAAGGATCTGTACCGCTCGCGACAATCAAAACATTGCTGTGAACCACCCTGAGATCTGTGGATGAAGGGCAGCATGCAAATTAATAACTAAATAAATAACTTTAGAGCAGATTTGACTGTAGAAAGCTGTCCGAGGGTAGAAATTGTTCGAACTCTGATACATTATGCCATTAATGGTGCTTTGCTTTCTGATGCACAAAACATGCATTTCTAACACACATGTACAGGCATTCTCGGTGGTCAGAAGATGTTTTATTTTGATTGCGTTTAAAATTCTAGCAGCAGAAAAGTAGCCGAGCAGTGGAAGAAAAAGCAATGGGGGGGGGGGGCGTTGTGTTCCCTTATCAGCTGCTCTCTCTCATCACAGACACTTCAAGGATAATTGGGAAAGGTGAAGACACTCCACACTCAGACACATGTGGGGAAGAGCAAGCAAAGGACGGGAGGAAAGCTTGCTGGAGAAGGCAAGATTTACACTGGGAGGAAGGAGGGTTTGGAACATCAGGCGCCCCAAGGGCGGGGGTGGAAACGGAGGTCATTTGGTATTCGCTTCATATATGGCTTTAAAGAAAAACTGGAGAGCCACCAAAAACGTGTGGTAAGAAAAACACCATTAATTTTTAGCATGTTACAACCCATTCCGATATTCTAAAGTCCCGTCTGGCATCTGAACTTTGAATGCACCTTTTAGCCAGACATTAAAAGAATTGCTCCAGCACTACAAAGCACTTCCTTTCGTGAAATGCACTTTAAATACCTCTCCAAGTGCTCCCCGCTGGATCGAAATGTCAGCAAGACATTCAAAGCACGACCCCGCTGCATACCAAAGAACCATTTCAACCCTCTCCGCACACTTGGATCGGGCAGCACTCGGCTCTGTTGTCTGGCAAAGCCATTTTTCAAACCAGAGGCTTCAATCCTTTATCCCTCAGCACCACACAGCAGAGAACAATCTTTCATGCACAAGGCCTGGACACAATAGGCTTTGTCTTGTTA
Organism: Zootoca vivipara; assembly: GCF_965207765.1. Lineage (NCBI taxonomy): Eukaryota > Metazoa > Chordata > Lepidosauria > Squamata > Lacertidae > Zootoca > Zootoca vivipara. The sequence goes on from NC_142583.1 coordinate 74,148,762, forward strand.
AATAAAAGAACATGGGCTTCTCTTCAAATCGCTTCCAGCTGCTGGCGCATGGCTTCACGGGGTCCCACAGCCACCCAACAACGCAGGCAGAGAAAAACCCTGAAGGGTCTGTGGTCATTAAGCGGTGGGCGGCCTGGCTGAGCTGGCCGCTGGGCAAGGTCTCCGAGGGCTGCTCAAGAGTCTGCGTGACGCCTCCTAGGCAATCTTTCTCCGCAGGGTGATAGGAGCTTGTGCAAGGGCAGGCTCCCTCTCGCCCGCCATCTGCGAACCCACAGCCCTGGCACCAAGAGAACAAAGCAGCTTCCCCGTCTGCCCTATAGACAGATTCCAAATAAGTGGGGTGCTCAGACCCCAGTGAGGGTTCGCATTACGCTTGCACAGAGGCAGGGGTGTTGAAAGCTCTGCAGAAGTCGAAACTGAAGTGCGGAGGCCTGCACTGCGGTACTTAGACATCTTTCTTTGATGCAAAAGTCACAATCTGTTTTTCGAAGGAAAAAGCTCGAAAGCCTAGACAGCTCTCCCCGAGATCACCACCGTCCAAGGGGTCTCTGTGCAACAGCAACCCCCTCGTGCAAAACCAGCAAGCCCACTCTCTGTGAAAACAGAGGAGCTGGGACCAGGTTTCCCAATAAAGAAAGGGGGGAACTCAGGAAGCCGAGGGGATGCCAGCAAGCAACTAGCAAGTTGAATGAGTGGAGTAACAATCCAGTTGTCTTTATCACTTTCAGACCTGGAGCTTCTGTTTAGGGAGGCAGAGCTTCAGTTGCCGTACGTTTGGGTGTGACAACAGTGCTGCTGCTGCTCCAACCCAGGGAGGCTGAGGCTGTGGGATGTGTGGCCCTCCAGAGGTAAGGAATGGGGAACCTGTGGCCCCTCCAGGCCATGCTGGACTGCAGCTCCCGTCACCCCTGAGCCCTGGCCAAGCCGGCTGCTGAGAGCTGGCTGCAAGTTCCCTGTCCCTGCAGTCATGGATGGAGACTAAACGGAGGATAGCATTTAAACACTGGGCGAGGGGGAGAGAGTATGAGCTTTTAAAAGCCAAAGTCCCCAAGAGCAATCTCTCGGAAGCCAAAGACAAGCGCCCGTGGCCCGGTGGCTCCTCCGCAGCTTCCCAAGCTGGATGTCTCGAATCCTCAAGTCGGGACAGATTCACCTCGAGGGGCAGAAGCCCACACATCTGCCAGCGTTTTAGTCAGGCTTTTTCCCTGTTAAGGGTAATGAGAAGCATCGAACATTGCCCAACTGTGTTGTCCTACTTCAGGAGATTTATGGAATATGGAAACTATTAAAATACTCACTTTCGCTCTTTAAAGAAAGAACGTAGACCCATAAACAAGGCCTTGGGGGCCTTTCGGCAGCTTAATCCGCACAGGGAATGTTTTGTTGTTTAAGTCAATCAGAAACGGTTGGGCCCAGGAAGCCGTGAGTGACAAGAACTTGGCTAGGGTGGCAAAAGCCCAGGTTTTATTGTGCGGTTTCTAAGATGCAAATCACACCGTGCTTACGGAAAGCCTTGTCTGCGGTACAGCTCAGCTGTACACAAGCTGTCCTGCTGAGCTGCAAGGAACCGAGGCTGCCCTGTCAGGGGCATCGGGCAGAGGCTGCTCCCCTCACATACACAACTGGCATCGGGAAACTGCCAGTCCTCAGGATCCGTGCGCAGCCACAGGAGTCCCCGCAGGGACAGAGGTGTGGGCAGAAGAAGAGGAACAAAACAAGGCCAATGCAGGCATTCCCTCCTGAAGTCAAAGGGATGCCTGTCCCCTTATTGCCGTATTTACTCGAGCCTAACGCACCATCAAATCTAAGGCGCGCTTCGGTTTTTAGAACCTTGAAAACCCCCCCAAAAAAGTATTTGCTGGCAAATGTAAATGCGCCATCAAATCTAATGTGAACCTTAATTTTCGCAACGTTGTTTGGCCAAATAAGGTGAGCACTAGATTCAAGTGAATGCGGTAAGTTGCTCCCCTGTGCTGTACCTTAATAAGGTGTAGGGGTGGTTTGATCAAACACACTCGACAGGGAAAGAGCTGGTAGTGTGCTGGTTTTATTATAATTATCTGAATGTTTTTAATAGATTTTCTAGACGTAGATGTCGATATATAGATATAGATAGCTTTAACTCTAGCAATGTTTAATCGTTTCTTAATGATTGATTTTTCCTGCTCTTATTTTTATCTGTAAGCCGCCTTGAGTCCCTATCAGGGAAAAAGGTCAGGTATAAATAAATACATTCATCATCGTCATCTCCTGGCTGCTGAAAGTCACTCGGGAAAGCAAAACTTTCCCACAAAATTGAGATCCCGGCATTGTAGGCGGGTCTGGCCAGATTATGCTCTGGGGACCTTTCCAACTCTACAATTCTGCCAATTGTCCCAGGTATGTGCCACACAACCCTCCACGTTCAGGGGCAGCTTGCTAAATGCAGCTGGGGTGGGGGCAAGGGCAGCAAGGATGGTCTGTCACTTCCATGCCTGGCTTCACGTGGGCTTCCCCTCTCTGGCCGCTGTTGGAAATGGGGCCTTCGGTCTGATCCTGCAGACGATGGAAGGACCACTTAAACAGCATTCTCTGCTCCCTCATTTTCTCTTCTGAAGTGTCGGGTTTATAGGGCCAGAAATCCTGGCTTAAAATAAAACACACGCAGGTGGCTAATAAAAACTGGGCTTTGACCGACTGCCGCGTCCCGTGCAAACCCAGTTTGCAGCCTTTCGACTGTAAGTCAGGAATGGTTTGCTCCCCAGGGCTCGCCCAGTTCTTCCATGACCTCTGCCAGAACCTTCCAGAAATTACGTCCTTGGCACTCACTCAACACCCTCCGCCACCCGAGGGGTTAAACCCAACCCCCGAGAGCCTACCAAGAGGGTTATTCACTCTGAGGCAATGCCACCAACCCTGAAATAAGATGAAACAGAAAACAATTGTGTTTGCCAACTTGGCTAGGAACAAGAAAGGTTATTAGAAACATATTCCTATTTGCTGCTAATAGAAACAGGGCAGAAGAAAAACATTTTAAAAACTCCTTTTCGCTTGTTAATATATAAAATTTATAATATACAACAAATTTATTTGATCCGGAGACGCCAAATTCCCTTTTTCTGACAAATCTACTCATTAATGTTTTCAGCACCCCACGGTTACACCCTGCCGTCAGCCAAGAAGGAGCGAGACAACCAAACCCATCCCGGCTTCTTTTGCTCTCAGCGTCGATTCTGGATGGTCCCAAGAGCAGCCGGGGCAGCAGAAGCCTGGCCTGCCACACAGAGAGATCACTCATCATCCAGAGATCGCAGAGAGCTTCAAAACACCAATTAATGGTGGCTCCACAGCACTCCCAGGAGCTGGGTGGTAAGGGCAGAGTCACGAAAGTCACGCAGAGAAGCAAAGGCAAAGCTGAGAGCAGGAAGCTGAGCCCAGGCAACTCTAAGGCCAGGCCCACCAGCTCCACCTGGCGAGGAAGGACCTGCAGCTTCAGACCAAGCAACCGTCCCTGGTGCCCAGGCAACCTCAAGGGGCAGCTGAAATGGGGCTGGTCGTGGGCACTGGCTGAGGCAGAAGACCAGGACTGACTTAGTGTTGGGTGGGATGATGGGAAGGTGCAACCGCAATCTCCGCGAGGACCTCCAATCTTCTCTTCCAGGCCTTTCGACATCTCAGGGGTGAGCTTTACGCACCACACGCAAACACATGGAAGAAGCCCCAGGGGCCTTTTCAAGAAAGAAGAGCAGCTTTGGGAGGCTGCAAGTGGGAACGAAGAAGCAGTGTGCAGGGAGGGGTGCTGTTTTTCTACCAGAAATCACTCACGTCCACACACAGATGCTTCTCTCCCTCCCCAAGCAAACGTGGCTTCGGGGAAAGGGAGGGGAAGGGCATCCCATGCTGCGACCATAAGTGCTTTTTGTTCAAGGAGATGGCCACTGACGCTTTCTTCTGCACCAAGCAGCCTCACCACCTGCATTCCTGGCCGAAGGATTCAAAGAAACACTATGCTAAATATCACAATCCAAGATAATGGCTTTCCCCTGCTGGATACCCCACTCTTCATTCATTAAGAAGAACAAAGAGTGCAAACTATGACGTGAATTAGGCATTCAAGAGATCGGAGAACATTAACTCTGCTTCCTTGTTTCCTTCACCATGAAAAATAGTGATTGAAAATATCAATAGCATACAGAAAACCAGTTGTTGCATCGCAAGCACAACTCTGATTTTGCACTCAGCATCTTACTGGCTTGTGAGGTGCTCAGGTTTGTTTAGCTCACAACGATGTGGCTTCAGTATTTCTGCTCCGGTTTTTCTAAATTTAACCTGAACAAACCATAGAAGGAAGGAGTGAGTGGCCACACAGAAAGCGACAAGAGAGTCCGTGGTGGAGAGCTTCTCTCCATGGAAGGCACACAAGAGCCACATCTTGGGCAGGAGATTCTGGCAGACAACAACAGAGTGTGAAAACAGAGGTTCTTTTGAATCTGCATTGCGATTCTTGTGAGGGGGTGGGAACACATGGAGCCCGTAGAAGGCTTGTGGAGAAGCAAGCCATTGCGTAGGGAGTGCTCTGACCCAGTGATAGTTTAAAAGCATCTCAAAGCAACATGCCATTGAACTATCAGCTGCCCCAAATGCCGCCAGCGCTGTCCAGCCCTCAGCATCTCCACTGCTTCTGGGCTGCCCTCTCGACTCGGGTTCCCTTGCACAACGTAGAAACAGCCAAGGGATTCAGAGCCGCCCTTGCAGCTGCCCTTCCTTCAGGTGTCCAGTAGAATTTGAGGCTTGCCATTGTCAGGAAGCAAGGCCTCTCGTGGTCAAGACATTGGGGGTGGGGGGAGATCAGGCCAGGATCCCACCAGCGTTTTCTTATGAATGTTTGGAACATGCTTTTATTAATCTGTTTGGAACTCACGCACCCCACCTTTCAGGCTGAACAATGAACCACCCAAGGTGGCCAACACAATAAACTGAAAACACCACAATGACTGAAACAGAAAGTGGCACACAAAAAATGGAAGGATAAAAATGGAGAGCAAAAAGGAGGCGGCAATAAGGAAACTGTGGCTTGTTTGAACTTTAGCTCTTCCCTATTTATTGTGGTTTGTCTTTCTCACAATAAAACATCAGAAACCTTCCCTAAGTATTAAGAAGTCAACCACGTTAGAGACCTAAAACCATTGTTGTTTACGACTGGTTGAGGTTTTTAATACAATCAAGCAGCATATAAGTTTTCAGAAATAACCAAATAAACAAAATAATTTAACTTTATCCATAGGACCAAAGCAAGCACAACGTGGAGACTGTCTAAAGTAGCATTTCCTTGCCCCTCTTCTGCCAGTCTCTGAATTTGGGCTCATCCAAAAGGGTCACATTTCACCCACAGAAGGAGAAATAAGCAGATCTCAAGATGCTTCGATGTCTTCCTCCAAAAATAATTAAGAGGACAAATAGAAGCCACGGTTCAACTCTGGCTCGCCTTCTTCAGCACTATGAAGAACTGCATTGTAGGCAGCAAATTTCAGCATCACCACACAGGAATTAGCAGAAGAAGCCCCAGGGTCCTGTCCCCCGCCCACTTCTTGAAGGATTTGAGATGATTTCAAATGCTTCAGAGGATGTTGGTTCTTGGACCACCAGCACTGATGGGGCGGCAAACAGAGCTTGAGTGACACAGGAGGACTTGGAGGGAGAACCCAGCCATGTGAAAGCCAACTGCTCTGATGGTCCACAAGGACCACAAGACTTTTTCACCAGTCCATCCGCAGGGTACTGGGGAGGGCTCCTGGTTGAGGAGTATCCGAGGCACCGTGTAAATTGTATTTTGATGAAATGGTATGAGGCAAGCCTACTTTTCATTTTAACCATAGGCCAAACCTTGGTCACAGAAAAATTCAAAACATACGCAACGCCAAAATTCAACGAGAGACCAACTGAAGGAAAGTCACCAGGGTTCTGTGCTCCAGGATGAGGCAAGAATCACAAACAAAAGGAACACCAGGAGGAAATCGTGGCAGGAAAGAGCAGGGGGCTCACAGCTGCCCAACAGGACATCAGTGCTGGGTGCCAAAGGTTCCAAGGCCAGCCCCTGGCAGAATCCCCAGTTCAGAAACAGTGATGGGAAGAGTCTCTCTTTGTGCCCGAGACCATCCTGGAGAGCCACTCACACCAGTAACACCCCCACAAGCACATCCCTGGGTAGACAGGCTGCTCAAACGTCACCTGAACCCTACACAGGTCTTAAGAGAAACTGTGCTCATTTAAAGTCCTCCTTTTTTTTTTACATCTGCCAAACTGAAAGGCAGAGCAAGTAGTACACGATAAAAGGCTCACTATTACTACCATATGGGCTTGCAAAATAAATGGCGCTAAATTAAAAGACCATATGAGCAGAGGGCTCACCCAGGCCCATGCAGAATGCCTGTGTGGGCACAGCACGCATCAAGATGCCTTGGACTGGGTGTCCTCCCCACCCTCCGACCCCCATTTCATCGCTCAGCGCAGCTGAGACGAGCCTTTCAGCCCCTCTCAGCTGCAGCAAGACATTTCCTTGCATGTCGTTTGGCAGATGTGGCTGCAGGGCTGTGCGCCAATTCGCCCCCCAGCCCTCCGTTTTAATCAGTATCGCATAAAGTTTAACACATGCTTTGAAATGCGCACCAGATTCAAAGCGCAGCCTCGAGGGGGTCTTGCAGAGTAACACAGACCATCCCAGCCACTGCTCCTCCTCCAGCTAAGCCGCTCTCAACTTTGGCTGAACCACCCGGACTGTCAACGCCAGCGTGCTGCCAACCGGAGGAAAGGTTGCGGGGTCAGAGCCGAAAACAAGCCTCCGAGAGGCTGGAGCGTGCTCAGGACAGGACAGGGTGTTTGTTTATACTGCTGTCTGCTCAGGCAGGAGAGCTCTCGGGAGGCCTGTTTCAGGGCCAGCTCACCTACCAGGAGCACAAAAAGGTGAGCCAGGCAAAGCCACATCAAATGCCCACAGAGCCACAGGAGGCTGGGAGGCAAAGCGCCAGGGGGTGCTCCCATGTCAGAAGCGGTGGCTCTCCCAAAAAACTGAAGACACAAAGCAGAGCCCCTAGAGGCAAGCTAGATCGTGCACCACTTGATACAAGACTCTTTAGCTCCCCTCCTGAGACTGGCAAGGTCACTTTTACTCTCTGGCCGGGCTGGGCAGGGGTGGTGGGGAGAGGATGGTCAAAGGCCACAGAAACGAGGGGGGGGGAAGCCTGGGCTCCTGCTGGGTGTTGCAGGCTGCTCTAGGCCTCCAAATCCCCATGGTGGGGAAGAAGCGGGCATCAGACACAGAGAAAAGGGAGGTCCAATGGTGACTCGCCCAGGCAAGGGGGCACCTCTCACCTTCTGCTACCTCCGTGGCTGAGCTGGATGCCCAGTGCGGACGGCACGTTGCAAAAGTTGGCTTTGTGGCAGCTGCTCCAGACGCTCTGCAGCTCCTGTCCTGGGTCAGGAGCTAAATGAGCGGCAGGAAGCACAAGGCAGGAATGCTATTAATTCCTTTATCATTATTTGCTAAAATCATAGACTGCCCTTCATCCGAAGATGCTGGTGATGATATGTGTACTCCTATGGATTTATATACCCGGCCCTTTTCCCTGACAGGAGCCAAGGCAGCTTACAGATAAAAATAATACCTGCTAAAAACACAGAAAAGCCTATCATTAAAATAAAGGTTGATACATACAAATTGAACTATATACATCTAGATAATCTGTTTAAAACATACAAATAATTACAATAAAAGCAGCATGGCACCAACCCTTTCGTTAGAAGCAATCAGTTCTGAGAGGCCTGTTGGAACAAGGAAGTCTTCACCTGCTGACGGAAAAACAGCAAGGAGGGAGCCAGTCTGGCTTCTCTAGGGAGGGAGTTGTCTGGGAGGAGCCACCACAGAGAAGGCCCTCTCCCATGTCCCCACCAAGTGTGTCTGTGAGGGTAGCAGGACCGAGAGAAGGGCCTCCCCCAAAGATCTCAAAACGTGGGCAGATTCAGACAAGGGAATATGGTCTTTCAGATAGCTTGGACCAAAGCCATGTAGGGCCTTATAGGTCATAACCAGCACTTTGAATTGTGCCCAGAAACAGGCCATTAGAAAGTTGTCTGCTCCCTGTAACCAGCACCAGTCAACACTCTGGCTGCAGCTCTTTGGGACAATTGAAGATTCTGAGCCCTTTTCAAAGGCAGCCCCATGTAGAACGCATGACAGTAGTCCAGACGAGGTGAAACTCAGGCGTGAATCACTGTGGCTTCAACTCACCCTTTTTAGCTTCACTGGAGCAAATCTGGCAACTTGGAGCTTTCCGTGGTGCTCCAACTACTGGCCTGCCTTGCCCCAATCAGGACACAACAGCCCCTGAATGACCGTGGGAATAAGATGGCACCCCGGCCACTTCCCAGGGGTACCAAGAAGGTTCACCAGGCATGCCCTGATTTCCAAAGAGCTCTAGCACTCGCGTTATCGGGATCAAGGCTGCATGGGGATTTGGGCTCCACTGAATTCGAGGTGAGAGAAGGGGCAGCCTCTCTCTCCATTCTGTGCAAAATGCAAGATATTCACCAGCTCAGAATATGTTATGCTGGAGGCGGGGGGGGGGGCCCTTAGTTACATACTGGCCCTTCTGCTGAGGAGTTTCAGCTGGGGTCGGGCACAGCTGAGCAGCACAAGGTAGGCCGTGTTCACGCGCATGGCTCCAATTATAACCCTTGGTGCCAAAGGCATCACTCTCGTGCGCCTTTGCAGAGGCCTTGATTTCCACAGAAGAGGCCACGGCCTACATAATACGATTTATGAAAGTGGCCAGCTCCTAAGCCCATCCACGTCCACAGTAAACCACACTCAAGGCTTGCAGTCGTGGGGTGACTCTCTAATTCAAACACATCCAACTACAGCCGTGAAGAGGGCGTTCCTCCCCAGGCTACAAACCCCACTTTCCTTGGAGAATCGAGAGGAGGGGGGAAGGGGAGGGAGGAACAGAGACATAGCAGGAACTCCTGAAGAAAATCTACTCTAATTTCCCCTTATCTGTGCCATTAAACCATCAAGCTACAAGGCTTTCCCAAGTCTTCATGTTTCATCTGAATGCTACAAAATCTGAATTTTCCAACAAACTACAAGGTTTTGGCTCACTGCAGTGTTTTGCCACACGGCAATCATCCTGGCACACGCTGGCAGAGTCAGGCCACACAAATGCTAAGAGATGCTCTGAAAAGGGCACGCTTTTCAGTCCTTTTGGAAGCTGTGCAGCAGGTCAATTCATTTTGGATGCTCCCACATTTCTCAAGTTGCAAGCCGTCCAGTGAAGAGATGACTCCTCAAGCCACATGTGAGACAGAGAGGGGTCCCAAAGAGAACCGGTGAGCTATGTATGTAGGGAGGGGGGAGCAGAGGCTGAGCACCTGTCAAGAAGACTCCTGCTCAGTCCCAGCTGGCATTGCTGTAAGGGGGCAGGTGCTATGAATGCGGCGTCAGAGACAGGTGAGTCTCAGCGATATCCACACATTGGCATGTTTTTCTGGGAAGTTGGCTGAAATACCCTGGGAGCCGGAAAAAGGTGATATGTGGCTGGGGGTGGAAAGAGCTCCCCTAAAACCAAAAGCAGAGCTGTGGCCATCTTGTGTTTTCTGTTACAAAAGCAGCAATAGTTTGGCCCTTTCTGGCTGGAACAACAACAGGTCATTTGGGGTGGGGTGGGGGTTTTTGCAGCACCTGGACCTGCCCAGTTTGGTTCACTAATCATTAAGGGCGGGCATAGGCAAACTCAGCCCTCCAGATGTTTTGGGACTACAACTCCCATGATCCCTGACCACTGGTCCTGTTAGCTAGGGATGATGGGGGTTGTAGTCCCAACACATCTGGAGGGCCGAGGTTGCCTATGCCTGATCAAGGGCCTCATTCCAAGGAGGCTTCACTTTTTATCCCCATGTGCTCCCCATGGGTCAGGGTGTCCCAAAGTGGTTGAGAGTGACAACCTCCCCACACAAAGGTTGACGAGACCCTGCAGGGAATGAATAAAGGCTTAGGGGTGAGAAAGCGCCTGGGGTGGGAATGAACTTTGGGAGGAATGGTGTGAGGAATGTCATTAGGAACCATGAGCTTCAGAAATCAAGGGCCTTGGCCATGTACAGAGTGGAGCTCCCTCGCCAGTGAGAAACATCTGTACTAAATCAGATGATTCCACAATACAACAATTTTTCACATTTTATTATTCCTGGTAATGGTAATTGATGATTAACAAATGTTGGTTATATATTGATATTCCTTTTATATACGTAAGGATCTGGGTTGGAGGAGGTGACAACTTTATAAGCTCACTGAGGGGTCAATGAACTCAGAAACATGGGAAACCCTGTGTAAGGCCAGCGCTGGGGACCAGCCCCAGAAGGAAGCTTCAGGGGACTCTGAACAAGGGGACTTCCCAGGAGGGTTTCTCGTGGCGAGAGGGGAGGGGAGCAGCCCTACAACCAGATTCTGAACCCAGAAGTGAAACTATTCCAGAATTCATCATGTGAAAGTCTGGACTGGATGAATCCCAAGCCGGAATTAAGATTGCTGGAAGAAATATCAACAACCTCAGATATGCAGATGACACAACTTTGATGGCAGAAAGTGAGGAGGAATTAAAGAACCTCTTAATGAGTGTCAAAGAGGAGAGCGCAAAATATGGTCTGAAGTTCAACATCAAAAAAACCAAGATCATGGCCACTGGTCCCATCACCTCCTGGAAAATAGAAGGGGAAGAAATGGAGGCAGTGAGAGATTTTACTTTCTTGGGCTCCTTGATCACTGCAGATGGTGACAGCAGTCACGAAATTAAAAGACGCCTGCTTCTTGGGAGAAAAGCAATGACAAACCTAGACAGCATCTTAAAAAGCAGAGACATCACCTTGCCGACAAAGGTCCGTATAGTTCAAGCTATGGTTTTCCCAGTAGTGATGTATGGAAGTGAGAGCTGGACCATAAAGAAGGCTGATCGCCGAAGAATTGATGCTTTTGAATTATGGTGCTGGAGGAGACTCTTGAGAGTCCCATGGACCGCAAGAAGATCAAACCTATCCATTCTGAAGGAAATCAGCCCTGAGTGCTCACTGGAAGGACAGATCGTGAAGCTGAGGCTCCAATACTTTGGCCACCTCATGAGAAGAGAAGACTCCCTGGAAAAGACGGGCTCTGGTCCATGGGGTCACAAAGAGTCGGACACAACTAAAGGACTAAACAACAACAACAAAGGGACGCACACATGGAACCACAGCCTTGAACCGGTGGCTCTGCCATTTGGGAACGTAAGAAAAAGAGCCTGCTGGATCAGGCCAGGGGCCATCTAGCCCAGCCTTCTGTTCTCGCAGTGGCCAGCCAGATGCCTGTGGGAAAGCAGCAATCAGGATTCAAACTCAAGAGCAGCACTCTCCCCTCCTGTGGTTTCCAGTATTCAGAACAATCACAGCCTCTGATCGTTGTCCTCTGCCCATCCCTGCTTTCCACAATATGGGGCCCTTTGGAGCAGATGACTTCTCTGAAGGAGGCCGCCTGCCATGGATGCTTTAGCTGCGATTCCTGCTTTGCAGGGGGTTGGACTAGATGACCCTCGGGTTCCCTTCCAGCTCCACGAGTCTAGAAAGAGAAGCCCACTAGAGCTCGGCCACTAGTCACAGGCCACTCCTGCCACCAGGGAGCCAGATGCTTGCTGCCCGGGGCTGAGGGTCCCCCCGCAACGTGCCTTCTGCCCGAGCCCATGTGGACAGCAGGGGCGTGTGGGTGAGATCAATGGGAGCCTGAGGGTTTTGCAGTTTCTTTTCTGAGGTCATAAAAACAATACGGAGGAGTACCTGTTAATACATTTCTATAAATTATAAGAGTGTTATAAACACAGACTTAAAGGAATAGAATTCCCGTTAAGCAAACATGTGAGGTTTTCCGCAGAAAGCCAAGTAGTGTTCAAATAAAGAGCCTTTATGATAATAAGCACATTTGTGCTCTGATCCTGTGATGTGGAGTGAAATGGAACCGGAGGGAAAACAGAGAAGCACGAAACCCTCCAGCAGCACTGCGTGCCCAGAGATCGGGAACATGTTTGCGTCTGCAAATCTGACGATCACCACCACCTCCCCAGCATCCACCAACACACTCACACACCCGGTCCCCTGACACTCAGCTTCCTCTCCTTTCCAGGAATTTCTACCCAGATCCTTCATCATCTGCTTCCATTTGTAGAGATGGAACTCACGCGGCCCCAAGAAGCTGCCCTTCCCGCAAGCCAGACTTTGGCCCACCTGGCCGAGGGTTGCTTGGTCCACCCAGAGACTTCAAGAGAAGGCCTTTCCAAGCGCCGTTCTCCTAAACCTCTCAAACCCAAGTTCAACCCAGGGACTGTGGTCTTCTGCATGCAAATGCCATTTGTTTTGCCACCAGGCAATGCCAAGACCGCCCCCCGCCCATGTACGAGGATAGGATGGCTTGTGCAAAACAACCTGCCCTGGCCCAGAGGCACTTGCTAGCTAAGAACCTGCCTAGCTAAGGGGAGAGATCCAAGGTCAGGCAGCTTCAAATCCAGCACTGAAGCTGGGCTTAGAGGGCTCTCTGGTCCAAGGCCCATCCACAGGCAGGGGCATAGGAAGAGGGGTGTGTAGGGGGCGCTCCGCCCTGGGCAGTGCGATCCCGAGGGCGCCATCGCGGCTGCCCCCCACCCGCGCTGGACATCCTGCCCCCGCGGGCGGCGCATGTAAGCGTGTACACGCGTGTAAGCGGCTGCTGCTTCTTTCTGTGCAGGGAGAAGGGACGCACAGGGGCTGCTGTGCCTCCCTCCCCCCTTCTCCCCTGCATGGAAAGGTTTGTTGCGGGGGTGTCCATAGCGCACATGCGTCATGATGTCATGCATCACGACGCATGCGCGCTGTGGACAACCCCGCCCCCCGGGGGTGCCTTCGGGTTTGCTGCTCCGGGTGGCCAAGCAGCTCCGTTTGCCACTGTCCACAGGGAAGGGGCAAGGGCTGCAGGCTCTGGTCTAGCTCCCTCATTAACTGACAGCAAGCGGCAAAGCCCTCTTATAAGACCAAGCCAGGCTCTGCTCCTTGCCTATGGCCTGGTGGACCCACCCTCCCTCCAGGTATATGAGGGACTCACAGAAGCCAAGACACGTCCAGATCTGAAACACTGAGCTGGGAGACCAGATGCAGCCCCTTCGACTCTTCCATGCTTGGGTCTGAGGGGCAAGGCAACGGCTTCCTGCTTCTTTACAGCATGTTATTCAGCAAAGCTCAGACGATTCTGTTCTTATCACCAGTCGCTGCTGGTGTGAACGGCCACTGCACCAAGTGAATTGTCACAAATGGCATCACTTGCTTCCCAACACTTTTTAACTACAACTTTTACCTTCTCCCCCCCCCCCCCGTTACATTCATTTGTATATATGCATCTGATGCCCTGTGCATCTGAGGATCAGGGCTGTTCAGGGACCATGAGACTCTGCTCTGATGCAACAGGCTCCCACTGGCGATCATCCCACGCTGTGGCCATGCACACCTGGTGGGAGGGTGTGCCTGTTCATCCCCCAGGTGGGGTGCTGACCTACATTTAGGAATGGTGGGGAATGGGGCCACCCAGAAATAAGCGAGGAGTTTCCGCATAGTCAGGGGTCTTCTCAGGCACACAGGAGAGAGAGATTGTAAATGTAAAAGGGCAAAGTCTTAAAAAGCATTAAAACCCCAACCTGACCAGGATCTGTGGGCTTTTGAGACTAATGGAATGCCGAGGTATTTGGTGAACTGGAGGATGGAGAGAAAAGGGGGTCAGCCTGTTCAAGCGGGGTCAGGGATGGGGAGGGGGGTGCATTCCACAAAGTTACAGAACACACAACAGACAGTAACTCACAGAAAGGTTCAGGGCGAAAGGGAGGCATGGCATGTTTTCCCTCTCCAACTGATTGGACACCTTCCCCCCCCCCCAATATAACCACAAAGTGCTCAGGTCTGGGGTGAGAAGCCCTATAGCACAAGATGTTCTTCCTTCCCCTTCCCCAGGCCCACAAGGCTTGAGGAGCAGGACCCGGCCCCTGTCCCAAGCTGTCAGGAGCTCTCCGGAGGAAGCCTCTCCTTAGGGGACAGGAACACACTGAAACGAAAAGCACAGGTATGTTCCTGGCTGCCCCCAGAAAACCAGCCTCCTTATCTCACCAAAGCAAGGCAAGTTCAGCCCGTAGACACACTTCACCCGCATCCTATTGGATGAGTGGCGTGGCTTGGCTTACTTTGGGATGTTGCTACTAGGAGGGAAGATTCATACCCCACCTTCTGAACCAAAGAGGCCAACATGTTTTCCATATAATTCTTGCCTGTACTGGACTGCTTGTGCACCAAAGTTCAACTCTGTTTGGAGAATTTCTTCAGTCACTTCAAACGTGAGCTCCCAGTGATCGAAAACTACATTGATCTACATTGGCTCCCAGTATGTTTCTGAGCACAGTTCAAAGTGTTGGTGCTGACCTTTAAAGCCCTAAACGGCCTCAGTCCAGTATACCTGAAGGAGCATCTCCACCCCCATCGTTCAGCCCGGACACTGAGGTCCAGCAACCGAGGGCCTTCTGGCGGTTCCCTCATTGTGAAAAGCCAAGTTGCAGGGAACTAGGCAGAGGGCCTTCTCTTTTTTTTTCCCATCACCAAACCTGAACATTGTTCTTCATGCTTGTATACATATACATATACATACATATACATATACATTTATGTTTGTTTGTTACAATATTTCGTATCATATTTCTAATCCTCCTTTCCCAGAGAAAAAAAAGGGAAAGGAGGGGGGGGGAGAAAAAAACACACACACTGCGACAAAAAGAGGAGAGTATGCTGATGGAGATAACAGGAAGGCAGAGGGCCTTCTCAGTGGTGGCGCCCTCCCATCAGATGTCAAAGAGAAAAACAGCTACCAGATTTTTAGAAGACATCTGAAGGCAGCCCTGTTTAGGGAGGCTTTCAATGTTTAATAATTATTTTATTTCATTTTTCTGTTGGAAACCGCCAAGAGCGGCTGGGGAAACACAGCCAGATGGGCGGGGTATAAATATATTATTATTATTATTATTATTATTATTATTATTATTATTATTATTATTATTATTCTACATCATCACTTCTGCTCCCAAGCAGCTCCCGTTCCTCTCCAAAGAGGGTTGCATGGGAGGCATGACTGTGCTGCAGACCTCAGCACCTTCTTAGCCTCAGGGCATCCATTCACCAGGACTCTACGAGAACGCGGACCCCCATCTCACAGTCGGCAGCACCATGCAACTCAGGGGGCTGGCAGACTCCCAGCTGCAAAGAGGCAAGCAAAGCGGGTGAAGGAGCCGCCATGGCCTGCCATTGCCATGGCTGCTGCCGCTGCCAAAAGCCTGACAAGCAGTTAAGACAAGGATGTCGCCTGCAAGAACAGTTAAATCTGATTTTCTACAAAGTATACACAGAAAAGGGGGGGAGCCCCAACAACTTCCATCTGCATTGCAGGAGATTACACAAGGTCTGAAAATCTTCAGCTTGCAGATAATTAGAAACACCGCCCAAGCGGCCCTTTTAAACATTGTTCCGGGCCACTGAGAGGCCAGCCATCAGCATCTGGAATGCGAGTAGCGCTCAGCGAACATGTCATTCCATCCACCACATTCTCAAGCGAGAGGGGGGGTGGGATGGCGCACCAGTGGCGCTGGGGAGGAAGAGCACAACTGGCCTGGAAACAGAGCTCAAATGGAGCCCAGGACGAGCAACGTGCCACTTGCCAGGGCAGCAGCTGTGGCGACAGCCGGGATTTCAACACACAAGCAGCTGAGGAAAACTTCATTAGCCTCTCCTCAGACACAGGGAAGCCACGGCCAGCAGGCAACTGCACTTCCCCACTGAACATCACGGGAACGAGGGGCACAGAGGCATCACCTGGGCACACCTCCCTTGGGCACGAGGGATTGCAATCAGCAGGCAGTCACCCATCCAGGGACAGGGTGTTGCTGAGCACCCTCCTGGAAGAAAAATAACCCAGGAAGCTGTTCTCAACTGCAGAGGTGGGGAGGAAGAGGAGGCAAGCTGTCCGGGGGAAAGGCACAGAGATGGTGAGGGGCCAAGAGACCCCGTGGGGAAAGGCGGCAGGTATTGGGCATGTTTAGAATAGAGGAGAGGCCATTTATTTACTCTTTATTTAAAATATATCCCATTCCATAGCCCCAGGAGGTTCCCAAAGCGGCTTACAGAAAGATTCTCCAAATAAAACCACACTAAAATCTAGTACAGGAAAACAGAAACGACGCAGTGCCCGTAGGTAGCCCGGGACTTCCCAGGCAGCATTCCCTGGTCCTTCCCGGGTGTGATGCCCAGCAGCAGTTCCCACCACAATCCTTGGTGGCCAGGGAGTGGGGCTGAGCACCTGGACTCCAGGCTGAAAGCAGCCTCGTCCGGCAGGAAGCTGGCACTTGGCAGGGACGTTCCCCCTCCCTCCGTGGGACAAGGGCGTGGGGCTGAGCAGCTGGATTAGGAGGCAACGTGATGGCTTTCTTCAAGTATCTGAAGATGGTGGTGCAAAGTTTTCCTCTGCTGCTCTGGAAGGTAGGACCAAAACCAAAGGGTTTCGAATTAACAAGAAAGGGGCTTTCAACTCAACGTTAGAAAGAACTTCCTGGCAGCAAGGGCTGCTCCACAGAGGAAATGGTGGCCTCAGAAAGTGGCTGACTCTGCTTCGTTGCGGGTAAGAGCGTAAGAAGAGCCTGGCTGCTGGATCAGGCCTAAGGGGGCCTCTCCAGTCCATCATCCTGTTCGGAAGCCCCAAAGCTGGACTTGAGAGCAACAGCTTCCTCTTCACTCGCATTCCCCAGGAAATGACACCCAGAGGCAGGCTGATCATAGCTGGCAGCCCTTGCTAGCCTCCTCCTCTTCCTCCTTGGATGTTTCCAATGCTCTTTTAAAAGCCACCCAAGCTGATGAGCATCACTATGTCTTCGTGGTTTAGGATTTCCATAAGAGAAAACAGGGTTCTTGTGCCTTTAACAGCTGCGCCTCCACAATCGTTCCACCCGGACACTGAGATCCAGTGCTGAGGGCCTTCTGACGGTTCCCTCCCTGCGAGAAGCCAAGTTACAGGGAACCAGGCAGAGGGCCTTCTCAGCGGTGGCACCCGCCCTGTGGAACGCCCTCCCACCAGATGTCAAAGAGAAAAACATCTACCAGACTTTTAGAAGACATCTGAAGGCAGCCCTGTTTAGAGAAGCTTTTAATGTTCAACAGACCATTGCATTTTAATATTTTATTGGAAGCCGCCCAGAGTGGCTGGGAAAATCCAGCCAGATGGGCGGGGTATAAATAATATATTATTATTATCATCATCATCACGACTGGCAGGATACAGCTGACTTCCCAGAGTAAGCATGTGATTGTCTAGGAAGCAGAGGCTATTATTGTTTTCCTTCTACTTTTGCCATGTCCCTCTCAAAATTCAAAGTGTGCCCACTGGTCCAAAGAGGTTGGCAGCCCCTGACCTACAGGAAAGAATTCCACTGCGCAGTCAACAATGTCCAAAGGTGGGTTACAAACCAAGCCAGGAGAAAGAGGCACAAGAGGCAAAGTTGCATATTCAGATCAAGGAGACACCAATGAAGCCTTAGATCAGGGGTCAGCAACCTAAGACCCATTGGCCACAAGTGGCCCACAGGGGTCGTTTAACTGGCCCCCAAGCCGCCCCCGAAATGAGCCGCCCGCTCAACGAGTCCCCGTGAGCTGTGCTAAACTGGCACAGCGCAGCACGGGGACTCGCTTCCAGATGCCGAAAATCACGTCTGCAGAGACGTAGGCGCAGACGCCGAAAACCGTGGGCGGGCGCGCTCACACGCGATCCAGCCCACAGAGAGATCTCCGCTGGAGTGAACTGGCCCAGGCGAGGTAAACCTTGCCAACCCCTGCCTTAGATCATATGAGCCCTGTGGGGATTGAGAGCTAATGGAAAATTAGCTAAGGCCTGAATAAACACTGAAACCTATCACCATTCTTAAGACACAGATCTTAATATATGAACTTAATTCATTCCGGAGGTCTCTTCTTAACCCGAAACCGTTCTTAACATGAGGCGGGCTTTCGCTAATGGGGCCTCCTGCTGGTGCCGCGCCACCGGCGCATGGCTTCCGCTGGCATCCCAGAGCAAAGTTCGCAACAAGGAGCATCTACTTCCGGGTTAGCGGAGCTCGTTACCTGAAGGATGGTACGTAACCCAAGGTCCCACTGTATAGAGATAGAATATCGTGGGGGGGTCCTGTTTTTGTTTGTTGCTATGGCATGAATTTTGTATTTTTATATTGTAAATTGCCCTGTGATCCTCAGATGAAGGGCAGTATAGAAATTTAACATATAACAGTAATATCTGTGAAGATGTGACTGCAAACACAGGACGGCCTTGGGCTAGGCTTCCAGTTCCAGGCTCATGGCTACCTGAGTAATGCACACAAAGGCAGCTGCAGGCTTCTAAGTGACCCGGCGGAATTCCACCCTGGAAAACGTTTGCCTCTGAGGCTTCCACCGAAAATTATACCAAATGCCTTGCTTTGAGAAAACGCTTTACCCACCAACCTTACAGGGGGAGGAAGGAGATCCTTCTTTTCATCATATACAGGTGAAACTCGGAAAATTAGAGTATCGTCGAAAAGTGCATTTATTTCAGTAACGCAACTTAAAAGGTGAAACCAATATATGAGATAGATGCATGACATGCAAAGCAAGATATGTCAAGCTTTTATTTGTTGTAACTGTAATTATTTGTCGTTAGGCGGGTCAATTATAAATGGAATGTAATTAATGAAATGCAATAGCGATGTTTATTTTTTCTTATTTTTGTATTATTGTAACTATTTGTTTTATTACTGTGGAATTTCCAAAAGAAAGCATTTGTAAAAATTAAAAGAAAAATAAAAAATAGTAAGTTGCATTACTGAAATAAATGCACTCTTCGACGATATTCTAATTTTCCGAGTTTCACCTGTAACTGCAGTGCAGCTAGGCGAAGGAGTGAACAAGATCTTGTCGCAGTGCATTTTAAGAGGGCTTAGAAAGCAGCAGGGGAGCGCTTTGGTGCAATCCTCATTCATTTCCACGGAGACTGAGCAGGGGATGCTCCCAGTCGACCTCAGCGTCAGTAAACAACAGGAGTCAGCGGTGGATCGAAAAGTGCAAGCGACCCAGAGAGCTCAGAGGGAGGCAGCGCTCACTCCCATCCGCCTGGCTGAAGAGGCAGAGCGGACACTTTTGGCCGCGGAAACTAACTTTATCCGATAATGACTTCTGGAGTGGTTATTCTTGGCCTCTGATGCCGGAGCCTTCCTGGAGTCTCATGCTGGATGCTCAGAGGCAGCACTGTTTGGAGCGACCCGTTCACATGCCTGGCATACCTCAGCTGCTACGCTGTATAATAAAAATACATACCGGATACCATCAAGTGTTAAAGAGATGTAACTCACTCCCAACAGCCCTCTCCCAGGCCAGATCTAAGAAACCCAAGGAGGGCAAGGAGGTCAGAGTCCAGGGCAAGTTCAGGACACTCAGGTAAGGCATGTGACTAGGCGGCATAGAACGAAAAGGCATATGCATAGTCACAAACAAAAACCTGCACAAACATGCAGAGAGAGAGAGAGAGAGAGAGAGAGAGAGAGAGAGAGAGTTTAAAAGGCTATAGATTAAATACCCAAAGGCCTGGGAGAAGAGGAATGCTTTCGCCTGCTTTCGCCTGTCGTGTAACAAAGGTGCCAGGCAAGCCTCCCTGGCGAGAGCACCCCACAAGTGGGGAGCCACCACAGAAAAGGCCCTGTAAAAGACAAGCACATTTACCGATAATTCCAGCACTGTTGACAATTGTAAATATTGCCTTGCCCCACCCCTTTAAAAATATTTGTCCTTACTCAATGTTCAAGAAATTAAAAGATGCCTGCTTCTTGGGAGAAAAGCAATGACAAACCTAGACAACATGAGTGCTCACTGGAAGGACAGATCGTGAAGCTGAGGCTCCAATACTTTGGCCACCTGATGAGAAGAGAAGACTCCCTGGAAAAGACCCTGATGTTGGGAAAGATTGAGGTCCTTAGGAGAAGGGGACAACAGAGGACGAAATGGTTGGACAGTGTTCTCGAAGCTACGAACATGAGTTTGACCAAACTGCGGGAGGCAGTGCAAGACAGGAGTGCCTGGCATGCTATGGTCCATGGGGTCACGAAGAGTCGGAAACGACTAAACGACTGAACAACAACACAATGTTCAAGTCAATGTCACGGTTTTTTTGGGGGGGGGAAACCACACACAATTTTAATTGGTTATAAAACTGCTCTAGTAATTGGGAGGAGATGGAAGAGATGGGATTGTGGCTTCATGGCCACTGGCCAATAAGCCCTGTGCACCATGGTCTTCTGCTGCAATTTGGCACAACCAGTTTTCCCTGAGCTCGACCCTAGAGAGGAACAGATGCGCTTAAGCATAGCAGATGCCTGTAACTTCCAGAGTGCAGCAAGTGCCATTTGAATCTGTGTTTATTTACACATAGCCGTAAGGAACAGTTTTCATCCAGCGAAGGAAGCAACTCTTTTTTATGGGGCAAAGGAAAACCTTCCAATATTCCACAGCACAATTTATCCCACAAGTTGCTACCGGCTTCCATCTCCCAAACACACAAACACACAAACAATGTCCTGAA
The DNA here is from genome assembly GCF_965207765.1 of Zootoca vivipara. NCBI lineage: Eukaryota > Metazoa > Chordata > Lepidosauria > Squamata > Lacertidae > Zootoca > Zootoca vivipara. The sequence continues at coordinate 74,169,457 of NC_142583.1, forward strand.
TGAACACTTGCCCAACACCGCTGAAAGCTGTCCAGAAATGGTGCAACATGTAGCACTCGGATCACCACAAAACAATCCTTTCAAGTGGCATCAGGGTTCGTGTTAACCAACATTGGCTGCCTTGGCCTTTTTGAAGAAATCCAGCACAATCCATGTGGTGCGAGCCGAGATGTGTTGAGCGTTCTCTCCACCACAACAGCCAGCATCTGCCAACAGCTGCTTATCGGTGCCAGAAGCTAATTTCAGGGGAAGATGCAAACGTCCAAAGGAGAGAGCTGCCAGCTGTTGATGACCAAAGGAAGCCTCCGCCTCGCCATAATTGCATTGCATGTAAGGAACTGTTCCTTTGTCCGGTGCCATCAATGGAAGAAATGTGTCCCTATGGAGCTCTAAAAACATTTCTCCGCAAACGGTTCCAGTCCACGACAGGCAAACCTTCCCTTTGCCTCAATTCAACTGGACTTAATGCTTTTGCCGTATTACTCCAGTTCTTGTGGAGCACCTGTGAAATGTCACCTTCAAGTAGCTTTTTGCCCCAGACAGGTTTCCTTCCATGGATTCTTAAGCTAAAGGTTCGGATTGCCTGGATTGGAAAAGCAGAATCCCTACAGTTCGGGCATCAAGCCTGCTGTGCTCGTCACAACTGTATATGTCGCATTTCTCAGTTCAATTCTGCACCGTGGAACGAGGGGCTACGATGATTCACAAACAGAGCTGGAAAGGGGGACCAGGAGCTTGTGCAATTTGCCTTGAAGCAACAATGCAATACAGCATACGTTTCTGGGCACAATTCAAAGTGTTGGTGCTGACCTTGAAAGCCCGAAATGACCTTGGCCCAGCAGAACTGAAGGAGCGTCTCCACCCCCATTGCTCAGCCCAGACACTGAGGTCCGGTGCCGAGGGCCTTCTGGTGGTTCCCTCACTGCGAGAAGCCAAGTTACAGGGAACCAGGCAGAGGGCCTTCTCGGTAGTGGCGCCTGCCCTGTGGAACGCCCTTCCATCAGATGTCAAGGAAATAAGTAGCTATCCTAATTTTAAAGGACATCTGAAGGCAGCCCTGTTTAGGGAAGCTTTTAATCCCTGGACCCCTGGAAGGCCTGCTGTGACATGTTTGCCCAGCACTTTGAGGATAAAGTCACTCGCCTTTGAAACACTTGATGCTATGGATAAGGCAGTTCCTAGAGAGGTATCCAATCTTAATCTTGCCCTGTTGGAAAGGACCAGTTTCACTTCATGTGGACTGCAATTAGCAAGCCCAACTCAATGTCCTCTAGATTCCTGGCCCTTATGGCTAATTAAATCTAGCCATCACAGCAAGAAAGGTTGGATTCAATGTGTGGGGAAGGGTCTATTCCTATTCCTATTTATTTGTTTGTTTGTTTGTTTGTTTGTTTGTTTGTTTGTTTGTTTGTTGCCTTCTACAAAACCATCTCAAGGCAAGGCACAATTCTAACAGCAAAAAACAAAAATAAATTCCTGTAATACCATCAGGTTCTCGAAGCTACAAACATGAGTTTGACCAAACTGCGGGAGGCAGTGCAAGACAGGAGTGCCTGGCGTGCTCTGGTCCATGGGGTCACAAAGAGTCGGACATGACTAAACGACTAAACAACAACAACAAATACCACCAGGTTAACCTATTGCTGATCTTAAGCTGGCCACTGTGGAACACAGGAACGTCAACAGAAACATCTACTGTGAAGCTATCAAATTGCAACTTAATAAAAATGGAAATTCTATTCATTTGTATCTGGAGAGAGAGAATAGTTTTCTGTGGCGCTACAGGTGCTGATATATTCAGCAATTTTAAGATGACTTTGTTATCAATTATTGCTGTTGCGAAGAGTTGATTTGCACACATTTAAACTCCCACTGAATTGCCACAGGTTGCACCCTTTTCCTTTATGCCCAAGTCAACTGAGGATCACACTCCATGCATCTAATAGCCTGCAAAAGATTGTGCCATAATAAAACTGGCTGGTCTTCTAAGGTCTTGCAAAGCTCTTCTTAGAGGGAAAAGCCATCTATCACATTGCATGTTATTGCAACGTGATCAACCAGCAGCTGCCTTTGACAATAGTTGAAGACCTTCAACTGAAGAGTGGCTAGCTAACAATTTGAATACATGAACAGAGTCCAGCTCGTGGTGTGGTTCTCCAACAGGAAGCAAAAAGAGGCTGAATTCAAGGCTTTTTTTGCCTTGATCAACCTGAGCCAAGAAGGGAAACCAAGAGATTTTTAGGGGGCTTGCTCACCCACTGATGAAAAAGCCACCAGAAGATACAAGCAAACAATACAATGGCAAAACTTCTCGGTTCCTGGGAAACAGCTTCAGCTGGACAGGGATTGCCTTTGTGGATTCATTCCCCGCCAGTCGGGCACCAAAAGACAAATGAAAGCTATTAGTACTTTCCATGAGCCCAACACAGAGCGACTTTTCCAGAAACATGGTTGCATTCGTGGCCAAACATTAAATATTTCCATAAACAATCAAGCTTCTAACTGTTTGCATCAGGTAAACCCGGGTCATTTTAATAAGACCAATTTAAATTCCAAGAGACAAAAGGCACTTCCTAGATCTTTAATACCTGCAACAGTTTATGGGCTTTCACGGGCTTGAAAGGATCGCCATGGCCTGTCTTTGATAGAGAAAGCCATTCTGGGCTGGTCCATCAAAAGAGACTATGCAGAACACCTGGGTTATTAATGCACAATGGAAGAATCTATGGGTATGGGTTGTATTCAACTAAGTGCTACTCAGAGGAGACCCATGGAAATTAAGGAGCCTACGTTAGTCATGTCCATGAATTGATTATGAGTAGGACCAGCATTTGGGATGCAGGTGGCGCTGTGGTTTAAACCACTGAGCCTCTTGGGCTTGCCGATCAGAAGGTCAGCGGTTCGAATCCCCACGACGGGGTGAGTTCCCATTGCTCGGTCCCAGCTCCTGCCAACCTAGCAGTTCAAAAGCACATCGAAGTGCAAGTAGATAAATAGGTACCACTCCGGCGGGAAGGTAAATGGTGTTTCTGTGCGCTGCTCTGGTTTCGCCAGAAGCAGCTCAGTCCTGCTGGCCACATAACCCGGAAAAACTGTCTGCGGACAAACGCCTGCTCCCTCAGCCTGTAAAGCGAGATGAGCGCCGCAACCCCAGAGTCGTCTGTGACTGGACTTAACTGTCAGGGGTCCTTTACCTTTTTTTAGGACCAGCATTGACCACCACCCTGTGAGGGAAATAGGTGCTCCTTTCTTTGTACAGTCATGTGTGGGGTTGGGCAAGATGCATGATCAAAGCAATGAAGCCACTTGACTTTGGCCATTACAAGGCACCATCAAATGAGAATGGCCAACAGAATCTGAAAGGGAGCCAACTCTACTCGGGATCTGAAGCTGGCACCATCCTGAATTACTTTGTTCATGTTTACTTATTTAAAATCACTGACGTACTGCTTAATATTTCAAAAATTGTCTAAGCAGTGATCATGTGGGTAAGAGGATCGTATGGACTAAAATTCAAAACTCTGTGAGAAGGGCCTGCCACTTGCCCAGAGAAACAAAAGCATGGCTCTGCCAAAGGTTCTCAATCCTGGAAGTATAAAGTCTGGCATTTAAACCTTCCAGGGCTAGTTCTGAGGAAAATGGATTGGGGGAAACATCTTTAAAGTCTATAGAAGCTATATACGTATACTGAATGACGAGCAAATATTATTGTAAATAGCATTATCTCTGAGGGGTGCAAAGTTATGAAAGGAACCCGGCAAGGGTGCCCCTTGTCCCCATTGCCGTTAATTTTAATTTTGGATGTACTGACACAAAATAAAAGGAATAATGACAAAAAGGGGTATAAAAGTGGGCCAACAAAATTGTAAGTTAAAAGAACATGCAGATGAAGTTGTTTTGACATTGGAAAACCCACTAGAAAGTTCACCAGCAGTTTTGGAAGAAATAAAGGAGTTTGGTAACTTCACAGGTTTTTAACTAAAAACAACGCTAATCAAAAATATGGATGCTCAACTCATGAAAGATTTGGAAAAAAATGGTGGTATAAAGAGTGAAAATAAAGTAAAATACCTGTGGATATGGTTAACCACAATATCTTTAGTTATAATTACGCAAGGGTTTGGAAAGAAATTAGGAAAGATTTGCAAATTTGGAGTAAAATGCAATTGTCACTGTTGGGTAAAATTTCTGCTATAAAAATGAATATACTCCCATAGATGCTACTTCTATTTCAAACAGTACCTATAATTAGTGATATTCAAAATTTTAAGGACTGGCAGAAAGAAAACTGATTTTTTGTCGATTCTTTGAAATCTTTGAAAGAAAATATTTTTCTTTGTTGTATCATTTTTGTTCATGTTTTGTTGATGTGGAATGTTATCAGAAAAGCAAATAAATAAAAACATTTTTAAAAAACAACCTTCCAGAGCTAACACATTGGAGGCAGCCTGAGAAAAGGGCCTTTGCTATGGTATATTACTATTCACCGGTGAGACTAAAACCTAGGACTACCCCAAAGAAAATTCATACCATGCAAAACCTTACAGGAACCAGTCCAAGAATACTTCCGGGGGGGGGGGAGAGGGACCAGTACCAATGGTTCTGATATAGGCAAAAATCTGCCCTTATTCCCTTATTGGGTTCTCCATCGGTTGGAGAATATAACAGAGGCCAACCAGAGAAGTTTGAGAAGCAAAGCCTTTATTTTCGCTGTTGCAACAGGGTCCTTCCCCTCACGCAGGAGAACAAGGAAGGAACCCCAAACAAAGGTGTCCTGCCCTTAAAAAGAAATTTGAAATTGGTTTCAGCCCACCCCCCAGAAGCATCACCCATACGTCACAGAAGGGGTGTAGCCCAAGACCGCCCTCCCTAGATTCATCATAGGTACATCATGAAAGGGGAGGTCTGGTGGCAGTAATCTGAGCAGTCTGGACCCTGCCCCCTGCCCCCAAAACCTAATCAACAAAAGAGAGAGATATTTACATTTCCCTGTTTCCCAGCCAAGTTAATCACACCCTTTTGTCTGGCACTCAGGTATCAGGATGCCAGAGATTATCACTTTAATTCCTGAGACAATGAGAAGTTTCCCCCCACCCCCCTTCTTCCTTGCAGAGGAACACCTGGTCAGAGAGAGAGTCAAAATGGTGTCAGAAAGGCCTGTCTTCCTGTGCTGCTTCAGACATGTGCCTGTACTGTACATTCATGTACATGTTTTATGAACAATTATTATAATATATATATATGTGTGTGTGTGTGTGTGTGTGTGTGTATGACCTCAAAATTCTTATAACAGTTCCTGTTATAAGAGTTCCTGGGAAAGGAGTACGACAAGGTTGTATATTGTCTCCCTGCTTATTTAACTTATATGCAGAATTCATCATGCGAAAGGCTGGACTAGATGAATCCCAAGCCGGAATTAAGATTGCTGGAAGAAATATCAACAACCTCAGATATGCAGATGACACAACCTTGATGGCAGAAAGCGAGGAGGAATTAAAGAACCTTTTAATGAGGGTGAAAGAGGAGAGCGCAAAATATGGTCTGAAGCTCAACATCAAAAAAACCAAGATCATGGCCACCGGTCCCATCACCTCCTGGCAAATAGAAGGGGAAGAAATGGAGGCAGTGAGAGATTTTACTTTCTTGGGCTCCTTGATCACTGCAGATGGTGACAGCAGTCACGAAATTAAAAGACGCCTGCTTCTTGGGAGAAAAGCAATGACAAACCTAGACAGCATCTTAAAAAGCAGAGACATCACCTTGCCGACAAAGGTCCGTATAGTTAAAGCTATGGTTTTCCCAGTAGTGATGTATGGAAGTGAGAGCTGGACCATAAAGAAGGCTGATCGCCGAAGAATTGATGCTTTTGAATTATGGTGCTGGAGGAAACTCTTGAGAGTCCCATGGACTGCAAGAAGATCAAACCTATCCATTCTTAAGGAAATCAGCCCTGAGTGCTCCCTGGAAGGACAGATCGTGAAGCTGAGGCTCCAATACTTTGGCCACCTCATGAGAAGAGAAGAATCCTTGGAAAAGACCCTGATGTTGGGAAAGATGGAGGGCACTAGGAGAAGGGGACGTCAGAGGACAAGATGGTTGGACAGTGTTCTCGAAGCTACGAACATGAGTTTGACCAAACTGCGGGAGGCAGTGGAAGACAGGAGTGCCTGGCGTGCTCTGGTCCATGGGGTCACGAAGAGTCGGACACGACTAAACGACTAAACAACAACAACAAGCCATCGTGGTCATGATTCTCCCTCCATGGTTCAGAGGGCCAAAGGATGAGAATTGCAAATGAACTTCAAGGGAGGGAATACGTGAGGAGCTCCTGTATTCTCATGCAGACTAAGGCCACCACCTCAAGAGGTTCAGGGCCACTGCTAAGGAAGTGGGATCCTGGCTTTTGTCCTCCAAAAGACTTGCCCAATTTAACTCTTCTCATGCAAATGGCTAAGTGGTCTGAACTGGTGGGTGTCTCTGTTCTAACTGAAGTTCAGAACCATTAAGAAGGTGGAACCATCCCCTTAGTAAATGTTTGACTGTAATAAATGAAGCCCCTTCATGGATCACTGCCTTGTCGTGGTGAAGGGGCTTGAATAACTCCCAAGAAGCTATGAGCTATGCCATGCAGGGCCACCCAAGATGGGCAGGTCATGGCCGAGAGTTTAGACTAAATGCGATCCACCTGGAGAAGGAACTGGCAAACCACTCCAGTATTTTGCCAAGAAAACTCCATGGACATTAAAAGGAGAAGCTTTGGGAAGAAAGTGAGTTTCCAAGGCATGCTCTGGTTCATGGGGTCACGGAGAGTCGAACATGACTAAGACGACTAAACAAAAATAAATGAAGAGCCAGTTATTTATTCCCTGTCTCAGAATACTTGCATCAGAAATGTAGCTTCTTTGGCCACTGGTTCACACCCCACTCCATCTAAGGAAGAAGGCTGGATTATGTTGACCTCTGATGCCTAGGGGCAGTCAAAAGCAACGGAGGGAACACAAAAGTAGCCTCTGCTAACCTTGAACTCCACAGTGGCATCTCTGGCCATCTGCAAACCACAGATGCTTCAAACCTTGAAAGGAGACCACTCACTCCTCTGGACATGGCACCCGCCTCGTGCTCACGGTTCAGCTCACCTGCTTCATTGCCGTCTCGCCAATTTTGTCCGAGTGCTTACGGATGCTCTCCAGGAAATCTTTGAGGTCGGACATGGAAACTTCCTTGATCTCCTCATGCAGTTTTGGGATGTTGTCCACCATGGCCTTGCAGAAGCGATAATGGCTCACTTGAGGCAAATGCAGGTGCTCCAGGTGCTCCAGAGTCTTCAGGGCAGGGTAGTGTCTGGAGGGGAAGACCAACGCTCATCAGAAGCAGGAAAGATCGCGCAATTCAGCAGCTTCCCAGAAGATGGTGTTCAACTGGCAAAACATTGGCCTTCTAAAACAAGAAACACCCGGGTCCTGTTCAGCTTCTAGAGTTCAGCTGACACCCAATCCTACTCACCCCACCCCTGTGTCTATCAGCCTACAAGTGGGAAGGCAAACTGTGTAGGTGCCCACAGCTCCTTCTTGGGAAAAGGCTCTGGTTAGCATAGAGCCCACTTTGCCAGTGAAGAAGGGCCTGTCACCCACCACCGTGATGGAACAAGAACTGTACAAAGTTAGGCAGAGTGGCAGAGGAGCCGAGAGAGAAATGAAAGTTGCAAGTTAGAGAGAAGGAGCAAAGGCACTGGCATCCTGGACCAGAAAGAGAGGAGAGGGTTTCTGGGCATAGAAAGGGGGAGGCAAGTCAGTGGAAGGATTCAAGGAGACACAAAAGGTGAACCTAGCAGCAGGCAGGCAGGACAATGATTCTAGCCAACACATTTTGAGTCAAAGTGAAGCATATCATGATTGGGCAAAGAATAATTGCATCCAGGGGACACAATCCAAGAGGACTCTCTTACACAAACTTCCCTTATAACATGAGCACTGCACAAGCCCATTTATGATCCATTCTTTTTTGAATAGATTTCCTCCGAAAGCAACCCTTTCTCAGTTCTACTGCTGGGCCAAGGCATGCAACAGTTCCTTGCTTGCTAGTCCTGACAATCGGTGCACACAGGTGCACGCAGGTGGGTGGACTAGGAGATTTTAGAGAGCCGGAAAACAGCTTGCATTTATTTAAGAGGCAAGAAAAGAGATACCACTTCTTAGCAAACTTTTCAAACCCAGGGGTGAAATCAGTGGAGTTTCTGGGGGTCCTGAGAAAAGGTTTCAGCAGGAATGTAGCACATGCCAAAGATGTTTGGTCAGGACACTCTGGTGTTCACACCCCCTACCACTAAAAATGTGTCTAGTCAGAAAGTGTGCATGCCAGTTGAAAAATGCACACACAGAACTACTCCGATGTCCTTGTCTCCAAACAATGTTTGCATAATGTCCAACTGGAGGAAAGGGAAGTTGTTTTAACTGAAAATTGTAGAGGCCATCGAGAGCAAAAGTCAGTGTGCTGTTTACTCCAGGAATCCAGGCTCTGTTTATGTTGCCATGAGGTTTAGGTAAAGCTATTTCCAATAAAATGCAGCTCCTCTGGAGAGAAAGCAAAGGTTACACGAGTAGCCAGACGTTAGGCCAGCAGAACAGACGCAGGCCAGGCTTGCTTCATTTCAAGACACTGTTGTTTGAAGGATGACCAAAGGGACCTGTGGAGTTTGGCTACACTTGCCACCCAGGCCCCCCCCCCCCCGACAGCCTGCCAGAGCAGCAAATGTTCTTCCCATTGACAGACATCTCAAGCCAGTGAGGTCATGTGGACCCAAACATGCCCCTGTCACCCGCCCACCCGCCACCCCTCACAGCGCAGCTCCCAAGCCAGGCCTCCCAACTGTGCCCTGCTCAGCCTCTCAACAGCCGTGGCGCCTCGGCTCCTCGGTTCATTAGAGGAGCCTGGAGGCCAACTCGACGTGGTGCCACCTCTCACCCCAAGGGACCTCCGGGACACCGTCCAGAGATGGATTAACGGCAGCAAAAAAGCCTGAAAGACTAACAAAGGCTAAAGATGCTTCGTTTATGCTGCATCAGTCCAAAATGGCTCTCCCCTTTGGAAGGCAGGGATGAGGCCTGTTGACACAAACCAGCTGCAAGGACAGGAGGAACAGGAAGGAGAGTCCAGGGCATCTTTCAAACTAATTACCTGACCCCCATCGGGCTGAGCATAGGAGAAAAGAGGTTTCAATCTCACTGACAACCAAGCAAGTCAGACAGGAGTAAAATATTTTCCAGCCAAAGCAGCTTTTCTGGAAAACTATTTTTTTTGGGGGGGTGTATTTCCCCTTGCAGCTTGCTTCACAGTTTTGAGGAGAATGGAGCTGGTACATCAACAGGGGAACTGATTAAGATCTAAATTATCACACGCGCTCTGCCTCTGTAGAAAGAAGGCAAAATAAGACCATGAAAAAGAGACTTAAAATGGGGAAGATGAATGGCAGAATTATTAGAAGAAACCCTCAAATCCATCTCTACTTGATCATTTAGACATGAGGAGGAAGAGAATGATGATGATTATAATTTATAAATTATACGCTGCCTGCAGCCACTCTGGCAGGCTTCCAACATAATATTAAAAAACACAACAAAACACCGGACATTAAAAGCTGCCGATGCAATGATTTTATGCAAGACCCTTGCCATGGGTACCATATATACCGGCGTAAAAGGCGACTGGGCGTATAAGACGACCCCCTACTTTTCCAGTCAAAATATAGAGTTTGGGATATACTCGCCTTAACGAGTATATCCCAAACTTCCAATGCACACTACGAAAATCTTCTTTCCAGTCCAAAGATTTAAATGAATGAAACCCAAAGATTTAAATGAATAAAATGTCAACAATGAGAAACATTGTCAACTGTCATGGAGGTTTTCCCAAAGGTTTTGGTTAGTACCGTATATTTCTGTATCTCTTCCAGGCACCAAGGCGAATGGGGGGGGGGAGAGAGAGAGAGAGAGAGAGGAGAGAGAGAGAGAGAGAGAGAGAGAGAGAGAGAGAGAGAGAGAGAGAGAGTTAGCGGCTGCCGCTTTCTTTCCATGCAGGGAGGAGGGGAGGGAGGAAAGCCCCACATATCCCCTCTTCCTGCAAGGAAAGAAAGCGGCAGCCGTTTACACGGTCGCCGCATATGGCGGGGATGCGGCTGCGGCCGTTTTTGAGCTCCCCCCACCGTATGCGGCGACCGCAGATCTTATACCCGGCGTATAAGACAACCCCCAACTTTTGAAGAGATTTTGCTGGGTTCAAAAGTCATCTTATACGCCGGAATATACGGTACATTTAGAACGTGATTTGTGAGGATCATTGTCAAAATAGGTTAGGAGTGGGGCGTAACCCCTTTCTGCATTGTAGTGGCTGAAGGAGAAGAAAAGACAGATCATGGAAATATGAAACTTGAGTCAGGAGCTCAACTCCAGAAATCACTGCACTGCACAGGAATATGTGAGAAGCAGCATGGCAAGAAAACCTCAGGAGGTGCTGGATGCCCTCTAGGAACACGAGGCCACAAAGAAGGGCTCTTGCTAGTGAGGCACAGGAGGAGGGCATGTCTAGAAAACGCAAATGCTTTTTCCTGCTGCCTGACCCCTTGCCTAGCGAAGTCCTCCCAGGCCCTTCTTAACCTTGTCATCAAGGACCCCTGGTGGGATAAGACTGCTGCTCAAAAGCACCATCACCACTGGCAGAAACACTGGCAAGCATTACTTAAGATTAGGACAGCTCCCCACCTGACTAAGCGTGGCAAAACACTTAGATCCAAGTGGTGTCTCCAAACCTAGAGGCACTCCCAGCACTCTAAATTCTTCTCCTTTGTTCTAGGTAAGCCCCCTTCCCTCTAGGTAGCCTCGTCTTTAAGAATTCTCCCATTCAACTCCACCCCCACCTCAGACTCAGTTTTCTTGACGTCTCTCCTGGGATTGCTCCAACCCTCATCAGTTTAGGGTGGGGGAAAAGAGCCAGATGGAAGATTTTTTTTAAAAAAAGATCCAAGTGGAAGATGCTCTGTCCTCTTTGCTTGGGGGCACTTGGAGCAGGAGAAGCAGTGGTATACAGTCGTACCTTGGAAGTCAAACGGAATCTGTTCCATTCGACTTCCAAAGGAAGTTCCCACAGCCAATCAGAAGCTGCGGAAGCCCCGGGTTGCAGGAAGGGAGCAGCATTTGGGTTTCCGGCCTCAGAGACCAAAATGCCTTGCGCCGGCTGTGCCATGTGCTGTTCCGTTCTTGGGGTGTCCGCCCGTTTCTTTCAGTGAAGCTAAGACCTCCAGACAGACGCTGTCACATTTGTCACGCCGGCCCCCATTATGAGCTTACCTTTTAGATTTCATTTGCTCTCTTAATTTGCGATCCATTTCCAGAACTAGAGCAGAGGAGACATAAGGATACAGAAGTCAGTAAGAGAAGTACTGGGGCCCTATCTAGAGCCATGCAGACATTCTTTGCTTCCATGTCAAGTCTCTCACCAGGAAGGCACTGCGTGAGCTTATCCACTGTGGCGGAAATATTGCGCTGCTGCAGCCGGCACTGTTTCAGCTCCTCCATCGCTCCCACCAGCTGTAAGAGAAACCTCTGTTTAACCACTAGCACTGCGTCCCCAGTCAACTTCGCCCTGCGGACAGCAAAGCTTGCTGCATACCAAAGGCTCAAAGGCCGCAGGACCATTTTCTGTTCCATCCAACCATCCATTCAGAATCAAGGAATGATGAGGAAAATGGATCAGTGTATTTCTGGCCTATGTGAACTGTAGCTGTTGCTAGCAAGCATGGCCTACATGAGAAGTCGTTTCAAACATACAGGGCAGCAAAGGAGGAAAGGCAGAGGGAGCAGGGAAGGCACTTAAGGCAGCTGCAGGCGGCAGAGGGAAGGCCACCAGCAAGGAACACCAGCAAGGAGATGAGAGCAGAGAGGGGAGAGGGGGGCTGGGCCATGGAGCTTCACTCTGGGCTAACCCTTCCCTGTAAGGCCTCCCATAGAGGAGCTCTCTTGCACTCACATTTCCCACGCTCCACAGTCTGAAATCTGGACGTTGGGCATTCTTCTAGAATACAGATCTCGCCAAGGAGGCACAGAAAATGCACGCAAGGGAATATGCATCTTCCAGGTGGGAGAAATGGCAGGCAGGCAAGGAAATCACAGCACACAGTGACCTTCCACCTCGGAGTCACACTGTTTCCCCGCACAAAAGCCCAACATGTCTGGCACCAATACAATGGCCACAACTGATGCTTCGCTACACACACACACACACAAACACACACACACAAGAGCTCTGGGCTTACTTTTTTGCTTTCCATTTGCAGTTTTCTGTTTGTGTCCGTGACTTGATTCTGCAAAGAGAAAATCGTTGTTTCAATTAGCACCTAGTTGAAAGTCTTTAGCATCTGGCTGGAAAAGGAGGCTGCATGAACTGGAAGATGCTCCTTGGCTTAACGAGCCCACATGAAATCTTGTCATGCAAACTGATCCCAGATACTGGGGAAAGTGAGTGCGGTTATGAAATGTCACCAAGGATTGGGAGATGTTTTAACAAAAGCAAGAGCATTTGTGACAACACACCGACAACACACCTCTTTGCTGGGCACCAGGGTCACAGAAGGCGGCCTTAGATGCTCTTCAGCCTCCCCATGCTTCAGAGAATACACACAAGGCAACCTAGAGGTCAAAAGCAACACAAATGCATCCTACCAAGACATGCACAGGCCAGTTGAAATCCATAGGTTTAGTGTGAAAAACGGATGGAAGAATGCCAATGAAATAGGCCTCTGAAGCAGCCCCATTGAGCCCAGAAGTGGGGCTCCAACTGGAAGCCACCAGCCCAGACCCAGCACTGCAACAGACTATAGGCCACGGGTGGTAGCTTCTAGCATGCCAATCCCAACAGAGTTGCCAATTCATCAGCCAACTCAAAGGGAGAACTAACTCTTATACTTCCCACAATCTGAAGAGGTAAAGGGAGGACCGAGTTTTTCCGACTACACACAGGAGCTGCTCAACCTGCTACAATATTGAACAATGGTTCTGGTAGCCAAAGGAAAAATCTGGAAGGAAATAACTTTTCGGTCTCAGAAGTATGCATGGCTGCAAGGGGAGAGGCTTCAGCAGTCACATTATGTACATCAGCCTTGAAGCCGGGCATCTTATGATTAGACTGAATGGGAAGATACAAGTTGGTCCCCTGACAGCTGCCACCAAACTCTAGCAAGCCTCTCTAAGGAACCTACTATTTCCTTGGGCAGGGCATGAATTCACAGACCTCACTGGCATAGAATTTGTACCAAGCAACATTTTAAGCAGGCTGACATAGTGGAGCTTCAAAGCCCAGCCACTCACTGGCTCTCCCTGGATCAATGAGCTTTGATGCTCTGCTGTATCTGGGCCTGGGAGACACAATTTGCAAATCAACCAAAACACCCAGTCAAGCTTTCAGCTCAAGGGTTTTCTACCCTGAGCCAAACAACTGCACCTCCTTGCTCTTGTAGCATAAATTTCAAAACACTTTGGGCACCAAACACACCAGAGATCAGTGTTATTTGCAAAACAAAGTTCTACTTGAAGGCAGCTACAGCTATTACTCAAGAGTAAATATCAAGCAGCAATCCTGCATACCAGCATCCAACCCAAGACTGTGGAGCCTTCTCTGCTGTTCCAACATAGGTCTGCAGTGAGCCTACAGTGAGATTGGCGGTTCTCCTTCAGACCAGCCCACGGAGGTTGCTGCCTCCTCCAAGGAGCTCATTGCCCACAGTGATTGATCCCATTCCTTACCTTGAGCTTCTGGGCTTCTGCCCTGACTTTCAAGAATTCCGTGATGGCATCCACAAAGCCCTGGTAATGGAAGTTGCACATCTTTTCGATTTCACGGTCGTGATTCCGGATGCGAGCATCGAGTTTCTCCATGAAGCGCCCATGCTGCTCGCCGTCATAGACAGACCTGGATGAAACGCAAGGGGATTGGGCAGAAAGACATCTTCAAAATCCACTCTCAGTCACTGAACTTCGCTAAAGGAATCTGAAGGAGAGCTGAGGGTGGAAAGGAAGGGGGGGAAGCATGCACTGCAACACCTGCCGATTTCACTGCAAGAGAAAGAGTATGATTTCCCACCACAACAAGATCTGCTGTTCGGGGGTTTTCCCGCCCCTCGTCACAGAAGGGCAAGGAATTACTCAAGATATAGGAGCGATGTGACCTCAGATATTTAGAAGAAAATACGAATTAGTTAAACAACATCTGCAGCAATTTATTTGGTCTTTAAAAGTTTTATATCCTGGCTTTTAATCTAACGGTGCTCAAGGTGGATTAGAACAGAGTGAAATACACGCAGGGAGATAGGACTAAGGCCATCACACGGCGATTCACAAATAATCTTTCCATCTGCTATGGACAGCAACCATTCAGAAAAGAGAAGCTGCCAGAGGACCGTTTAGGAAGCGAGAGTCGACACGGCATCTGCAAGGCTGACTTTGCCACCTGCTTGCTCAGCCACAGAATGCTGAATTTGGGAGGGCATGGAAGGGAGGGGTGGGGAGCCAAAGCATGAGAGGAGAACAGTCCAAGGATCTAGAACACAACATCCAGAGCCAGCAATGCCATGAGAGAAGAAGCTGGTAGGTGGACAAGAACATCCTTGGTGCAAAGCTGGACTGAAAGGTCTCAGCATCCAGAAGAGAGCACATTGAAATGCAGCACCTGATGAGCAGACGCAGAAAAAGCAAGCAGCCACTCAAGCAACAGGTGTTCTACTCCTTCTCCTTCCCCCGTAACTCCATATGCACCCCCAAATCCTAGGGGACTCCTTGGAGCAGATGGGGGGCATGCAGAGGGCTGGAGGGCAGAGAAAAGAAACTGGAAATCCCATTGCACAATTGCCCTGAGACCTCCGGGTATAGGGCAGTATATAAATTCAATAAAACAACAACAACAACAACAACAACAACAACAGGGCAAACACCTCTGGATGCCCTAGTGTGAGGCCACAGAAGAAATGTGCTCTCTTCTTGAATTCTGATTTATTATCTTATACTCCAACATTTCGGTTTAGGATTGGCTAAAGACAGTGCTTAAGCTTTCTCTGCAGTTTGGAATGCAGCTGCTCCTCTGCCTCCCCTCACAACCAGTACAAATCCCATGCGCACTTACCTGGGAGCAAGTCCCACTGAACATAATAGCATTACCCTCTGAAAAGACATGTATTGGAGTGCCCTGACAGAGACCCCTCTTCATTACAATACACCCTAAACATGGCGTTTACAGTGGTACCTTGGTTTACGAACTTAATCCGTTCCGGAAGTCCGTTCTTAAACCAAGGCGTGCTTTCCCATAGCAGCGGGGGACTCAATTTACAAATGGAGCACACTCAAGAGGAAGCGAAACGTGTTCTTATTCCAAGGCAAAGTTCACAAACCAAAACACCTACTTCCGGGTTTGCAGCGTTCTTAATCCAAGTTGTTCATAAACTAAGCTGTTCTTAAACCAAGGTACCACTGTACTGGGGACTTGTCCCATTATCACTCTATCTTACATCTCCCAGCACTAAATGCAACTCTGAATGGCATGATGCAAAGCCAGAAACCACTAGCTGAGGTATATCACAGGACATCTGCGGTAGATCACTGGTAGATCATTGGCTCCCCCAAAAGAAGCTGAACAACTGTGGCTCCCCTAAAAAAAGCTAAACTCAACAACTTTGACCCCACCCCCACCCCCAAAAATGGGCCTTCCTCCTTCCTAAAAAAGCTCAACAACTTTGACCTGAACCCCAAAAAAGGGGGTAGATCACTGCCAGTTTTTAACTCTGCGAGTAGATCCCAGTCTCTTGGGAGTTGGCCACCCCTGCACCAGCTGATCCCCAAGCAGCTTCCTGACTAAAGATGTAAGATTTAACAGAAATACAGTGGTACCTCTGGTTACAAACTTAATTTGTTCCGGAGGTCCATTCTTAAGCTGAAACTGTTCTTATCCTGAACCGTGCTTTCGCTAATGGGGCCTGCCTCTGGCGTGCGATTTCCGTTTGCAACCAGGAGCAGCTACTTCTCGGTTAGCGGAGTTCGTAACCTGAAGCGTTCATAACCAGAGGTGCCACTGTAGTAAAGCCATAAAAATGGCACCCCCATTTCCCATCCCCCCCCCACAAAAGGTTTGGGGGAAATTAAAATATATGCATAGCTTGTTTTATCATCATCTACCATAAAACATTTCTGCTGCAAGGACATGAACAATTCTTGCGGCACCCTAAAGTTTCATTGTGGAACAAGCTTTCGTGGGTTATAACGCGCCAGAGCCTACGTCTGGGCTCCAGTGGACGGCAGCTTATGCCTCAATAAAATTTGTTAGTCTGTAAAGTGCTGTAAGCCTCTTTGTTGCTTTTGCTAATATTCTTAGCTTTCACCAGTTAGGAAAATATGGGATGGGATGGAGCGTGGGGATAAAACAAGAAGATGAAAACGGAAACCGTCAACATTGTAGTAAAGTTTTATCATCTGGTCTTAGAAACAGTTTGTAGACCTCAGCATTTCCATGCACAAAGGGAGGAAACTTGTTTTTTTATACAGGGGGGAAACTAAAAACAAGCACTCTTGTAATTAATGAAAGGTGATAAATCTGGATATTAGTGTATCTTCATTGAACACAGGGTGCAGCCTGGTACATTACAACTCTTATCTGAAACTAGCAATGTGCCTTTTTTTAAGAATGGAGAGCCTGCCATCTAGCGACTGCTTGGGTTAGTCCTAATACACAGCTCTCTTCTGGGGTGAGGCGGGCTAAGGGAGAGGAAGCCAATGAAGAGAGGGCATATCCCTCACATTTGTGAAAAGCTGCCACATAGCTCAGCCACAGCACAAGCCCAAAAGAATTCTTAAAGCTGGTCCACGCACTCTCTCTGGAGATGCCTTAGGATCTGAACCCTGGAAATAAAGGGATTCCACATTTGCATTGTCTTATTGCATTCGGCTCATTGCCGAAGAATTGATGCTTTTGAATTATGGTGCTGGAGGAGACTCTTGAGAGTCCCATGGACTGCAAGAAGATCAAACCTATCCATTCTTAAGGAAATCAGCCCTGAGTGCTCACTGGAAGGACAGATCGTGAAGCTGAGGTTCCAATACTTTGGCCACCTCATGAGAAGAGAAGAATCCTTGGAAAAGACCCTGATGTTGGGAAAGATTGAGGGCACAAGGAGAAGGGGACGACAGAGGACGAGATGGTTGGACAGTGTTCTCGAAGCTACGAACATGAGTTTGACCAAACTGCGGGAGGCAGTGGAAGACAGGAGTGCCTGGCGGGCTCTGGTCCATGGGGTCACGAAGAGTCGGACACGACTAAACAACAACAAATTGCATTTACATGGCCACCAACCAGGAGGCAAAAGCAGTTCTGACATGTTCCCCCCTGAGCACCCTGCTCACGGCATGCTGGGGTCCCAACCGCAGGTCAGAGGCCGGGGCCACACAAAGCTGTGGACCAGCATGATTAACAGATTAAACTCAGCTCTGCTGACCTGTGAGCTGACAAGTCACCCAATGAAGCAGCAGCACGCCATTTCGAGGAACCACTCCCATGCAAGGAGTAGCCCAAGGAGCAAGCCAGGGCATGGCAGCATGAGCCACAAACACAGGAGCCCTGTGCAGGATCAGACCAACTCCCCCTGCCCCCGGGTGGTCGTATGGATGACACCTAATTCTCTTCTAGAGTCTACTTAAAGCCCCTTGGAAGACGTGCAGAATGCAAATGGACTTTTTGGTCACCAGAAAGTGTGATGAGCATGCGCTGCACCCACTCTGCCTAAGCCGGAGGGTCCGGTGACAGGTGCAGGTCCAAATGTGACCCCTTTGCTTGTTAGCCGCTTTGCTGGCCCTAAATGAGGAGCTCCCAACTGAAATCCATTTAGGCAGGAGGAGCCGGCAACAGGGAAAACACGAGGACCCCAGGAATTTGCATGCCGGGACAGCCTGATCACTTTCTGGGGCACGGAAACATCTCACTTTTTGGTTTCAATTAATAAATGGAACAAAAGCCTGGACTTCAATTTAAAAAGGCAAAGTATGCCATGATGGTTTTTCTTCTCATTAAGCAACATAAAAGCATTAGCATTTTGTTTATTAGAAGTTAAAAATAAAGTGGAACAAAAAGCGAGCTGCTTGCTTAATGCACAAGTATGCAAACAGTCACAGCGTGGGTTGGGAGAGGTCAGCAAGAGTTTGGATGCCCCAAACCTGCCCCCCCCCCAAGCACGAAGAGCAGGAAGGAAAACACTCCGTTCTTCATAGAGCAGAGAGCACTGGCAACCAAAGATGAAACAGGCCACACTATTGATCTACAGAGCTCCATCCATGAGGACAGGAGATGTGGGAGGCAGTTCCCAGCCAAGAGGGCAACAAATACAGAGTCTAGAGAGAGCTGGAAACCTTCAGACAGCTGCAGGCGGTAGAGTTGGAGGATCGCTGAAGGAGACATATCAGAAGGAAAGAGCAGATCAGGCATGGAGGGCTTTAGAAGTACGGAAGAGGTGTTTCAGCTGGGTCCTGAGGTGTACAGGAAACCAATGCAGCAATTTAAAGAAGCACATGGCAAGCCACCCCCAGGAGAATTTGGGAGGGCCTGTTATTACAGCCACTGCTAAGCCAGTTGGCCGCACTGAAATGTTCTAAGGTGCAAGAAGAGAAAAGACGCTTCTACGCAGCACAGCTCAGTGATCAGAGTGAAGGGTTCAAAGACCCTGGCCTCAGGGAGCAGGATGAGGAGGTTGTGGCCTTGGTTGGGGCTTCATGGGGCAAAGCCAGGAAGTGGGCGGTTGGTGGAGGATAGCGAGGAATGGACAAGACCGCCTGCCAATAGCATCATCTTCTGGTTTTAACTGACCACCGTGACCCCAAGCCCCTGCTTTTGCTAACCTCAAAGGGGAAAAGAATATATACACTCTTCGCACTCACTTTCTTGGGTCATCCCGGCTGCGTGCAACTGAAACCAGTTCTTTACCTGCAGCCACAACTAGTGACAGACAATCTGAATTGCATATGCTTTGGGACTTTGCTGCCGGTCTTCCTTCTTGGGTTTTCTTAGCATATTGTTAAAGAATGGAAGTAGAAAAAAGGGCTCCCATCACTCGCTTGACATCTCTCACCTTATACTACTACTACTAATAATATATTATTTATACCCCACCCATCTGGCTGCGTTTCCCCAGCCACTCTGGGCGGCTTCCAACAAAAAATTAAAACACAATGGTCTGTTAAACATTAAAAGCTTCCCTAAACCTTCACCTTACTACTGGCCATTATCAAAACCAATACCCAACTGGTTATTATGGGAACCCACAATCCACCAGGGGCTCAGGAGGGCCAAGAAGGCCAGGTCTCAACATTCATGCACGGAATACAAACCAGTTTCAGCTGCAGCAAACACATTCTGCCTGTATAAATGGACAAGCTAGCAAGCAGACACAAGCAAAGAGCAATTGGCATGAGCCCACGTTAGAAACTCAGATATATAAGCTAGGTGCCGAATGGCTCTTTAAACCAGGGTTAGTCACCAAAATGGAATGTCTTCTTCTTCTTCTTTGGCGATCACTCGTAGCCGACTAAGATTGTCTTCCATAAACACAGTTTTGACAATGGGTCCATAAGTGACTGTGGAGGCCAATTCTGGATCCACACGTCCTTCCACAGTGGCGACATTGGTTTCCATGCAGGAGTTGATCACGGTGTGGATTTACCAAGCATGCCTTCCTCTTAGCACGTTTCTCCCTTGCGTCCTGAGATCGAGTTTCTTCAAAGCCCAGGACACCTTTGGTAAAGGCTGTTCTCCAACTGGAGCGCTCACAGGCCAGTGTTTCCCAGTTGTCAGTGTTTATACGTACTACATTTTTTAAGATTTGCCATGAGACAGTCTTTAAATCTCTTTTGTTGACCACCAGCATTACGCTTTGCATTTTAAAGTTTGGAATAGAGTAGTTGCTTTGGAAGACAATCATCAGGCATCCGCACAACATGACCAGTCCAACGAAGTTGATGTTGAAGAATCATTGCTTCTTTATTAGTTCGCCTGTCTTCCCAAGTGATGTGTAAAAATTTCCGGAGACACCGTTGATGGAATCTTTCAAGGAGTTAGAGATGGCGTTTATAAGTGGTCCATGTTTCACAACCAAATAGTAAGGTTGGTAGTACTACCAACCTTACCATTCCCTGCAAATGTCTAGTTGCCATTTGGGGGCCAGACAGTTTGAAAGTCGCATTTTTCAATATGACTTTTTGGTTCCTAACGGATAGAATGGCATGCATGCACCTCCAGATGGTGGAGATGTCAGGCACCATTCTGGCGCCCAAGTATCTTCACCTGGTTGCAAGTGGCCAATAGCCAGGTACAAAATGCACCAGGCCAATTTCGAACACCACCAATGAGCCACTTTCTGAGCATGTGTGTGAATAATAGCATTGTTTAAGATGCAAACTTCATCTAAACACTCAAGGAAAATCCACAGGATGTGTGGGTTTCAGCCAGTGCACCCCAAGAGGACCATCTCGGCTGCTAACATTTTCCATTCCATATATGCCCAGAGGCTTTGAGCCTGGACCCCTGGCTGACCAGGGAAGAGAAACTGTGAAGCCTCTGCTAAAGACCAAGCCAATTAGAAGGAATAAGCTCAGCCACCCTGGAGCTGCCAAGTGCCAGCAGATGCAGACACAGCTCCGTCAGAAAGGAAATAAAGAACAATGACTCCAATTTAAGCTACAGGAGAGCATTTTTGGTTACAGCATTATTAGGGAACATGCCTTTTGTCATACGAGAGAAAGATGATTGGGGGGGGGCTCACATATGGCCTCAGCGAGTGCCAGGAAATGCAAGGAGCAACCCAGAAGGCAGGAGAGCCAGCCCTGCTCCAGCCAGCACAGATCCCCCCAACTGAGAAATATGGAGAGGGAACTGGCCACAAGCGACACTTTTCGCTTCCCTCCTTGTCGAGGACACAATGGAAACAATTCCCCCCAGAACAAAAGCGGTGCGTCAGCAAGCGAGCCCGCCTCTCCCAGGCCCTTTCAAGTTGGAAGGACAGTTGATTCGCACCATGTGTAGGGTTGATGGGAACAAGCCCTACACCCAGGCGAGATAGATTTTAGCCCCTCCAAGCTGGTTGATATTAAGGGAGGGAGTGAATCATCTTTATGATGCGCTGTAAACAAAACACACTGGCCGTCACAACGGGAGGCATCCAGCAGTGCGCCGCAGCGGGGCTCTGAGCCGCTTGAAAGTGTTCGTGCCGTGTGGGCCATCGCTGGGGAAAGTGTTGCGCTCTAATGAGAGGCAGGCTCAGATGGAGGCGGCTGGGGTGTCCTTCACTCATTTCCGCTTTCCCTTGCCTGGTGTTCCAGCGCGGCCAAGCCTTCAGGAGGAACAGCGCAGGTGGCCCAAGAACCACTGCCCACAACACAGGCTCCCCAGACCCGTGGGGCAGCCAGCCGGGAAAAAGCTGGCCTGCATGAGCTAGAAGCAGCCAGAACCATGTGGGATCTGGCCCACCCACCTACCCATTTAGGTGAAAGGATCCGCATTTAATCCCCTCTCTGTCTCTCTATGTAATCCAAACCAGGAGGCATCACAAATGGAGTAGTAGCAATTCATGTTCCACTACCCTAAGGTGCCTGCGAAACAAATCTCTCCATATGACTCAAGGAAGCCATGCAAAGAATGTCTTACCAGTAGCCCCCAAGTTCTGTGGCCGTTGAACCCAGAGCCTAAAGCAGGACCCATCAGCAAAGCCTCCCCAAAAGCAATTTTGGGCAGGTGCAATTTCCACGTGGCAATCTAATCCCGGGGGGGGGGAGTGGGCCCGGGGACCAAATCATCAGGTGAAGAAAATTCCCTTCTGATCCATCCTTATGTGTTTGAACTGGAGCACCGGAGGAAGAGAGAGTTTGCCACAGGTCAGATTGGGAAACAGTGGGGAAGAGGGGCAAGCAAGGTTGGGAAGCATGCTTGAACTTCCCACCGCCTGCTACTAAGAAGGGTGGAGCCCTTCAGTCACCAGCCCTCCAGGTGTCAACTCACACAAAACAGAGCGGTTTTTTTGCTACTGTCGCTGACAAGTGAAAGTCTGCCTTGCACTCAGTTCTGCAGCACTCATTGCATTTTTTTCCAGGAATCACCACCCACATCTCATCAGCCCAGGTTTTCTAAGAGCTAAAGGGCTGAAACTTCCAGGGTTTGGCTCTTTTGAAATGTGGCCATTTCTCCCCGGGTACCCGTGAAGGCTGCAGCCTAAGTGGCCTTTGTTGCACGCTGCCCATGAACTATTCATAAGGTTACCCTGAGCTTGGCCTACATAAGCCACAAACCACAGAACTGTCTGTAACAGCCATTATTAAAACATTTAAGACTTCGTTAATTACTCGAATTAACTTTAGCCGAAAAATCCACAACTAGAAAAATCCACAACAAGAAAAAGTTACTAATGAGCCCTAATTATCCTCTTGCCCTTCAATTTACAGCCCCAGCAAGACACGCAGACTGAAGTAGCCCAGAAGCAAACTGGCACACATCCATGTTTAAAACAGTCACTCAGCCCTTCCCTTCAGAAGCCTGGTTAAGGCATATTGAGGTTGAATCCTGACAAGACTGAAGTACTGTTTCTGGGGGACAGGAGGCGGGCAGGTGTGGAGGACTCCCTGGTCCTCAGTGGGGTCACTGTGCCCCTGAAGGACCAGGTGCGCAGCCTGGGAGTCATTTTGGACTCACAGCTGTCCACGGAGGCGCAGGTTAATCCTGTGTCCAGGGCGGCTGTCTACCAGCTCCATCTGGTACGCAGACTGAGACCCTCCCTGTCTGCAGACTGTCTTGCCAGAGTGGTGCATGCTCTGGTTATCTCTCACTTGGACTACTCCAATGCGCTCTACGTGGGGCTACCTTTGAAGGTGACCTGGAAACTGCAATTAATCCAGAATGCGGCAGCCAGACTGGTGACTGGGAGCGGCCGCCGGGACCACATAACATCGGTCCTGAGAGATCTACATTGATTCCCAGTACGTTTCTGAGCACAATTCAAAGTGTTGGTGCTTACCTTTAAAGCCCTAAACGGCCTCGGTCCTGTATACCTGAAGGAGCGTCTCCACCCCCATCGTTCTGCCCGGACACTGAGGTTCAGCGCCAAGGGCCTTCTGGCGGTTCCCTCACTGTGAGAAGCAAAGCTACAGGGAACCAGGCAGAGAGCCTTCTCGGTAGTGGCACCCGCCCTGTAGAATGCCCTTCCATCAGATGTCAAGGAAATAAGCAGCTATCCCAATTTTAAAAGACATCTGAAGGCAGCCCTGTTTAGGGAAGCTTTTAAAATTTAATGCTGTATTGTTTTAATATTCAATTGGGAGCCGCCCAGAGTGGCTGGGGAGACTCAGCCAGATGGGCGGGGTATAAAAAATAAATGCCCAGATTGGAAGGGAAACAGTTTCTGCAGACCAGAGTGCTCTGTTCTTCTGCTCAATAGGGACTGCATCCTTCGGAGCCGGCCGGCCATTTGCAAAAACACTATACTATTGATTAATGATACAGTATCACCGGTACGGAGGGCGGGAGGGAAGAGTATATAAATCTTCCAAATTAATTTAAGCAAGTTAGCAGAACAGTGGAACTGCCAGCAATGAGGAATGCAAGAGAGAGGGCCACCAAATCCCAGGCAAGTACATAACCTTCCTGCCAGAGAACATATGGAGGATGTAAGAAGAGACCTATGAGATAAAAGGCATTAAAGGCAGTGCTTTTTAGCAAGGCACTATTGGATTCTTTTTTCTTCTTTGTTTTGAATCCTTTATTGCCTGCGTGTCTGTGAAAAGAACACATACAAGGGGGAAGTGAGCGCAGGTCCCCCAAGAGGAGAGATCTAAGCAAGCCTGTCCAAGACAATGAACACAGCATTGCAGGTGAGTTTAGGTCAAAGTACAGCACTGTTGCTCAAGTAATGTGGAAGGGCACCAGGGCACCGCTGCCAGGAATAACCGTTCTCTAGGCCAGCGTTTCTCAACCGCCATTCCGCGGCACAGTACTGTGCCGCGAGACGCTGGCTGGTGTGCCGCGTCGTGCGGCGGTGAGAAGGGCGATTTTGCAGCTGCAAACTCCACCTCCCTGGGCGTCCTATTTCTTCGCCCCTTCTAGTTTCCACAGACCAATCAGCTTTCATTATTTCCATTTTCCCCATGCCTCACGTGACAGGATCATCCCAGAATCAGCCAAGATGGCAGCCCCCAGCAGCTAATAGTGCCGCACGTGTGTCTCTTTTTTGGAAAATCGAGCGTACTTCAAGTAGCTACTTTTAAAATATTCAATCTCCATCATTCAAAAGGTAGTTTGTTGCTAATTCACGGAGGCATGAAGACCAAATCGTCCTCTCACAAGTCCGAGAACACGCACAGGGTAAGATACGGGACGGCGGGGTCGGGTGGGGTGGATGAGAAACCCGGATCTTTTAAGAACTCGGCAGCGCTGACCCGCCGGAAAGCAATATTTGGCAAGTGTTTCGTACAGTCATAATTATAATATAGGGCGGCAAAGAGTTAATTTTTTTAACTTTTTTAATGGTGGTGTGCCTCGTGATTTTTTTCACGGAACAAGTGTGCCGTGGCCCAAAAAAGGTTGAGAAACACTGCTCTAGGCAAGGTACAAGGAGCTACAAAAGGGACATTCTGAAATTACATTGCCATCTAGTGCTGCAAAGAATAAATTACTTCCATTTTAAGCCCACCCACCCACCCAATACTGCGGCCACCAACATTTTGCTAGGGTTTCTAAAGGGACCTGGAAGGCCTCACCCTGACCCGAGCACAAAGAAACGGAAGCCAAGCCCGTTTGTCAGGGGCAGATCCAGGTCATAACTGTGCACAGATTTCAGGGCAAGCACAGACCCACAAGGAGGGCAGCTTGAATGATAGCACATTTCCTCATGAAGTGGAGAGAGGCTTCTGAGCTGCAGAAGCACCATTAAAGCACCAAGAAGTGGGACAAGAGGCAGCAGCTGGACGTTTTAACTGTAATAAAAGCATTTGATGTGCCCAAAGGCGAGCTGTGTTCACCCTGAAAGACCTAAAGACTGCAAAGTGTGTGGATTCAAGCAGCATTTTTAACAGAAGCAGAGCATTGAACATGTGCCTGGCCTGCTTTGCCATCACAGCAGACCCTCAAGGCAACACTTCTGCCACCAGACACAGCTTCAGCTACGTGCCCCAGGGTGGGGATACCTGCAATTTAAGGCATCCCTCAGCTGCTTGAAACTTTCCAGTTTTAAATTCCCAGATTTTAAACTCATTGCTTCCAACCTTATCCATGGCAAGTAGTCTAAGCAGGCTGCTCCCTTTGCAAAGGCCTTTTCAATACGTATTTGCAGTTGATTCACATGCTTATACTCTGCTACTCTGTAGATTGTTTAGGTTTAGGCTTTAAAAATAAAATTAAAAAATCAGTTTAGGAAAGGCTACAGCTGCTGTACCGCCCTAAAATGGTAAAAAGCACTTTGGGGCACTGCTGGGACAATCCAGGAGGAGCAACAGATCAAAGAGCACATCCATGCAGCGCTCCTTCGTCTCCAAGGAAATGCAATGCCATCCAAAACTAGTTGGATCCCTACCCTGAAATCAATGACGTTTCCAGCCAGCAGTACTCCTGTCTTGCCTGAATTAAGCTTCCAAACAGCCTCTGCCTGTCTAGGATCAGATGTGGGAAGAGTGTGCGCTCAGCGTACACGAATGATACCAGTCAACCTCACCTAACCGCTTCGCACGGATATTAAGAATATACGATGGAGCCTTGGGGTAACCCACAAGCCAACAGCCACAAGTTGCTACAGCAGTCACCCCACACAATAATTATTATTATTGTAATTATTTATTATTTGAACCCCACCCATCTGGCTAGGTTTCCCCAGCCACTCTGGGTGGCTTCCAACAAAGATTAAAAATACCTTAAAATGTCACACATTAAAAACTTCCCTAAACACACAACACTCTGGCCTGCGAAACACACACACACACACACACACACACAAAAAAAAAACCTTTGCAGAACAGGAAGGCATGGCAGAAGAGTATCACAGTTGTTTATATCAAGAGATGCAGAGAGAGTGAGGATAACCAAGCAGGGGCACCAGGGATGCTCTGGGGTGCTTTTCAGCACCTACTCCTACCAGACCTTGCCTAAATCCAGCTAGGATCACACATGAACAAAGTGAGGAAGGAGGCTTTACAGCAGAACATCACTCTTCAATCACGCATTCGGGGCAAGCAGTAGGAGGCATAAAACCCTAAGCTGGAGAAGCTAATAGATGAGCCGCCCCCAGCCTGGTGCCCACGTCATTCCCCAACTATGGATCATGCTGGGCTGGGCCTGAGAAAAAATGGAGTTCAAGACAACAGGGGAACACCAGGGTCAGGGAAAGCTAGAAGCGACTGCTAAGGACCAGCCAATGCTCCAGTTTGGCAACGTGTGCCTCTTACGCCTAGCAAGCAGTTACTGGAACACCCCTTCATATTCCGTTTATTCCAGTTTATGCTCTTCCTCAGCCACTGATTAAATTCAAGGGAACGAAAAGCTTCACAGCAAATGCATCCATTGGCCTTTAGATGGCAGCAAAGCCACAGTTTTCTTCTGAACTCCAGCATTCCTATACCAAATGCTCCAAGCCTTTCCTCTGTGCTTTCTCTTTCAAAATACTCTTCATAGTAGGCTGAATATAATTATATTATAATATAATAATAATAATTTATTATTTATACCCCGCCCATCTGGCCGGGTCTCCCCCGCCACTATGAGCGGCTTCCAAAATACATTAAAATATCACAGACTAAAAACTTCCTTCCTTTAGGTATTTTCTAAATGTCAGGTAGTTGTTTTTCTATTTGACAACTGGTGGTAGGGCATTCCACAGGGCGGGTGCCACTACCGAGAAGGCTCTCTGCCTGGTTCCCTGTAGCTTTGCTTCTCGCAGTGAGGGAACCTCCAGAAGGCCCTCAGTACTGGACCTCAGTGTCCGGGCAGAACGATGGGGATGGAGATGCTCCTTCAGGTATACAGGGCCGAGGCCGTTTAGGGCTTTAAAGGCCAGCACCAACACTTTGAATTGTGCTCGGAAACGTACTGGGAATCAATGTAGATCTCTCAGGACCAGTGTTATGTGGTCCCGGCAGCCGCTCCCAGTCACCAGTCTGGCTGCCGCATTCTGGATTAATTGCAGTTTCCAGGTCACCTTCAAAGGTAGCCCCACGTAGAGAGCATTGCAGTAGTCCAAGCAGGAGATAACCAGAGCATGCACCACTCTGGTGAGACAGTCTGCAGGCAGGTAGGGTCTCAGCCTGCGTACCAGATGGAGCTGGTAGACAGCCGCCCTGGACACAGAATTAACCCGCGCCTCCATGGACAGCTGAGAGTCCAAAATGACTCCCAGGCTGTGCACCTGGTCCCTCAGGGGCACACTTATCCCATTCAGGACCAGGGAGTCCCCCACACCCGCCCGCCCCCTGTCCCCCAGAAACAGTACTTCTGTCTTGTCAGGATTCAACCTCAACCCCTGTGACTCTCCGCCTGTCGCTGAATGCCAGATATTGGCATTCAACTACACACTTCCCGCTGTATGACTGTATGCATACTGTTCATATTCTTCTCTTGGGGGGGGGGTGTCATCTTTTGAACACTGACGGTTACGCCTGGCCATGTTAGGTTGCAACATACATGTTAGGAAAGGCATTCCTTTCTAAGGTTCTGCAAATAAGTGGAAAAACTATTTAAAAAGTGTTAAGAGCTTGCTATTGCACATTCAGTGGTTGTGAATATTAATCTGTTCAAAGGATGGTGGGCCCATGTGGAAAAAGAAGTTTGGGAGCTCTGGGCTGTGCAGAAATTGGTGAATTACTCACAACAGCCATGGGTTCCCATGTACATTTTAAGCCTGCTGTACTTAAAAGAAAAAAATGGACACCCTGTGAGATTGTCAGGGGATAGAAACCCAATTCCTCAGCCTCTTTCCTGATGCATTCATCTTGGAATTCCCAAAAATATAACCTTCAGCAAAATGAATAGTGTCCAGGTGGGCAGCAATTAGATAACCCCCAAGCTATGGAGATCAAGGTGTAATTATGAGCATCCTTAGAACAAAAATTAAAAAATGGAAAGGATAGAGGCTTCTTCCTGTATAGGGAGCATACCAGGCTGAGGGGGGGGGAGAGAGACACACAGCAGCCCATTCAGCCAATTAAAACACAGGCTGTATAACAATTTCTGATCAGACCAGAAATGCAAATAGGAGCGAGCCCCACCTTCTCTCTGACGGCAGCCCCGTCTCCATCCTTGCCTGCCCCCTTCCTGCACATCTCCTTTTCTGGGAACAGAACCTTCCTTGCATCGGGTAATAAAACCTCAGTGATTCCCCACAAAGCACCGTCTTTTATTCAGGGAAATCAATGACCATGCAGTTTCATCCTCCACCACCTGAGGCGGCTGATGGGCTCCATGGCAGCTTCCGTCCTTTGTTCCCGGTTCCCCTCCTCCCTCAAGGAAAGAGATGGGGGGGGGGAGAGACACTTTTAACCTGAAGGGAATCCAGCAATTGACTCCAATGCTTCATAGAAAAAGACCATATGTATTCTGACTGTTCCAGGAATACATGCAAGAACATCGTCTTGATGGAAGACAAGCTCCTAAACCCCAGGGCAGATCCACTTGGTTAACATTTAATTCTGATCCCGAGCAGTAAGCGAAATGAACCTGTTCAGAGTATCACCTGTCCTGGATTGCTTTTCTTTCTTTTTTCGTTCCACCTCTCATCTAGCAGCCAGCAATGCTACGGACATAACATTGTGACAGGCCAGTAAATTTTAGGGCAATTCACTTAAAGATCTTCAATTGCTTTTACCTGCCAGCTCTCTTCTTGTTTAAATTTTTATTATTATTATTGCAGCTTACGGTTTTCATATTGGCCACCTTGGACTACAAAAGGGGTCCACCTAGTCCAGCGTCCTGTTTCCTACAGTGGACAACAAGATGCCCCAAAGGGAGGCCCACAACACTAAGGAACACCCTTTTAATATCTTCACAGACTTTCCAGGGTGTATTTTCACATTATTCCAGCAATTGCTTTTAAGTGGTGTCAACTGCCTTGTTGATGACTGCCGTTTTATGGCCTATTGTAAACCATCCTGGAAATTTTCTATTATTATTATTATTATCATCATCATCAACAACAACAACAACTACTACAACATCCCACCTTTTCCCCTAATAGGGACCCAAGGCAGCTCACCGTTGAAGGTGGTATTAAAATATTTAAGAAATATGCAAACCTGCTAGCTTGCCTTGGTCCTGGTAGTGGTAGGATCAGAAGCACGCCTCCCGTAACTTAAGAGGGGCAAGGAGCCTTAGGAGCTCACCCCCTCAGAGGCTGCCCACCTTGGCACAAACAGGAAAGGTCTTGCCTGGCAGCCCTAGCCAAAGGTATGACACAACCCTCTTCCACTCCTACAGCTGGCGGCTAGGAATGCAATGGAGCAAAATCAGAGAAAGGCACCTGACTGCCAGACAAAGCAAATTGCAGGATGAGACAGGAGATTTAAATAGATTTAAATGACCCCTGAGGCCTCATAGAAAATCAGTTCATGCCCTTAACGTAGATGCAATTGAGCACCAATGTGTTCACCTCAGGAAACCAAAGGGACCAGCAAGAAGGGCAAGTCTTGCTGCGTCCCTATGCTGTTACTCCATGTCAAACATTTCTATACATATTTTTACATTTCCAAACATTTCTTTAAAAACCAGCATTGCCTCTGCAAATTCAAATGCCAACACCTGTTTGTCATTTGATGCATTTACGGCTCAACTTCTTTCTGCCAAGGGAGTTTACAATTTTAAAAGATTAAAGTGACCAATGCTGCAAAATACAGAGCGGGAGGGTTCTCTCAGGCTGACAGATCATCCCTTCCGGAGCCAGTGGAAGAAGCACTCTAGCCTGAGCTTTTCACCCCTTCTTGTTTCCTTCCACGTAATGTCTGAAACATGCCTCCTGCAAAAAAACTATTTCTTCTACAAGGCTGTTTTGTTTTGTTTTGTTTTGCTGGGGGCCAGACAAGCTCTGAAATCGCGCCGGTGACTCTGCACCCGAAAGGCTCCCTTGTGCAAAGAGTCGGTGCAAAACAGCGAGGAGCACGCCCTCAGGGTTTCTTACATGTTTAAAATATATATATAGGAAGCAACCTAGTCAAAGCCAGCATACTGCAATGGAGCAAGTGTTTCCATAATTACACATTTCAGAACCTATTTATAGGAAAGAGAAACCTTGCCCAGTTTTTACAAAGTTGTTAAGCAACCCCACAACCAACCAGTGCTCATTCTCTGCCATAGCTCAACCCAGAACTGGGTTTCAACACGAGGGTTTAAGCCGCAAACGTACAGAATGGGTTTTTTTTATAAAAGAGCACATACTTTTGAGCCTTTACCTCCCACATGAAACCGCCCCAACCGGGTCTTGAAGATCTAGAATTCACCTCCCAAGATAGAAGTCATCGTGTCATGACAAGCTTGGCACTTCTTGTTTGGAAATTACTGTATGGACTAGGTTTTTTCCCCCTAAAGAATAATGTAAAAAATTAGGGGGTGTCTTATACACTTATACTTATACACGGATACTGCCAAGGGTGGACTGGTGATTGGTTGTGGCCGCAAAAATAGGGGGTGTCTTATACATGGGGGCGTCTTATCAACAGAAAAATACGGTAACCACTGCAAGCCACAAAAGTGAAGGATACCCAGTCTAGTCCTGTCTGCACACAAAGCAGGAGACTGTCGAGCTCAGGGAAGAAAAAGACAAAAGTAGCACCGCCATTTAACTCTGCAGTTTCACAGCCAAGTAAAAAAGGAGTCCGTCTCCTGCATGCCATTAGGCTACAGCCACCAAAAGCAATACAGGAGTAAAAGTGGTAGAGTTTTCCTGAACAGGTATGGCACGGTTTTTAAAGGGAAATGTTGTATAAATCCCCCCAAAGCTCAAAAGGAGCTGGTTTAACTGTCAGGGGGGGGCCACAAGCTCAGACGCATGCACTACTTTTAAATAAAACAGCATTTCTTTTTCTTTTTTTTGAGGCAGGCCTCTTTGCCGCTGACAGGTAAACATGGAATCAAGGCCTGCAAGGGGCATGTCCAGCAGGGTGGGCGGGTGGGGGACAAATAATAATAATAATAATAATAATAATAATAATAATAATAATAATAATAAATGTATTATTTATATGCCACCCATTGACTGGGTTACTCCAGCCATTCTGGGTGGCTTCCAGCAAAGTATAAAAAGGCAATAAAACATCTCAAACATTGAAAACTTTCCTATAGAGGGCTGCCTTTTAAAAGGCAGGTGTCTTCTAAAAGTCAGCTAGTTGTTCATTTCCTTGACATCGGAAGGGAGGGCGTTCCACAGGGCAGGCGCCACTACCAAGAAGGCCCTCTGCCTGGTTCCCTGTGACCTCACTTCTCGCAGGGAGGGAACTGCCGAAAGACCCTTGGAGCTGCTGGACCTCAGTGTCTGGGCAGAATGATGGGGGTGGAGGCGTTCCCAATCAACCCTAATAAGAATGCTAAGCCATTAATGGAGAGTGAGGCCTTCAGACATGACATTCCACTACCAGATGAGAGAACTCCCTGTCACCAACCCAGCTGTCCTACCACAAGGGTGGTCCGACTCCAGTCGCACAGGGTCCCATGATGTGCTTGAAATCTACTGAGCAAGAATGCATTCTCAGGACCAATGAACCCCGTTAGGAATAACCCCACTCTGTAAGGATCTCTGAAGGATCAAGGTGTGGGATGTGCTAACAAGACCCACAGCCAAGGCCTGCATGTTCCTGCCCTTCCACAGGGAATGTTTTGCCCTCTATTCAAGCAGCGCCTGCATTATTTCATCAAGGAGACTCATTTCTCTGAGATTCCCTGTAGGAATAACTAACCTAATTAGAGCTTGCTCATTTCCACTTCTAAGTTGCATCTTGTTTTTGCGCCCAACTCCTCTGCTAAAGCTTAACGCATCAGCCAAGGGAAACGGAAGGAGAGGCCTTTATAGAGGAGAGCCATGGCTGCCATTTATGTAAAGGTAAAGGGACCCCTGACCGTTAAGTCCAGTCACGGGCGACTCTGGGGTTGCGGCGCTCATCTCACTTTACTGGCCGAGGGAGCCGGCGTACAGCTTCCGGGTCATGTGGCCAGCATGACAAAGCCGCTTCTGGCGAACCAGAGCAGCGCATGGAAATGCCATTTATCTTCCCGCCGGAGCGGTACCTATTTATCTACTTGCACTTTGACATGCTTTCGAACTGCTAGGTTAGCAAGAGCAGCGACCGAGCAACAGGAGCTCACCCTGTTGCGGGGATTCGAACCGCCGACCTTCTGATCGGCAAGCCCTAGGCTCTGTGGTTTAGACCACAGCGCCACCTGCATCCATTTATTTATATACCACTTAATACCAAGACTATGGTATTATCAGTAAGCAGTTTACAAAAATATGAGAGAGAGAGAGAGAGAGAGAGAGAGAGAGAGAGAGAGAGAGAGAGAGAGAGCCACTGCACAAGTGACCTGTTAAGGGGAAGCAGACATTGCAGGGGGCTGGACTAGATGACCCTTGAAGTCACTTCTCACTTCCACGAGCACATGCAGTTGGGCCACTCCATATCAAGTGATCCAATTTTTTCCCTTAGTTTTGATAATTCAACACGTGTACAAAATATAA
The DNA here is from genome assembly GCF_965207765.1 of Zootoca vivipara. Classification (NCBI taxonomy): domain Eukaryota; kingdom Metazoa; phylum Chordata; class Lepidosauria; order Squamata; family Lacertidae; genus Zootoca; species Zootoca vivipara. Next base: position 74,202,209 of record NC_142583.1, read on the forward strand.
AGAAAACTGGATGACGTGGGGTAAAAAAGTGGGATCACTTGATACGGAATGACCTAGTTGCAGAAATCTTCCAGCACCTGAGCCCAGCCCTTTGCATTCAACTGTTAAAAAAATGCTAACGCACAACACAATCTGAATTGCGCCTAGAGGTTATGGCAGCCGGCCACACCTAGGAAGGCAAGGGACATCCAACATGCAGAACCTGCCACCCAGCCACACAAAGAAGGTTTAAAGTCAAATGCTTAAACTTTTTCCAGACTGTGAAGTTTTTATATATTTAAATAAATATATATATACTGCTATTTACTTGTTGTTGTTTTTTAAATCATACATAAACCCATTTTTAATAATTTAAAAACCAGAGATCAACTAACTATTGCAGAAGGATGTTTTCTTAATTGCCAGCGTAAACTTGGCAGCCTAGAAAGGTTTTCAGCCAGCGCTTGAAGGTTAGAGCAGAAGGCGCCTGCTGAATCTCTCTTGGCAGAGCAGGCTTGGATTCTTGTTGCTGCCAAATGATCCTTGCCTATTCAGGGGGTGGCCAGCAACGCTGCTGCGGATGATCCCAGGGAGGGAGCTGTTGGGGTATAAGGGTCCAGGTGGTCTCTGAGGTGCCCTGGGCCCAAGTTGTTCAGGACCTCTTACATTAATACAACGCCCTTGACACAAGGCCCTTTTTAGTGCTTAGCTTCCAGGTCAGTTTATGAGGACAAAATGCTGTGCTAACTCCATTCCCCCATCTCCTGAGTAAAGCAGTCATAGCCAAAGCAGAAAAGACCCCTTTGCCCCACACTGATGAACAAACCAGGCCCCCAAGAACTTCTGCAGAAGCTCAGAGGCCTCTAATGAGCCTTATTGGTTTACAGGGGGAAAGCCAAGGAAGGAGTAAGCCTGCCTGCTATAGCATCTGCATTTTGCCTCCCCCGGCAGAAGGGCTAATTCCCCTCCAGTTCCATTGGGTCAGCGGCCGGCAACTCCCCGGCTAAAGAAGCCCTTGTCCAAAAACATTTGCACAAACATTTGCTCTCCTCCGGAGCGCACACAGAATGGCACTGTCTGGACGCCAAGGTACGTAATCTGAGCTCCCTCAAAGACCAGCTCCTGCCTTCCGTTTAGTCATTGTCTGCAGACCTCCATCCAGTCCTGTCGCTCAGCAGCCTGGGCAGGGCTTGTGTGTCAGAGGCATTTATGAAGACGGCTCCTATTCCTCAAGCAAAGCCTGATGTGCTGCTAGAGGTTTCACCCTTCCCACACCAAGTGAGTCACTGCGAGCGAGCCTATGGGTTCTTCTGATGTCACCCTCCCGTTGGCTGCATTTCCCAACACGGCCCATTTTCTGCAGCTTCAGCTCCAAGTCTCTGAGAAGCGCTGCCATTGGCCACAGCAAGCCACCGTTTTTGGTATCCGTGGTGCACTCTTCTTCTGCATGAAAGAACATCCACGCACAATGTCTTTGGGGTTTTAAGCCCTACGTCTTTGGGACTTCCAGTGCTGCTCTCTGACTAGATTAGGAGGCTTCAGAAGCAACTTATTTAACTTATGCAAGATCTGCTTCATCAGTTTGCTTGACAGGTGGTTCTTAAGAATGTCGCAGCTCGACTCCTCATCGACACCACCTCCTGAAAGGTTAATCGTGGCCTTTCATCTGCAAAGAGTACATCTGAAAACTTTCAACAAAATGTCAAGCAGCTGTGTTGCTGCTACCTACTATGGCCCCTAAACACAGGTGACAAAGGTTTCCTTTACCCACAAAGTAGTACTGTACAGTGGTATCTCTACTTACGATTAACTCTACTTACGAATGTTTCTACTTACGAACGGAGCTCCGTCTGCCATCTTGGATGCGGTTTAGATAGGATTTTTTCTACTTACAAATTTTTAGATAGGGTTGCTTCTACTTACAAATTTTTTCTCTCAATGCATTCCTATGGGATTCGACTTACAATTTTTTTCGACTTACGAATGTGCGTTCGGAACGCATTAAATTCGTAAGTAGAGGTACCACTGTATCTTCTAATAGCACTTGATGTTTCACAGAGCTTGACTCATTCATCCTCACAGGAGTTTCCAGTCACTGGTATTCCCACTTTACAGACGCAGGCCAAGTAGTGACAGACACACAAGTTTAATAATAATAATAAAAAAATATTTTGTTATTCATACCCCGCCCATCTGGCTCGGTTTCCCCAGCCACTCTGGGAGGCCTCCTGTATATATAAAAACACAATAAAATGTCAGACATTAGAAACTACCCAATACAGGGCTGCTTTCAGATGTCTGACGGGAGGGCGTTCCACGGGGAGGTTCCATTACCAAGAAGGCCCTCTGCCTGGTTCCCTGTAACCCAGGCATCCCCAAACTTCGGCCCTCCAGATGTTTTGGCCTACAACTCCCATGATCCCTAGCTAACAGGACCAGTGGCTGGGGAAGATGGGAACTGTAGTCCAAAACATATGGAGGGCCGAAGTTTGGGGATGCCTGCTGTAACCTCACTTCTCGCAGTGAGGGAACCACCAGAAGACCCTCGGAGGCTGAACACATTTAAGGCCATGAACAACTATTCCCTGTACCCACTCACTCTCAGCCACAGAGCCTGGACAAACATAGTCAATTGCCCTCCCGATAATTTTGGACTACAACTCCCATCGGCCCCAGCCAGCATGGCCAATAGTCAAGGATGATGTAGTCCAAAATGCATGGAGACCACTCGGATTCAGATGGCTGAACTAATGTTTATAAGAACTGAAGTAATTATTTACAGCTTTTGACAAAAACAGAACGATTATGAACTCCATATAGCATAATATGCGAACTTTCTGTAACTCCTCACAAGTCATTACAGCCCTGTAGGGTAGACCAATCAGTAACTTCTCCCTGTCTTTCTAAATACAAAACTAAGACACCACTTTTCTCAATGCCATACAGGTGAATAGGAAAATGACCCCAAGTACAAGCCCAACAGAACCACATACAGTGGTATCTCTGGTTACGAACTTAATTCATTCCAGAGGTCCATTCTTAACCTGAAACCGTTCTTATCCTGAGGTACCACTTTAGTTAATGGGGCCTCCCACTGCCGCCGCCGCCACGCGATTTCTGTTCTCATCCTGGGGCAAAGTTCTTAACCCGAGGTACTACTTCCGGGCTAGCGGAGTCTGTAACCCGAAGCGTTTGTAACCAGAGGTCCCACTGTACAACTGTAACTGAAATCCCATCCATGCTGACCCAGAGGTAAGAGCCACTTTGCCTAACCAGACTTACTCCTAGATAAGTGTGCACAGGAATTCAGCCTTCATTCATAATAAGTCTGCAATTTACTCTTGAAGGGAACAGGCAGGTGTGAAATCCAACAGGGCAAGTCCTTCTGGTTTTTCGAAGAGCCCAGACGGAAAAGGAGGCCTTCCCTCCTATCCCACCAAAGAGGTAAACAGTTGCAATCCAGAATCAAACCGCCCCGGCAGCCTTGAGGCTCAAATTGTAATCGCCAAAGAAGAAGCCACGTCTGAAGACAGGAAGATGCCTCCTACCAAGTCAGACCCATCTAGCAGGGGCAGCTGTTCTCCAGAGGCCTTTGCCACTCCCTTCCCTGGGTGCCAGCACTTGCAAAGATTTCCACCCTTGGGACACTCACCACGTTCCCTTGTGGTCATCTGAGAAACCCCAAGGGAACACCCAGAAAAAGGACCATGTCCCCCACCCCACCCCCTGGAAGAAGCTGCCTCTTCGCTAAGAACAGCTGGTGAGCCCATCTGCAAGAGTCACCTTGCCCAAACCCGCCTGCAGGCAGATCCCTCCTAGGGAAGAGCCAGATGGCGGAGCGTCTGACCTCCTGGTCTCCTCCACTACCCTACAATTCTCCAGTTCCATTCAGAAAGGGAAGGGGGAGCTCTGGCATTGTCTCTCAGGAGCAGTGCTTTGAGAGCAGGAGGAGGCAACTGGGAGACAGAAGCCAATGAACACACTCCACGGTGTTTTTGCTCCACACCATTGCTCGGTGGGGCCCAGTTTGAGTCATGTAGGGACAATCATGCAAAAAATATATGGCACAGGCAAAAAGCTTGAAGTGAGCAGGTGAGTCAATTTTGTCCCAACCCGACTGAATTCCCACCCACCCACAATAACTGGCAGAGACGGGTCTAATTGAGTTTTGCTGAAAGGGAACCCAGAAAGCTCCCCAAATCAGGTCATCCTCCTTGGGCACGACTGAAGGTCCCAAGCAGTGCAGCAGAAGCAATAGCATCAGCTGTCTTCCCCAGCTGTGGTTTTGTTTGCATCTTGGAAGAGGAGAGAGGAGCTGGCAGCTGCACTCCCTAGGCAGAGAAGGGAAGCATCACAAGAACCACAGGGAAATGTCTGCGAGAACAAAGAACAGAAGCACTGGCTGATCCCACCACACAGCAGCGTAACTGGACCCGCGAACTCTGGCCTCGAAATTAGCTCTGAGGGTGCTTGAAATTCTGCATCACAAAAAACGGCTCCAAGAGCAACCTCTAGATTCTAGAATCCACTCTAGAAAGATTTGCAAGGAGTGCCTGGCACTTGATCTCCCAGCGCTGTGTTTGCCCGTTATCAAAGAACAGCAGCACATTATATAAATACTTTGGAAGGAGTTGCAACAAGCAGGCTTAAGTAGTGGGCACTTAAAAATAAAACAGTCTGACACAAGATAACCTCTCAGAAATGAGATGGGAATGCGCATGCCGGGGCCTGAAATATGACAGCCAAACTATACGGGTACAAACACCTAAAGCACATGGGAGGTGGGAGGAGGCAACCGACCCCAGCTCAGTGTTGCAGCGCTCTTGGCAGATCCCTGGGTCACTTCTCTGTCTCCCTTCTCCAGATCAGTGACAACAACTGGGATGGCTGCATCTTGAAATCATTATTTACTTTTATTTATTTAGTATACTTTTACACCATTCTTCTTCTTCTTCTGCGATCACTTGTATCCGACTAAGATTGTCTTCCATGAACACGGTTTTAACAATGGGTCCGTAAGTGACTGTGGAGGCCAATTCTGGATCTACACGTCCTTCCACAGTGGGGACGTTGGTTTCCAGGTGGGAGTTGATCATGGTGTGGATTTTCCAAGCGCGCCTTCCTCTTAGCATGTTTCTCCCTTGCGTACTGAGATCGAGTGTCTTCAAAGCCCATGACACCTTTGGTAAAGGCTGTTCTCCAACTGGAGCGCTCGCAGGCCAGTGTTTCCCAGTTGTCAGTGTTTATACTACATTTTTAAAGATTTGCCTTGAGACAGTCTTTAAACCTCTTTTGCTGACCACCAGCATTACGCTTTGCATTTTAAAGTTGGGAATAGAGTAGTTGCTTTGGAAGACGATCATCAGGCATCCGCACAACATGACCATTTATTTACTGTACTTTTACACCATTCTTCATCTTATGATCTCAGGGCAGATTACAAAATAAAAAAAAATACAACAACAGAGCAGGTAAAAATATACTGAACATCAACCAAAGATCAATCCTAAAACACTTTATAGAGCCAACACAACTCCTTACAGCTAGAGAAACGAATGCTAGCAACCTGAAAAAGCCAAGACAGGCAGGTCTCAGGCAGGGGCCAAAACGTCCGTGCCGGGTGCACTTCCCAGGGGAGGGCATTCTCTAACTGGGGTGCCACCACAGATAAGTCCCTCTCCTCCTGCATCACCTCCAGGTGTTCCTCAAAAAGGACCACTCCGGTTCTAAGGGAGCGGGCAGGATGGTCTAGGAAGAACCAGCGTTCCTTCAGATGCTGGGGAAGGGACTCCGATACTAGCAGAGGGGAAAGCGCAATGACTGCCCAAAGCCATGAACAGTCCAAAACCTGTATTTCAGCAGCTCAAAGGAAAAGTTGAAAAGGGGGTGAACAAGGTCTGTGGGGTGGGGTGGGGTGGGGGTTAATGCTTTGAGGGTGCAAACAAGGAATTGGAAACTGATTTTCTCCCTCCGCCATCTCCCTCTAGACCAAGGCATTTAAGACCCGTTTGCATTTTTCTGCTACAGTTTCTGCCTGCCATCTACTGCCTCATGCCTTCATCCTCACTCCTCCTCCTCCCTTGAAGCCCTGAAGGAAGCCTCAGGCACCCACCCAGCCTTGTTACGCTACAAAGAAAGTCAGGAATCCAGCCCTGTATAGTTTAATGCAGGAGGGGGGGCCAAACTTTTTTTTCAAAGAGGGCCAGATCTGATGAGGTGAACATGTGTGAGGGCCGACCAAAGTTGCTGAGCTTTTTTTTAGGATTTTATCCCAGGACATATACTGTACTGCCACGGGTCAGATTGAATCAACCAGCCGGCTAAATTAGGCCCCCGGAACAGACTTTGGAACTTTAGTCCCTGTGGAAGTATCTCCAGGAGGCATCAGCTGAATCTCCTGGCCTCCTCTCTGGGGTCCACACGCTGCTGGAGTGTGGGGCCGATTTTGACGCGCATGAACACCAGGATGCGTACACTAGGACAGCCTCCCTCTCCTCAGCCGCTCTATGTAGGTCAGCTGAGAAGGGAGACATTATTGCCCCCTCTGCACTCATCAAATGAATTATTATTATTATTATTATGGTCCATCTGATGATCGGGGGGGGGCAATTTGCATCCCCATCAGGCACAAGACAGAAGTGTTTAAACCTCCCTGCCTATTCCAGCACCATGTCAATTTTAAATAAACATTTGGGGGGGGGGCTGCCTGGTGCAAGAGCAGAAGCATTTGCTGGCGAGAGGAGTGCTCATCAGGCCCCTGGGCATTAGCTACCTCTGCGTTACACAGATATACACTGTGATGTAAAATGTCACTTTCCCATCTGGGAGTCTCACATTGCCTCTGCCACTCCAGGGGGGGGGGGGGCTTTCTGTTTCTTGGGCAAGAGAAACCAAGAAGGAGACATTCTTGTGTGAAAAAGAGCTCAGGGGCCAAAGAACAACTCAGCTGTACAGAAGCACCTCCTGGCATCACTTAGTGCTTGGTGAGGCATCTTACATAAAGCCGAAAGGCAGCCAAATAGCCAGAAAGCAATAGGTTTAGACAGAAAGGATAATCAAGTTATGATTTCATATTTACACGCTTAAATTAGAATAATAAAATGTTTCACAGTCACTGTCTCAAAAACCCTTTTAAGATGCTGGGAGGGAAGGTAACCAGCAAATTAATGGCTGCACAGAGCTTTGAGGAGGCGACTTACAAATTCAGATTGCGTTCTTCACCATACCATACCAGCTGCCTGTCACTACACAGAAAAAGACACCATTCCAAATGAATTAAGAGAAAATTTGGAAACACAACACCAATCAATATACCATTATCAGATGCTATGACCAAGTAAAATGTGAAGTAATTACTTCCGTGACTGAGCATGACAGAAGATGAGTGTGGTTCTTGTCCAAGTCTGAGTCTTCCAAGGACAACAGAGATCCCTTGTTCCGGACAAGAGCGACTCCTTGGAATTGATTCACTAGGCAACTAGTGGGGTCCTCAAGGAACGGAGGCAGCCTGGGACTTGCTCCTAAGTCCATCCACTGCTGCAACTACAGGATTAAGACAAACTGTGCAGGGGGGGGGGGCAGGGACTACTGACTACTGTGAGGAAAGCATCAATGGAGTGACCAGGGAGGACAGAGACTCACACCGGACATCTTCCTTTGGTTGTGGAGCCATAGAAAGTGAAGGAAGGCAGGTGAAAAGATTAAAGGGCAGGGCAAAAGTGAGAGCATTCGGAACACACCCAGATTTTAACACCTTCCTCTTCCATACAGTCATCTCCAGGACTCTGCTGACATTTGAATCTATTGGCATTTACTTCCTCTCATAAATCGAGCCAGCCAGGAACAAAAACGCAGGCAGACACACCCTCCAGCGCAGCGGAAGAGAAGCCAACGGAAAGCCAACTTCAAAGCTAAACCTTTGCTATGCGATAAGCTCCTTCACGAAGCACAATTTACATACAGGTTTCCGCACTCTCACCTACAGTATGCTGAAGGGCCTTCTGGAAAGAAAACAGGACACCTGAGGCAGCCCAAAGACTCTCCACACAGGTAAGATCCACAGGACAAAGTACAAAGCACCGTGTCCCTCTTCCTGCTAGAGATCAAAACAATTACACAGAGGGTATTTCAGAGCTAAACTCATCTAAAACATGTCACTGACTAAGTCCAACAGTCTGAAGTTTTCTTTAAAAGCACAGGCACTTGGAAAGTTTGGAAAAATTAACACGCAGCACATGGGCTCTCAAAACCCCCAGCAAGCAATGAAAAGCACAAATGGAAACCATTTTAGAGCCATAAGAAGAGACCAGACGAAAGGCCAGCAACCTGTTAGACCACAGTGGCGACCAAGCAGACGTCTTTGGGAAGTCCACCAGTAAGACACAAATGCCCTCTCCTGGTGTCCTGGAGGCAGAAGGTGACCATCCTGAAAAGCAGCCTTATCCTCCTCTATGAATTTCTCTAGACCCTTTTAAGAACATCCAAGTCAGCGCCCATCACTGCCTCCTCTGGGAGCAAATTCCAGTTTTAAAATTCTCCCCACTCCAGAGGTTGCTGCAAGCAAAGGCACAAGCACAATGGGCAGGGGGAAAGAAGCAGGTGCACAGCTCTTTTGCCCCATAGTTGTGGGGTAAAAGGGAATGGCAGTGTCTAGATATCCCATCTCAGATCATCGGTCCCAGGGTATGGGGTGGAGCTAAGCAGATCCGGCTCCAATCAGGGCCTGGATGGAAAACTGCCTGGGAGCCCCACGTAAGCATTAGAACTGGGGTATAAACATAATAAACTCTGTAATGTGGAGAAGTCGGGGCGGCACCAGGAAGAAAGGAACAGCACTGCCTGGACACCCATCATGGTCAGAGGACAAAGAGAGGGCCGTGACACCTCCTCCCCCTGGCCCTGAAAAAGACTGCAGGATTCCAGTGGTTAGGGTCTTGGCTACTCCGTGGGGGCCCCCTGGATGCTGATGGGCTCCAACTCCCATCATCCCTGACAACAAGCCATGCAGACTGAGGCTGAAGGCGGTTGGGAGTCCAACAACACGCCTGGTGAGGAACGGTTGAGGGAGTTGGGGACATTTAGCCTGGGAAAGAAGAGACTGAACGGTGACATGAGAGGCATCTTCAAGTATCTGCCAACGATATCTCCATGTGACTTGCTACAAAGTTATGGAGGGGGCATGGAAAGGCAACAGAGAATCACAGAAGTTCCATATGGCTGGAAGGGATCCCAAGGGTCATCTAGCCCAACCCGCTGCAATGCGGGGGTCAGGGCAGGAGTGGTTTGAAGGATGCCTCCGAACCCCCTCTTGCTCCCAGCTCCCCCTTGGGTCTTCCTGTCCCAGGCACCCAGGCTGGCACCCGCCAGGAGAAGAGGGGGAGGGCCGAAAGGAGGGCTTTGGGCCTGATCCAGCAGTCCGGTTCTTTTCTGGAGGAGAACTCCCTCTGATGTCAGAGGGGGCCCAGGGGGAGGGAGGGAGAGGGAGAGAGAGGGAGAGAGAGGGAGAGAGAGAGAGAGAGAGAGAGAAGCACCTACACGGCAACCCCCAAAAGAGGGAGACCCCAGAAGCCCCTTCCTCCCCGACCCCCTCCTTCTCCAAGCCCTGCCCGGGCGGGAAAGAGGGCTGGCTCACGGGGGGGGGGCGGGGTGACCCCCTGTCCACCCGAAGACCCCTTAGGGAATGAAGATGAGGATGATGGGGGCAGGGGGGACAAGGGGGCCCCCCGGAATCCCACCTCCCACCCCACCCCCGCGGGGGGAGGGGGTCCCGGGGGCGAGGAGGGGGGTCTGGTCCGGGGAGGGGGCTGGAGAGGTTGCCAAGGCGACCGAGCCCCTCCCCCCTCACCTGAGGGTGGGTCCGAGGCAGGCCGTGTCGGTGCTGTCCACCTCGCGCAGGATCCGCTCGTGCTCGGACGCCGTCTCGTGGCTCTCCGGCTCCGCCATCCCGGCAGCCGCCGCCCGCCGCTCCCTCAGCCCAGCCCAGCCCAGCCGGACACAGGCAGGCAGCAGGCAGGCCGCCTAGGCCGCGCCCCCCTCCTAGCCGTAGCAATGGCAACGGCGCCGCAAGACACGCCCATCGGCCCTCCCCGACGCCGACGCGAGGCCCGCCGGGAAGTGTAGTCCTGAAGGGAGGCGGAGCCGGCAGAGCGACGCGCTGGGCTTCCGCGGGACGTCGCCGACCGCTCTAGGCCTAGGGGTCTCTGAAGCATTAGCGCCGCCTGCTGGGAGGTCCGGAGGGGACTGGCCAGGAGACGCCGCTCGCCTTTTGCTCTCTCGGTGGCTCAGCTGGAGGCGCGCGCAGGGCGGACGGCGAGTGGCAAAAGCGGGTTTGGTGGCGGCTGCTCCGGGTAGAGAGGATAGGAGCTGGATGGATGAGTGGCAGGCAGCCCAGGGCAGAAATAATAATTAAATTAAATTTATTTAATTTTCCCCAGGAAATGTTGATCCAATTTTATAAAAGTATCATTGAAACTGTTATCAGTAATTCTCTTACTACCTGGTGTGGCACAGCCTCCAAGATGGACAAGAACTTGGCCAATATATTATTATTATTATTATTATTATTATTATTATTATTATTATTAAATGCCCTTCATTCATTTATTATGATTCATGATTTATAAACCACCCTTCACCCAAAGATGATGATGACTATCTGTTCCTATGCCCCCCTTCTTCCCTGACTGGCTCACTGATAAAAGCAAGAACCGCCACAAACACAGGGGAGAAACCCAGAAAAAAGAAAATCATTAAAATACAATTAAACATGATAGAATGGAAATGGTGTACATAAATCTGTTGAAATCCTACGCTGAAAACACACATAGAAATGCATAGCTTCAGGTAGGTAGCCGTGTTGGTCTGACGCAGTCGAAACAAAAATTTAAAAATTTCAGAAAATGTCCAGTAGCACCCTATAGATAGACCAACTAAGTTTGTTCTGGTATAAGGTATCTGAAGAAGCGTGCATGCACACGAAAACTTATACCAGAACAAACTTAGTTGGTCAATAACAGGCATAGGCAAACTTTGCCCTCCAGATGTTTTGCGACTACAATTCCCATCATTCCTGACCACTGGTCCCACTAGCTAGGGATCATGGGAGTTGTAGGCCATAAAACATCTGGAGGACTGAGTTTGCCTATGCCTATAAGGACAATTGTGTGTGTGTGTGTGTGTGTGTGTGTGTGTGTGTGTGTAGATATGTAAACAAACCACTGAGCCTCTTGGGCTTGCTGATCAGGTCGGCGGTTCAAATCCCCGCAACAGAGTGAGCTCCCGTTGCTCGGTCCCAGCTCCTGTCAACCTAGCAGTTCGAAAGCACGTCAAAGTGCAAGTAGATAAATAGATACCGCTCCGGCAGGAAAGTAAACAGTGTTTCCATGCGCTGCTATGGCTTCGCTGTTCTGTGTGCCAGAAGTGGGTTAGTCCTGCTGGCCACATGACCCGGAAAAACTGTGTGGACAAACGCCGGTTCCCTCAGCCTGTAAAGCGAGATGAGTGCCGCAACCCGAATGGCCTGCAACTGGACTTAATGGTCAGGGATGCTTTACCTTTTAGAAATGTGTAATAAAGGCTGGACATGCACCTGCTTATAGCAGCTGGGATGAACACCAGCGTTTGAGGGGGGGGAACTCCGCAGCCCCATAGGAGAGCTGCACCCCAGCAGAGTCTCTGAGCAGGGCGAGATTTCAGGGGTTCCAGGCATTCTCGCAGGGTTCATGTTCCCTTTGGAAATGAGGCAGAGCAGAGGCTGCGGTGTCTTTAGGATATATAGTTTATGTACACGTATATCACTCACCTGAGCATAGATCAAACACTGTTGGCATCGCAGCAGAGTCCCTTGCCTTACCGTGATAGCATCAGATGGATTCCATAACTTTGGGGGGGGGGGTTGGACATCTGCCGGTCTTTTTTTTCAAATAATTTTTATTCATTTTCCAATATTCACCAAAATAAAATCACCAAAGTCATAAAACAAAAAGAAAACATGAAAAAGAAAAACATAACAGTTCTTACATTTTTTACTTAACATTGTTGACGTCCTCAATTCCCCCCACACTGGGTCCATTTTGGAACCTCAATTAAGCAATTTTCATTTTATATCTTAAATCATTCTAACACATTTAATCATTATCATCAACTATTCTATTCTATAAAACCTCCACTTACCTCCACCAATAATTAATCAATTACTCCAAATCAAAAATTATTTTCCCATCCTCTATCTTTTATTTCTCCCCTTAGCCTAAAATTTATTACCAAAAACTTTCCATGAATTCATTTTTTCCCCCTAGCATAATAACATTTAATCAATTAAAACTAAATCAGCCCCCCTTTCCCTGGATTCAGGGTCTCCCAGATTTTTCAGCGAGTTCCACAGGTCATTCCAGTTTCGGACCATCTAAAGCAATCAAAAAGTCACATCCATTATTGCTCCTCCTCCCACTCCCACCCTGTCCCATCCTATCCACCCTTCTTCCTTGGTTATCCCCTGGTGCCACTCCAATTCTTTAAATGTTACAAAACACCATCCAACTGCTTTTCCACTTTTTAGCCCTTTCACAATTTTCCTTTCCCTTAAACTCTGGACCCAGTATGGATTCTGCCCTCCCTCTCTCACTGGGAGGGCATTATTCCAACTGGTTCTTCTTTAAAAGCTCTTGGAATCTTGTATTGTGTTCTGATACACGTCACATCTTAAGTCTTCAATAAGTTCCAGAAGTTCTTTTTCAAAGTCCAAGTCAGATGATGTTGTGTCTACTGACATCCTGTTCGTCTCAAATTATCTGAGAAAGCAGAGATTACTAACAGTAGAGAGGAAATGGCATAGTTCTTATTTCCAAAGTTCAAAAACAAAAGTCATGTCTGATCTGGTTACAAACTCTCATTTTTAATTCTTCATATCTTAAAAATCTTGTGTCCATTTATGAAGAGAGCATTGTCCAACTTCATGTACACAGCCTTATGTTTTGTGCTCTCTTCACTGCTGACAGTTTCCAGCCTCAAAGAGGCAGACAGATACCTTTCTGTTATGATGTCATAATGGCGGCTCGCTGATCCCTCCAAGGACCCAACTCCAGCTTTCAGGGGGAGTTTCCCCAATCCAAAATAAAGATCTTTACAGGGATTTTGCTAAATTCAATCCTTCTCCCCTTTACCCTGCCTTAGGGGGAAGGTTTTAGCTCCAATTTTTGATAATTAAATGCTTCCTGTCAGTCTTTCCAGTTTCAGGCAAATTAACTGCATCTCGATACACTCAATGGGGGAGATCGACTTCCTCTTAAAATCTCCTCCCGTATCTAATTAAAAATTGTTTCAAAGTCTTTTTCCAACTAATTTAGACGAATCCACCGCTCCAGGCTGCTGGCATGGAGCTTCGCGATGCGAGGGTAGCAATTTAACTCGAGGCACCCCGTCTCCACTCCGCTTGCTCTCAGTGCCCTTATTAGGGCTACCGGGGGCGGAGGAGACCGAAAACGGTGCAGCCAAGTCCCCAGAACGCTCGATCTGGGGCTCTTTGGGGGGTCCGCGTCGCTCTCACAGCTCCCCCCTCCCTCGCAATGCTAGGGAATCCCGGAGCTCGGGATTCTCTCGCCAGTCACCAATGGCGGCAGACCAGAAGTCTTCTTGGCCCCTCTGCTGCTGGCCTAGCTGAAAGACAGCCGAGTTGGAGCTGCAGTTGGGGAGAACATTGCTGCTGTTGCACCCAGGGCCTGCTTGGGGTCTTCCTTTCGGGGCACCTAGCTGGCCGCTCGGCTAGACAAGCCATTGGCAAGGTAGGTCATGTTCTTATGATCTGAAGTTAGGAAGAAGCAAGCTTGCTGATGGTACTAAATTATTGAGGGTCATTAAAACAGAGAGAGAACGGGAAGAGCTCAAAAAGGACTTCTGTTGGCTGCTGTGGACGAGATGGGCCTCCTTTGGCCTCATACAACTGCAGGACTCTTCTTACGACAGGGCTTCCCAGGGTCTCCAGCTCTTTTTGGACTACAATTTCTATCATCCCTAGCTAGCAGGGCCAGTGGTCAGGGCTGATGGGAACTGTAGTTCAAAAACAGCTGGAGAGCCAAGTTTGGGAAACCCTGAGTTAAGTTATTGCCTACATGGCAAAGTCAATAAGTAGACAACCCGCCACAATTTCAACACACCAGTTTATAGTAAGCCAAGTGATGATTTTATTAAGGAAGATGGGATGAGAAGATAGAAGGAATGACTGTGTTACATGACCAAGAAGACAGAAAGACATTTAGAAAATGTAGCATCTATCTTGACAGCTAGTAGTATCTTGCCAACCGACTGAGCTCAGAAGAGTCTCACCTGTGACAATGAACCTTAACGTCCGGCACTGCTCTGGACATGTGGCTTCTGTCCTGACCGCTCTCTCTGAGGCAAGGGAGGCCCTTTTCGGTTACTCGTGACTACAAGGCAGAGTAAGAAAGGTAGTGACGACTGCTTATTTCCTTGGCATAAACAACTATCTGACTGTGTTTGCTAGTCAAAGAACTCTTTGACCAGCAAACACAGACAGGCATCCCTCTTAAAGCATTAAACAGCTAATTTGCACGGCTAACGTGGTGAGCCAGAAATGCAACATCTTTCTCAGGAAAAGGCCAAATAAGCATTTCGGGCTGGCTGAAGCATGCGTGAAATCGGTAGCAATACTGAACCAATGAATGCTGAATGCAAAACGAAGTCGTGTGGGGTCAAACGCCATCGTCGCCCATGCCGCACAGGTCGTTCTCTCAGTAATGTGGACAAGCTGCCCCTGGGATCTACAGGAGCCAATGCTCTTCTACGCATGCGCCCTCCCTGTGGAACACCCTCCCTTCAGAGCGCAAGGATATAAACAAGTATCTGACTTCTAGAAGACAGCTGAAGGCCGCCCTGTATCGGGAAGATTTTAATGTTTGATGTTTTAGTATGTTCTGATATATGCCATGAGTCGCCCAGAGTGGCTGGGGAAGCCGAGTCAGATGGGTAGGGTATAAATAATAAAATTATTATTATTACCACTACTTCTACACAAGCCATGTAGAAAAGTCCCAGAGAAGCCAGC
Organism: Zootoca vivipara; assembly: GCF_965207765.1. NCBI lineage: Eukaryota > Metazoa > Chordata > Lepidosauria > Squamata > Lacertidae > Zootoca > Zootoca vivipara. The sequence continues at coordinate 74,217,246 of NC_142583.1, forward strand.
TTGCTATCTCCCCACTGAGCTGGCCATGCCTTTATCCTTGTAACTGAGGCCCCCTTCCTTGTTGGGCCCAGGAGAGCCACCACTAGGCAGCACCACCACCCCCACTTGCTTTTTTCTACCAAAGCCCCCCATGCTTCATTCCCCTGCAAGGCTGCAGTGGCCACGCTCCGTCTCCACGGTCAGCGGCAGCCATGCTTCCAAGGACCCACTCCTGGGAACCACTAGTAGGGAGAGGGGTGTTACACATCTCTGAGAGCAGGTGGGTCCCCTTTGGCCTCATCCAGCAGGGCTTGGCTTCGTCCATCTCACAACGGTCTCAACCTTTCATCAGAAAGGTCTCAGGAGGACCACAAATGGGCTTCCGCTTCCAAGGAGGAATCCTACACGACCCCACGCTGCTACTTCTCTGCAAAGGTGGCAGAACCCCAGCAGATGGCCTGGGCAGTGGGAAGCTCACGGAATGGCTCAAGTCGACTGACCAGAGACATCCCTAAAGAGCAGGAAATAGAAACAAGAGTGCAGCCCAAGAGCAGCCCTGCGCAGAATGAGTGCCTTTCATTGCAACCCTCGGCGCTCGCCCAAGCTGCAGAACCATTTCCTCAGCTAGACTTTCTTTCCTTCCAGATCACAGCCCAACTGGTGACCTTGGGGAAGGACTATGTTCCCTGACGCTTGCGACACCAAGGTCACAGGGAAACCTTCCCATCCCTACCTCCCTGTTTGTGAAGCGCAAACTCTTCCCAGGTGTTCCTCCCATCCTCCCCTCTTCCTGAGCTGGGATCCCTCCTCTCCTTCCACACAGCCCAGGCTCAGAACTTGGCCGGTGCTTCCACAATAGGCAAGGCTCTGAGTGGCAGGCCGTGGCCGCTGCGCCAAGAGAGAAAGCAGAACACAAGTCCTACAGAGGCGTCTCTGTACAGAGCAGCAAAAGCCAAGGTGGTGCCAGGAGGAGGAGGAGAAGAAGAAAGGTTGACACTCTTTTTTCAGATATCGTAGAAGTCAACATGAGCCCCCGATTCAAAGGTGTTTGCGAGAAGAAGATCCAACAGCTTCTGGGAGGAGATGTCGCAATCCAGCAGCTGCCCGTGTTCCTTCATGTGCAGGAACCTCTTCCGCAGCTCCAGGTTTCCCGATCTGGTGCGAGCCTCTTCCTGCATATCCGTGTCCAGGGGACCTGGAAGAGAAGGCAAGAGGGGATTCCTGCATTGCAAAGGGTTGGGCATATATAGTTCTATAGTTTTATGATTCATGGGGAGGGGAGCGCAGGGCCCATCAGCGGACTGGCAGCAAGAGATGATGGAACGGCTGGAGAAGCCGGAAGACAGACCAGCTGGCAGACCCCAGACTCACCTGGCGCATAGCTGAGCACCCTGACACCCAGCTCTTCTGCTGCTAGGACCTGGAACATCATGTCCCGGGCAGCTTTCCCAGTGCAGTAGAGGGTCCAGCTCTGGAAGGGTTTCAGAGCGCAGAGCGAGGAGACATTGACCACCGTTCGGCACAAGCCAGGCTGAGCAGGGAAGGCCTTCAGGAGGGAGGAGGTGAGGCACAGCGCAGAGGTGATGTTGAAGGCCAGGTAGGCGTTGACTTCGCCAGGGCTGGTGAAGTCCAAGAAGGATTTGGAAACATCGCCTAGAGAAGCTAGAAGAGAAAGAAGACCCCTGTTTGTTTATCCATAAGTGCTCCTTCAGACCCCAGAAGACCTAGACCAGTGGTTCCCGAAGCAGACATTGGGATTCTCTAGGGGGGCATAAGAAGAGGAATGCTTTGATGGCTTTTCCTGCTTGGCAGAGGGTTGGACTGGATGGCCCTTGTGGTCTCTTCCAACTCTATGATTCTATGATTCTAAGGCAATGCGTGACAGGGTGGGGGCGTTGGAGGTGTAAATGTATATCAGACTCTGAAAAGCTGTCACCACAGGATCAAGTTCATCCAGCTGGTTGAATTAAATCAACAAAATAGTTTCAACTGAGATTTGAATAAATATGCAATTGTCACTGTTTGAAATTTAATTGGGTTATCTGTCCTAGTGAGCCATGCAAAGCGCTATTCTGACTGATGCTTTTTATAGGATAGGGTAAGGAGGAACTGGGGGTGAGTTTGTGGAACCAGGGGGGGGCAGTGGCCCAAAATAGTTTGGAAACACAGAACTGGAGGATGGGAACAGCCTCACAGGCAGAAGCTCCCCATTCTGGGATAAGCCAAGCGGCTCAAAAGCAGAGCTTTTCAGATCATGCTGTGAGTGAGGAAGGCATAAATTGGGGATCAGAACAGAGAGGGAGGGAGGGAGAGCACATTAGGGGCACCACCCCAAACAGGATCACACAGAAATCTCATCCCTTTATACAGTACGTGCTATGGAGCTGTGAGACCTGTGGCTGGGAGATTAGGGTTCTCAAAGGTGAAGTGCGAGCCAACTGCTCAGGGCAAGGCAAGGCAAGGCCTGAAACTATTCTGAACATGGAGGAAGACCTGGCTGAGAAGGACTAACCATTGCACGACACCACTCCTACTTTGGAGCCACCATTTTGCAAAAGCAAAAGGATGTTTTAGCACACACATACAAACACCATGTTTATGGGTGAAATTGGAGAGGGTGGCTGTTTTTGTCTCCAAGGGGGCTTTCCTTGCATGTCTACACAGCCAGTTGTGGTATACCCCAGCACAAAGGGGCCGCCGAGATGATCCGCAGAAGACGGCGGAGTCTGACACAAGCAACTACTGTAGGTGGCAAAGGCGCCCAGCGATCCCCCTGGCTTGGAAGTTCCCAAGCGCTACACTTCCTCGCTTTTCTTCCCAGGAGCTGCAAAAAGTGGGGGCGCTTGAATCCGCGCGCTTCTCATCTCCGCTGCATTCCCACAGCAACAATCCCAAAGTCATGTTTGCTGCGGACCTCAAAACTAATCCACAAGGCAACGGAATATGCGTTCACCGCCTTCTCTTCCGCCCTCGGTGTCCCCCTGGCGCTTTAGGAAGCAGAAAAGCCCGCTGCCACCAGGAACTTACAATCTCCCTTCCACGCGAAGGAAGAAAAAGAGGGAGGGGATGCAGAAATAAACAAGGAAGGGGGGAAGCAAGGACACCCGTTTAGTTTGCGTTACGGCAGCGCCCGTGGATTTGGGGTCTTTGCCAAAGACGGCCACCGCTTAGCCCTTTCCCCGGGAACTGGCCTTTCTAAGGAGGAGGAACGCGCTCTGCACGCGCTCACCGGCGTTGTTGACGAGCAGCAGCCGCTCCATCGGCCCGTCCCCGCGGAGCTCCCGGGCGGCGTGCACCACGCGCTGCAGCCCGTCATCCGAGGCCAGGTTGGCAGGCAGGCCGCGCACGCGGAGCGTCGGGCAGGCGGCGCGCAGCTCGCCCTCCAGCTGCTCCAGCGCGGCCGCAGAGCGCGCCACCAGCAGCAGCGCCGAGCCGGGCGCCAGGCGCGGGGCCAGCAGGCGCGCCAAGCTCCGGCCGAAGCCTCGCGAGGCGCCCGTCACGATGACCACGCCGCGGCCCAGACCCGCTGCCCGCTCGCCGGCCTCTCCGTCCATGGCCGCTCGCTAAGCCGGGCGCGCCACTCGTGCGCTTTTACGCAGCGGCGCTCCGAGGCGGGACCTCAGCGCCCCGAGGGGGCGGCGCGGCCGCTGCAGAGACCCCGCCCGGCGAAAGGAGGAGACACGGGCCGGGTGTTTGTACGGTATGCCCACCGCCTAGAAATGCGCGTAATTAAGCTGTGTAGCAAATAAATAAACGTCCCATTGAGCTCTGGCCAGGTCAGAATGTGTTTAATCTCCTTGGCATCCTAAAGTGAAACGAAGGGTGGCTGGCGGGCGATGGGTCCTCCGTGCCCTGGTGCAAATCCCTGCCCTGGCTTCTCCTCTTTCTTCCTGGCTTTGGCCTCGATTCAGAGCAATCAGGAATGAGATGTGGAAATGGGCTGAAAGTGCAGAATTAGCTAATGATTAATGGGAAGACATAGAATGGCACCGCAGACAAATAGGATGCCTGCTTAGTGGGAGGTTGTTGCTGTTATTTATATAATTATTTTTTATATATATTTTAGATCTTATGATTTATGTGGAAATAGTTCAATTTCATTGTGTATTTTTATGTTTTTTAAAAATAAAAAATTGTCCCATACCACCTTATAGACCAACTAAGTTTGTTCTGGTATAAACCTTTGTGTGCATGCACAATTCTTCAGATACCAGAACAAACTTAGTTTGTTCAGCTTATACCAGAACAAACTTAATTGGTCTATAAGGTGCTACTGGACAATTTTTATTTTTATTTCGACTGCATCAGACCAAGGAGTGTGGTGGAGTCTCCTTCTTTGGAGGTCTTTAAGCAGAGGCTTGACAGCCATCTGTCAGGAATGCTTTGGTGGTGTTTCCTGCTTGGCAGGGGGTTGGACTGGATGGCCCTTGTGGTCTCTTCCAACTCTATGATTCTATGAAATCCTTCCCACCCCCTTGACTCCCCTCCACCACACCTTGACTTCCTTATATTTTAAATTCAATGCTATCATTGCAATCCTTAAATTTTAGATTCTGATCTCTTTATCACATTCCTAATTAATGTTGTCTTTCCCACTTTACTCCTTTAGTCTAAGCATATCAACATACTCTTTTTTGAACAGTGTTTATCCATGTATTCTTCGAAACATTGCCACCCTAGTCTAAGCTTTTGGTTTGTCTGTTTACTGTTCATGGCTACTTTTGTTGTTTGTAATTATGTATTCATATTGTAACCTGCCTTGAGCATGGTTTGAACTAGGGAAAGGCGGCATACCAATAAAATGATGTATGTATGTATGCTCAAATGCTCCTTGTTGCATAAACGCCCCGCAAAAAACCCCGAAAGGAGTGCTCCGTAAAGAAGGCCATAGTCAAACCTCCATGTAGGATTTGAGCAAACCAATCAGGATGGAGAAAGCTGACCATCTGATGTGGCCCCTTGCAAGCCATGTGGGTCAGGGGGTGGGGATGCGATGCGATGGGATTGCATTGTATGCATGTTGCTGGCGTCCGCTGAAATCTCCACGAGACAAAGGAGGAGGGCTCCTTCGGGGGTGAAGTCAAACTGCTGGGGGGTTGCAGCGCCCGCTGTGGCTGCAGAGACCGATGTGGGAGAGACATGTGTTGTTGCAGCCGGGGCAGGTGAAGGTGCTCGGTTGTGCTGCTGCAGATGCTTGGTGTTACCAGCCGCCATGTCTCGCTCGTAGACATTTTTGTAACGCAGAAGGAGCCTGCCAATAGGCCAGGTGCCTGAAGCCAGCAGGCACTTCTACCCGACTTTTCTGATTCAAAGAGTGACCTGAGCTCAGGTTGACAAACAGAGCAGATGAGGCCAAAGCAAGCAGAGCTGGTGCATAGAAGGTCAAGGTCACATGGGAGGCCTGGGGAGCCAGCCGTCACCCGTGCAACGGTGCTGCCACCTTGTGGGCGTTTCAAGACAGTTGATGTCTTCCGAGTGGGATTCTGTGGCATCCCAGCAAATTCAGGTTGTGCAATTAGAGTTGATTGGGAGGTCTTGCACAACAAACCCACTTCCCCAAAACATCCTGAAAGACCTACATTGGCTCCCAGTAAGTACACTTCCAAGCACAATTCAAAGTGTTGGTGCTGACCTTTAAAGCCCTAAATGGCCTTGGCCCAGTAGACCCGAAGGAGCGTCTCCACCTCCATCGTTCAACCCAGACACGGAGGTCCGGCTCTGAGGGCCTTCTGGCAATTCCCTTGCTATGAAAACTGAAGTTCCAGGGAACCAGGCAGAGGGCCTTCTTGGTGGTGGCGCCCACCCTGTGAAACACCCTCCCATCAGATGTCCAGGAAATAAACAACTATCTTACTTTAGAAGACATCTGAAGGCAGCCCTGTTTAGGGAAGTTATTACTGTTTGAGGTTCTATTGTGCTTTTAATTCTGTTGGGAGCCACCCAGAGTGGCCGGGAAAACCCAGCCAGATGGGCTGGGTATAAATAATAAAATTATTATTATTATTAGGCTTTTTTTTTTAAAAAAAAAGAAATTGATATGAGCATTTAATGTGGAAATGCCACGGGCCACCTGAATGCAGCTTGTGGACCAATGGTGGCCCTTAGACCACAGTTTAGAAACCCCTCCTCCAATTGCACGCAGCCTATTTAGTTCACTAAGCATCCCCAGAAAATTAAGAATGGTATATTTTCCTGGTAGGTGTGGGACTCCCACACCCTTCTCTTTTTTTGACAATACATATTTTATTCTCTTTATAATTACATTTATAACCCACCTTTCCTTCAAGGAGCTTGAGGTGGTTCTCTCCATCCTCAGTTTACCCTCACAACAACCCTGTGAGGTAGGCTTAGGGTGAAAGAAGGATGGTACCTAGTGAGCTTCACAGCTGAGTGGAGAAGTTGAGCTCTGGTCTCCCAGGTCTATTCTGTCCCTCTAACCATCATACATGCTGCATGAGAGAACACCAGCGATGTGGATCGTTGTTTTATCGGGCATTTAAATGTTTCTGCCTTCTTCTTTTAAATGTACTCCAGCGCCCGGCCCCTGACAAGCACTGATCAAATAAATAAATAACCAAGGGAGAAGCACGGCCACGCGGTTCTTAATGCCACGTGTGGAAAGAAAAGCCCCTGAGCAATGACTTGGCAGGGGGTTGGACTGGATGGCCCTTGTGGTCTCTTCCAACTCTATGATTCTATGACATCCCACCTCCGCTTTCTCTTGCGTGCTACACGATGATTCCGAAGGGTGCAGAGAGGAATGCAGATTCTGGTAGAGAAAAAGAAAAGTGAAATAAACATGCAGCTTTTGCAACCAGACCCGGAGGATGGAGTACCCAGTTAGTTGCGGAACCTCCCTCCTTCCCTCCCTCCCTCTTAATAGGCTTTTAAAATAAGGGAAGTGACAAGAAAATGTACTGGAAAGTGTGGGACAATAACTCTTGCAGCGGCCGGCACACCTTTGGCTCTCGCCACAAGCAAATCTGGATGAATGCTCATTAAACAGATTGCATGGAAGTGATGGAAGAAACCCAACATCTCCTGAAAGGCAGAGGGGAAGCGGTGTGGATGCGTCCACGACAGGAGGCAGCAAGGCTTCTGAATGCCAGTGGCTGGAATCCTGCTTGTAGATTTCCCCTTGGGGCATCTGGTGGGCCATTGTGAGAACAGGATGGGCCACTGGCCTCATCCTGCAGGCCTCTTCTCATGATCCAGCACTGAGCTGAGTGGACCAGTTGTCTGATCCAGTATAAGGCATCTTCCTATGAATGGCAGGGAGAATCACATGTTGAAATCTCAAGGAGACCGGAATGTGCTTCGTTTTAGTGAAACATACCATATGCCATTGCAACATACTAAAAGAACGAGGCATGGTGTGGCCTGGTATATAGAATGAATTAAGCTACTGTATTCCAAATGCCCCAACTATTTCCAGATGATGGAAATCATTTTTATCTCCCTCATGTAGCCAACAGAGGGCGCTGAGAGACCAGCCAAGTTCTTCTTGAAGCAGATGCCTGTTTCTGGCTCCAGCTTGTTTTCAGGCTTGCTAAGGCCTGCCTGGGACAGAGAGGAGGAATTGGCCACCCCTAGTAACCTCCAGACTGGACTACTTCAGCGTGCTCTTTGTGGGGCTGTGCTTGACCCAGAAACTTTGTTGTCTGTTTAATATTCTAGCCTTCCTCCCATCGGAGCCCAGGGTGGCGCCAAAGGAATGAGATTAAATATTATTGATTAAATGTGATTTTAAAAAATCTTTTTAAATCCAAAGGAAAGTGTTGTGATCTGCTGATTAAGATGCAGCCTCCCTCTTTGCAAACTAGGGGGACAGGCAGGCAAAGAGTCTTTAGCAGTGCGCAAAGGGGCAAGATCAGTTGGGAAAGAGCTCTCCTACTATCCACAACATTCTCACAATGTTGTGTGTGATTCTCTGCAGCTGCTTTTGGCTTACTCGTGCAAGCGGAGTGTGCTTTCAGCTGGGCTAGTCCAGTTGCTGACCAAGGGGGCAGGGAGAGTGAGGGTTCCAGTCCTCACTCAGCCATGAAAGTCCTTGGGTGACCTCAGGCCAGCCAAGCTCTCTTAGCTGGATTTCCCTCACAGGGTTGTTCTGAGGATAACATGGAGGGAGGGGGTGGGAGAGACCATGTGCACCACGCAGGGGTGGGGATATAAATAAATATCTTCTTTGGTGATCCATCGTAGCCGAGTAAGATTGTCTTCCATAAACACAGTTTTAACAGTGAGTCCGTAAGTGACTGTGGAGGCCAATTCTGGATCCACACGTCCTTCCACAGTGGGGCCATTGGTTTCCGGGTGGGAGTTGATCCTGGTGAGGGTTTGCCAAGCATGCCTTCAGCACGTTCCTCCCTTGCGTCCTGAGTTTGAGTGTCTTCAAAGCCCATGACACCTTTGGTCAAGGCTGTTCTCCAACTGGAGCACTCACAGGCAAGTGTTTCCCAGTTGTTGGTGTTTATACTACATTTTAAAGATTTGCCTTGAGAGAGTCTTTAAACCTCTCTTGTTGACCACCAGCATTACGCTTTCTATTTGTAAGTTCGGAATAGAGTAGTTGCTTTGGAAGACGATCATCAGGCATCTGAACAACATGACCAGACCAACAAAGTTGATGTCGAAGAATCATTGCTTCAACACTGGTGATCTTTGCTTCTTCCATTACACTGGCATTAGTTCACCTATCTTCCCAGGTGATGTGTAAAATCTTTCGAGGAGTTGGAGATGGCTTTTGTAAGTGCTGCTGTTCCCCCTCTCAGCACCAGAGGGTGATCTTGCCTCACAGCTGCCCTTGTCTTCCGACACCTGCAAAAGCAGCCAGGTGACCAGAAATTGGGGGGAGGGGCTGGAATGGCTTTCTCATGACCCATCTTCATGACTCCCATGCCCCATTGGTGAGGCCTGCCCTCTTCCCACCCTTTGGGGATCCGTGAGTGCTTGAGAGAAGAGCAGCTGCTTGCAGCTGTTTGAAGAAGCTCTTATCCAATATAATGTGGGGAAGAGATTTATCTTCCTTGGGGGAGCGAAAAGAACAAGGGGTCTGGGGTGTCTGGGGTGGCTGCCTCTGGTGGGAATGGCAGTGCATGTCCCCCGCCCCGGCCAGTCTTTGATCTACCCACCCTGCCTCATCTCTGTTTAATCAATCATTTGTTTCTCAGCATCAGCCAAGCTGGTTTAGCTTGAAGAACAGAAGAAGATCCTGGTAGATCAGGCAAGTGGCCCACCTAGTCCAGTGTCCTGGACTGGTTGGAGGCAGAGGAATGGAGGCACCAGCTGGGGAACCACCAAGGGAAGAAGGCTCGGAGCCTGGGGATTGGTGGTGGGGCAACGATGAGTGGTCAGAGGGAGAAGAGAGGGAAGACTGGGAAGAGGAGGTATCAGAAGCTGAAGGGATAACAGGGCTTCTGTGAGCAGGGAGAGTCTGTGGCAGAGAGAAGTCCAGAAGCAGAGGCAGAAGCAGAAACCAGAAAGGAGATTCTGACTAAACACCAGGAGAAACTTTCTGATGCTGCTTGACAGTGGAAGGGTCCCCCTTGGGAGGTGGTGGACTCTCTCCTTCCTTAGAGTCCTTTAAGCAGAGGTTGGCTGTCCGTCTGTCCTGGATGCTTGAGCTGAGATTCCTGCATGGCAGAGGGTTGGACTAGAAAACCTATGAAGGTCCCTTCCAACTCTATAATTCTATGATTCCATGTAGAAGCAAAGTTTGTGATCTTCAGGCATCAGGTCAGATCACTAGGTACCAGGCTGAAACTATTTCCAGAAAGGCAGCTGTGTTAGTTGGGCACAAGAAAAAAACAATGCAGAGTCTGACAGTCCCTTAAAGACTGAAAACTGACTATGCCATAAGTTTTCATGGCCTTATCCTCTTTTTATCCAAGGCAGCTGTCTACCAGTTCCATCTGGTACGCCAGCTGAAACCCTACCTGCCCGTAGACTGTCTCGCCAGAGTGGTGCATGCTCTGGTTATCTCCCACTTGAACTACTGCAATGTGCTCTACGTGGGGCTACCTTTGAAGGTGACCCGGAAACTGCAATTAATCCAGAATGCGGCAGCTAGACTAGTGACTGGGAGCAGCCACCGAGACCACATAACACCGGTCCTGAAAGACCTGCATTGGTTCCCAGTACGTTTCCGAGCACAATTCAAAGTGTTGGTGCTGACCTTTAAAGCCCTAAACGGCCTCGGTCCAGTATACCTGAAGGAGCGTCTCCACCCCCATCGTTCTGCCCGAACACTGAGGTCCAGCGCCGATGGCCTTCTGGCGGTTCCCTCGTTGCGAGAAGCCAAGTTACAGGGAACCAGGCAGAGGGCCTTCTCGGTAGTGGCACCCACCCTGTGGAATGCCCTCCCACCAGAGGTCAAAGAGAACAACAATTACCAGACCTTTAGAAGGCATCTCAAGGCAGCCCTGTTTAGGGAAGCTTTTAATGTCTGATGGATTTCTGTATTTTAATATTTTGTTGGAAGCTGCCCAGAGTGGCTGGGGGAACCCGGCCAGATGGGTGGGGTATAAATAATAATAATATATTATTATTATTATTATTATTATTATTATTATTATTATTATTATTATTATTATTATTATGTAAAGGTAAAGGGGCCCCTGACCATCAGGTCCAGTCGTGTCCGACTCTGGGGTTGCGGCGCTCATCTCGCTCTATAGGCCGAGGGAGCCAGCGTTTGTCCGCAGACAGTTTTTCCGGGTCATGTGGCCAGCATGACAAAGCTGCTTCTGGCGAACCAGAGCAGCGCACGGAAACGCTGTTTACCTTCCCGCCGGAGCGGTCCCTATTTATCTACTTGCACTTTGATGTGCTTTCGAACTGCTAGGTGGGCAGGAGCTGGGACCGAGCAACGGGAGCTCACCCTGTTGCAGGGATTCGAACCGCCGACCTTCTGATCAGCAAGCCCTAGACTCTGTGGTTTAACCTACAGCGCCACCTGGGTCCCTATTATTATTATTATTATTATTATTATTATTATTATTATTATTATTCAGATGCATGAAGCGTTTTGCTGTGTTGCAGGTACATTTCTACATTGTTGTGGGGAAGGAATTGTCAAAAGTGGTCTCTACAAAGGGACATGAGTTGCAGAAAAGTACAGGTAGTCCTTGCATGCTTAACAGAAGTAACTTGTGTAACATAACAGCCCGCCCCCCGCCCCAGTTGAAAACTGCCTTTTTATTGCATGGTCTCATCGGTGCAGTGAGTCCGTGTTCTTGCTGTGCACCAGGGGTGCTCCTGCTATGGAGCCACCTTATCCAAGGTGTTGAGGACACCTGTTGCCTCAGTGCCCCTTTTGTGAGATTCCAGAGTCATTTGGCCGGCCACTGGGGAGGTTTTGCATCCTGGGCTGGACAAGCCATGCCTCTGATCCATCTGGAGGTCTACAAACCCTTCGCGCCCTCTGCTGGTGAAGGAAGGCGCTGCAGTAGCCAAATACTGGGGCGCCGTGGCTGCCCACCCCCAAGACACACACACCGCCCCGTGATGGACAGAGCGTGCCCTCTGTGATTTTTTTTTTTGGGGGGGGTGCATGTGGCCAGCCTACAATGGTCTCCTTTTTTAGCCCCTTTCCTTAAGACCCTTTTAATTTGCTGGAAGGGGGAGCGCCATGACCTGAGGTCAGGCTGGGTCAGGTGCTGGATTTGGAAAGTCGCTTCGGAGCTCTCTTTTTAATTTGGAAGGCTTTGCGTGGCTGCGCTGGGGATTTTGAGCCTTGTCAGCAAATTGGCAAAGGGCACCCAGGCTCCCGAGAGCAGCAAGGAGCTCAGGCTCCTCGGAAACAGACGCCCCGGGCTGATACCCTGCAGGGATGGCAGGCAGGGCGCTGGGGGTGGAGGTGGAGGGGGCAGAAAGAGTTGCTCCAACTCCAAGATGCATGGAAAGGGTGCCCGAGTCAGTGGCTGCTGCTGCCTGATGGTCCCCTAAGTCCAGGTCTGAAAGAAGCCCCGGCGGCCGTAGAAAGCGCCATAAAGAATCACTCATTAGGATAGCATTCTCAGCAGTGGCCGCCCAGATCTTCCTTGCGTTGGGTCCAGAAGAGTCCCTTGTGTCAGGCAGGCACCCCACTCTTGGAAATGGCTGCGTGGAAAGGAGCCCTTCCCCCTCCCCCCTCCTCCCGAGCCAAGGAAGGAGAAGAGAGAGACCCAGGAGGAAAAGTGCAGCCATCCTGGGAGTTGGGGGGCATGTCAAATATTTACCCTGTGGCTGGTCAGCAAAGCGGGGAGAAGGAACTGATTAACCAGCTCCGCTGCCAAGGGGCACCGAGATGGCTGGTAAACTGTCCTGTCCCCCGGGGCTCCAAGTGCCTTTTAATGAGTGATTATTTAGGCGGCTCAATGGAGGTTAATGGAGGCTCCGATCAAATATGTTCTGTTATTAATTAAGCTGTCGCAAGGCCAATGGCTCTGGAGCTGCTCTCCTATGAGACATTATTCCTAGGGGGGGGGGAGAGAGAACAAATGCAGCCGAATCAAAGGCTTGCCCTCCCCCTCCATTCCCCTTATGGGGCAGCGCGGGGCTGGGGTGATGGGAAAAGGTGGGTCTCGTTTCTCATTAATGCAGCCCCCTCGGTGGGCCTGAGAGAGTGCAAGGGGAGAGAATCCCAGTCTCAGGACGGGGGGGGGGGGAGAGGCGCCAGCCCACCTCTGCCACCTACCTGGACATTGTCTCAGTTCTCCCAAAGGACATTTCTGCATGAATGTTATATCTACCCTGCTTTCTGGTCCATACTTCTGGTACACAATTTGAAAAACAGCCAGATTAATATTCTCAAAGGAAAGCCAATGAAGACACCATAGCACAATAGACAGATCAGCCTTTGCCAACCTGGTGCCCTCCCTATGTTTTTGGAGTGCCATTTCCATCAGCACCAGCCGTCACTGCCCTTAGGGGTCCCTCCAGGCAACCTGTTTATTGAGCGTTCATCCTGAGCTGCTTGCAGAAAGCTTATGCGGAGGTTAGATCATATCTGGTCTTTATTGAGGATGGTTTCTGATTGCTTTATGGGGCGGTTATAAGACAACGAGCCTTAGTCCTGCATTCATCTTGATTTGCTTGTGGGCTGTTTACAAACCTTCCCGTTTCTCATTCTTCCACACCCAACTTTCCAAACTGCAAAAATCCTGGTTCCTTTTTAAAGTGGGTTTGCTGTGCTGGAACGACCAAGCCTTCTGCACCACTTGGAATTCACAAACATAGAGTTCCAGCGGGTACTTGAATCCTTTCTGACATTCTAGAGGCACCCTAAGAAATGTAGGCAGAACAGCCGGCCCTGAGGAGGATTAAAGTGCTGGGGTGGGGGGCAGGGGGAGCAGGGAGCTTTCTAGTTGCCCAGCCAGACAAGCTCTTTGAAGGGCTTGGCTAGTCTTCTGGATGCTGACCAAAGCCAAGAGTTCAAAGAAGGACCCAACTCCCTGGTGCTTCCCACACCTCCCCCCGACCTCCACCTGCTTGACTTGACGTTAGCCCATCACTATGTAACCAACAGGACAATGAGCAAAGGAGAGAAATAATTACAGATCTGGGGCCCTGCAGGGAACAGGACAGAGAAGGGTCAGTGACTTGGCCAACCTGCAACGGGCATCAATATGTACGCAGCCCTCCCTTGGACTTTCCACTCTCCCTGCAACCTGTTAATGAGAACCCCACATTACAAACTCTGGAGTTAATTGCTGGAGGCCCCCCTCCCTCCCTCCCTCCCTCCCTGATCAAGCAGCCAGATCCTTGCTTGGTGCCTGGATGTGTGTGCATTTTCAAAGGCTTCTTGGAAACAAGCTCAGGAAGATTTCCCCTGCCACCCCTTGACACCTGAGGTGCACCATAGATAGCAGCCTTGTGTTGCTGCTCCCTTAAAGCCCAAAGCCCAGCGTGCATTGTGCCCAGATCCCCAGCTGGGCAGGATCAGAAAACCAGGGGCTCACCTACTCAGGTATAAACATTTGGAAGATAAACTGAGGAGGGCCTGGATGCTGATGCTGCTGCATCAGACTGAAAGGAGCCAATCTAGACCAATGTTTGGTTCTTCCAGTGAGCACCCAGATGCTCAAACAGCTGAGCATGGGCACACCATCACACTGTCAAGACAGGAGGAGGCAGGTGGGCTTATTGTGCTCCCACGGTGCCCCCCCCAACAGACCTCTGCTGCAACTCTTTGGGGTTTCTTGTGGTTTGATATAAGGCCCACCCCATGAGTGCTCTGAGTCAGTATGGGGGGTGGGCAGTTGGGAGAGCTCCCCTAGACCTGGGTGCCAAAGGCAGGATCAAGTACGCAATGCACTTGCTAGTCTGGACAGCTGCAGGGTCCTCGCTCCAGGTGAAGTGTTTGCTGAAGGAGTGCCCATTTGCTTCCACTCTCGGCCTGCTTGTATATTTTGTAAATTAATAGATATTACAGAGACGCCACAATTTTCCAGTGCTCCCAGAACATGGAAATTGTGTGTGTGTGTCTTCACCCCACTTCACAGCTGGATGAGTCATTCCAGGGGTGCAGCAGCTGTTTCCTGGGCTTCAAGGCAGTCACTGGAGGCTTGTGGCTGTGCACAAATGTGAAGGTTGGTCCTGGGCAGAGGAGCACCTTAAGCATTCCAACCAAGAGCCATCTCCACTGCCCCACATCACCCTCAGACCCCAAGAGGCCTGCCTCCCTCTCCCTCTGTGCCCACTCATCAATTGCACTCTACCCTCTTCATTTCCTCGTCTCAGGTAGACCTATTCAGCTTAGTTAGTTTAATTTATAAACCTGGCCTTCTTCATCATCCTAATCCCAGGGAGAGCTACAACAATATACTAACACCAATATATATTAAAAAAACATATCCGTACCTAAAACATGTTTCCTCCTTGCTTTTCCCCTCTTCCTTTTTCTCTTCTGCATACCACTGTCTTTTCCTCACTGCTTATGATTTTCTGTTTATTAGTGTATAAATATGCTCTCCATCAACACCCACCAGGGTTTCTCTTTATTTTTAATAACTTCTAGGGTTTATCTTTTTAGAATGTCTATTCTATATATTCTTTTCTAAGAACATTGCTTCCAATGCATGCAAATCAAGATGTTTCGTTACTGTCTTTGCCCTTCAAAAATTAATTAAAAGGGTATTTACCCCCCCAAAAAAAACCCACACAGTTCAGTACCAGGCATGTTAAAAACCTATGTCGCCTAGATTCATCTGGATTGCGGGGAGGCAATCTGCTTTTGCCCCATTCAGAAAACTTCAGAAGATGTCTAACAATTAGTTCCCATGGAAACACAACTCTGGAATATCCCAAGTTATTAGCACTTTCTTTGTCAAGTCCAAGGCTCTCCCGCCAGGTATTGCCTCGAGGAAAACCACAATTATAGTCCCATCCACAGAAATCTGATAGGAAACCCAGACTTCCTTCCTGTTGGGGGAAAACCTCAGCCGAGGACTTCCTGCTGCCTCCTGGCTGACCGTCTGCCTCACAGGACACTTTCGCTTCCCTTCCAGCTAACCAGAGCAGTTTCTCTGTGTGGCTAATGTCGCCCGTGGCCAGTCCTGTGGGGGACCCCTGCCAGTGGTGGGGTGTGTGGCCATTCTCTGGCCATACAGAGGACACACAGCTAATCTGTGCAGGTCACCCACCCACTTAGCTGTGATTCCAGCATTGCAGGGGGTCCCCCTTTGGGGCCCTTCCAACTCTACAATCCTATGATTCTCCACTCTTCAAATGACCTTTCTGGTGATGCCCGTCAGGCTGAAATTGGGGGCTCTGCCCATCCCAGCACTCAGACTGTTGGATTCTTTTCTTAATCACCCCCATTGTTCTGCCCGGACACTGAGGTCCAGCTCCGAGGGCCTTCTGGCAGTTCCCTCATTGCGAGAAGCCAAGTTACAGGGAACCAAGCAGAGGGCCTTCTCGGTAGTGGCATCAGCCCTGTGGAACGCCCTCCCACCAGATGTCAAAGAGAAAAACAACTACCAGACTTTTAGAGGACATCTGAAGGCAGCCCTGTTTAGGGAAGCTTTTAATGTTTAATTAGATTATTGTGTTTTAATACTTCTGTTGGAAGCTGCCCAGAGTGGCTGGGGAAACCCAGCCAGATGGGCGGGGTATAAATAATAAATTATCATCATCATCATCATCATCACCACTACTACCACTAGGGGATATTAGGCGAGGGGTAGTAGCTATGGATGAAGGCATGTTGTGCTCCTTTTAGGGTAGTTTCTCCACCAGTGGTCCATCCCTCCCCCCCCCATCAGCTCTCACCTGTGACTCAAACCATCTGTCAGCATGCAACAGAGGCCACATTCCAGGAATGGCTTCACCAGGTGGGCTAAACACCGTGAGGGGAGCCAAGGGGTCTCCAACCCCTGATGAGCCAGGGACTTCACCTCCAGCGGACGGAGTAAAGGAAGCCAAGAGTGGATCCAATGGTCAAGAAGGCAGTTTCTGCAGGTGCTGTAAAGGGAAGTGAGGGGCGGGTGGGGCTCATCCACCTGGGAAGGGAGTTAGGAGAAAGAAAAGTCTGTTCCTAAACCTCTGCTGCCTTGAATGACATATTTGGGAGAAGAAAAGTCTCGGGAGCAATCCCTGCACAAATCCAGACCAGAGTGGAGTCCCTAAGAACAGGGGTTAGCAAACTTTTTCAGCCGGGGGCCGGTCCACTGTCCTTCAGACCTTATGGGGGGCCGGACTATATTTTCAAGGAGGGGGAGAACGAATTCCTATGCCCCACAAATAACCCAGAGATGCATTTTAAATAAAAGGACACATTCTACTCATGTAAAAGCACGTTGATTCCCGGACCATCCGCAGACTGGATGTAGAAGGCGATTTGGCTGTATCCGGCCCCCGGGTCTTAGTTTGCCTACCCTTGCCTAAGACGTTTGGATGGAGCCTTGTACGCCTCCTTCCACCAGCTCCTGCCGCCAAGCTGGTGCCAAAGGTCTTGCTCTGCTTTTCTTCGGCTGAGCCTCATCTGGGGTCTTGTCATCTGGTACACACCGCTGGATTGTAGGGAAAAACCTCAAAGCTATTTACCAAAAAAAGATAGAACGATAAAATTATCACTTTAAAAAAATTACAGGAGTAATTTAAAACATACAAAAAGTTGAGGCAACAACAGACAGAAGCAAATTAAAACTCACATCAACTTTGTAAAATTGGGTGCGGGCTACGATCCGGCAGAAAAGGCAGTCTCGGTAGCCCTGAGTGCAACTTCCTTCCCCTGTCAATAGCAACATTTTTGGCTCTTCTGGCCCGAAAGCGAACCGCTGAAATCAGGCTTGGTTTGTAACAGGGCACTGAATTCTGCATTTTCCTGGCTTGGGATTTGAGCACGGAACGGAATTGCTTTTAGCTCAGAATGGCGGCAGCCCTGATCTTTGCCACCCCACAAAGGCAGGCGGTCGAGCCCTTCGGCAAACAGGGGTGGGGGCTTTTTGGACACGTCCCCCTCTCTCCGGAGACGTCCAGCAAGACGTCGGCCACGCTGCAGGTAAGGCCACTGGATCGTAAGGAGACGCTCGCAAGAAGGGCGCACGTACCGGCAGGAATGTCCTGGGCACGGAAAAAGAAATTGCGCTGCGTCGGTGGGGGGGAAGGGGGGGCAGTGACCCAGGCACCCCTTTCCCTCGCCCTTTTTGGAGCAAGGGTGATTTAAAGGCCTGCCGCTGAGCTCGAGAGGAGGACGGTTTGCTTTTTCTACTGTCGTCTTGCCCGCTTCCCCGCGTCTTGCTAGGAATCTCTGGAAACGTTTTCTTGACCCCAAACGACGTGTTGCGAATCGCAACTCATCGAAAGTGATTCTCTAAGTCCTGAGGACTAGCCGCTTGTTTCTCTGCGCAAAAGACAAGTTTACTAGCCGCGGGGCAACGTTGGCGCCACCTGCTGGCTGTAAGGGGCATCTTCCTTTGCCTGGTCAGCTGCCAGGTGAGCTCGGGGAAGACAGCGAGGCTGCGCCCGGACGGGGTCAAGCCTGCCTCCCTCCCCAAGTGATTGGTGTTATACCTGCGGACTGCACTGATCACTTGGCAGGCAGCCCCGCCTCTTTAAAAAAAGCCATTTTGCTTTGTTGCATTTGATGTTAAAAAAATCTTTAAAAAACAAAACAAAAACCAGGTCCAGACATAGCAGAAACCTCTTTAGGTGCCAGTGGTTGCATAGTGGTTAGAGTGTCGGACTAGGACCTAGGCCTAGGAGAGACCAGGGTTCAAATCCCCCACTCAACCATGAAGCTCACTGACTGACGGGGGGATTCAGCGCCTTGGAGGAAAACCAAATGCTATAAATAAGTGCCGAAGTTAAGCTGGCCCTCGTTGCATTTTTATTCCTACTAGTACAGTAAATGCATTTCCTTTGCGCGTAATTCGAAACAAACTCCAGAAGCAGAGGTTGCATATTTGGGGGTTCGCAGGGATTTTTCCGCGGTGGGGAGGGAATGGGAATAAAAAAACAGAGAAAGACCTGCTCGGTGGTTTATCAACAAAGAGGGCAGGAGGCGAAATCGTGCCTGGACATTTATCGAAATGCTGTATCCCAGATCAGGTTCTGCAAATGCTACAAACTTCCTGTTTGGGTTTTTCTAAAAAGGAACACTGGGTATCTAGGGCTGGTGGTGGGGTGGGGGGCTGTCCTCTTGCCTTCCCCTCTTGCGGACGTCCATGCCCGCAGTGTTTCCTATCCAAATCATCTCAAGCCCAGAATTCGTGATCTTTTCACCCTGCTGCAAGTGGCTCGCCTAATTCCTGCCCCCGGCCACTGAAACGCTCGCGATTGGGGGGGGGGGAGAGAGACTTTGGCGCCCACTGATGCATCTGTGGGTCGTCAGAAATTCAGGCTGTTGTTTTCTGGATACACCCCATGAACTGCGTGAACAAGGAGGAGCGGCGGGTTCCCGGGCTTCTTTACGCGGGAGTGAGACCCGCTGTGTACATTTGGACTTATTTCTAGGATCGCAGCCTTATTTCCTGGTAAACTGGGCAACTCAACAAGTCATGGGGTTAATCTTCGATGGATAATCTCCGCAGATCAAAAACTTTTCATTCTTCCTACTGTGGAATCGCCTGTTTTAAATGCTTTTTTATTTTGTGTTTAAAGTATTTTTATATGTGTATTGATGCAAGCGGGGCGGGTGTGTGTGTGTGTGTGTGTGTGTGTGTGTGTGTGTGTGTGTGTGTGTGTGCGTGTGTTAACCGAAAACATAATCGCAACGTGTGCTGGAGTCACCTTCTGTGTGGTGGAGTCTCCTTCAACGAAATTGGGGGGGGGGACACCTCTACATCACTAGGAGCTGCGAGAGACCAGGGTTCAAGTCCCCACATGGCCAGGAAGCTCACTGAGTGTCCTCGGGGCCTGTCGCGGCAGCTCTCAGCCTGACCTACCTCGCAGGGCTCTTGTGAGGATAAAAATGAGGAGGGAGAGAACCATGTACTCAGCCTTGGGCTCCGGCTTAGACGAAAGGAGGGATATAACTGTTAACAACAAATAAAAAAGTGATCAGGGTTTGGGTTAAATTGGGTTTTGGTGGTGCAGCCAATACGATGGTGAAGCCACGAGGGGGTGGCATTTCCCCCTGGAGGTTCTCGGGTGGGGGGATTTTCCCCAGCCACTCACTCCACCTTCTTTCCAAGCTACTGAGCCGCTGGAGATCCTCGGCTGGGGACTGAGAAGGGGTGGGGTGGGGGTGGGGACCTGCTGGACAGCTCCGCTGCCAGGGCGCTGCTGCAAAAGCAATTCAGAAACAAATCAACACACACACACACACCCTTTCGTTTATCAAAAACATAAGAAGAGCGGCCTGCTGGATCGGGCCCACGGCCCATCTAGTCTAGCATCCTCTTCTCACAAGGAGTGGCCAGCCAGCCTTTCTCCTCTCCTGCGCTTCCCATCAGCCGTGGTTCAGAAGCGCTGCTGCCGCTGACTGTGGAGAGCAGGGCAGAGCCATGGTGGCTAAGAGACAGCCCTCGCTTCCACGAATTGGCCTAATTCGCTATTTAAGCCTTCTAGATTCCTGCGGGAGGGAGTTCCACAGTTTAACTGCGCTGCTTGAAGGAGGGCTTCCTTTGATGCGCCCTGCATCTTCCAGCCGAGAGAGAGAGATGGATAAACTTTTCTCTTTCCACTTTTTCAAGGCCACGCATAATCTCACAAAAGTCTCCCAATGCCTCCTCCTTCTCTCACTCGCCTTTTCTCTAAGCCAAGCCATCCTGAAGCCTCTGCTGTGGAAACTTCTGCAACCGAGCCAGACTGTTCTTGCAAGCATTTCGGCTGAAACAACTTCTCTCTCTCTCTCTCTCTCTCTCTCTCTCTCTCTCTCTCTCTCTCTCTCTCTCTCTCTCTCTCTCTCTCTCTCTCTCTCTCTCTCTCTTTCTCCCCCCCCCCTTTCAACAATCCCAGCCGCCGAGGCGTCTCGCTCCGCTCCCGGAGTTGCAGCTCATCTCACACCTCAGCGCGACTGTGTGTTGCCGAAGAGCCTTTCAGCTGTTTTTTCTCAGTCCTCCTCCTCCTCCTCCCCGCTCTCTCATTCTCAATTCAGTCACTTGCTATAGGTATGTTTTAATCCCCAGCATGGTAGATTTTAATTAGTCTTTGTACAGATGGCCAATTAACATTCATTACTTTTGCCTTGAGCGATTAATTATGAGTTTGGATAGAAAAAGGAGAAGAAGATGGGGGAGGCGAGATGGGCAGGTGAAATTTTCTTTAAAAAAAAGAAAAAGAGGGGATTTAAATCCGAGATGGTGATTGGCTTAGCTCGGGATTTCTGTGGGATAGAGGGGGGGGTGTCTCCCCGCTCTCAACCCCAAGGACTCTTATTTGGGGATGTGGGGCGTGGAGGGGGGGGGCTCTTCAAGAAAAGGCCAGCCAAACTTCCTCCACTGCTGGGAAGGGGCTCCGGGATGTGCTTGCTCCTCACCACCACTCCATGTTTTACAAAATAATCCCATTTAAATGCTAATTGTTTCCCTGAGTCTAGAGCAGGAGGATCACTCAGACCTGTGAGTGTGTGTGACAGACAGACAGACAGACAGACAGACAGACAGACAGACAGACAGACAGACAGACAGACAGACAGACAAGGTAGCCTGTCCTCTTGCCTGGAGTGAAATGTTACTTTTGGTTGTGATTCAGAGGACCACAACCCCTTCACAATGCCCTCAGCCCTCTCCATCCTAGGAACATCCTAGGAAGTCACCTTATTGTAAATCCCCCATATCCAACCTACTGGTCCGGGGGCTCCAGAGCTTCACGCAGGGAGTCTCTCCCAGCCGCACCAGAAGATGCTGGTGGGGACTGAACCTGGGACCTTCTGCCTGCATGGCAGGTGCTCTGCCATTGAGCCAAGCCCCCCCCCCCGGTCCAACTCAGCACCAGCTCAGCTCAGAATGGGGAGAGGGGAAATCCCAATCCAGAGACACAATAAAATGAGCCCCCTATACATATGGAACTGAACTGGGGTGTGTGGGATTTCCAGTCAAAATCACAAATGCATGATTGCCAGACAGACACAGGAGGGACTGACACGCTTAGAGTTCCTGAATCAATATAGAAGGAACTGCATGAGCTCACTTTCTTAATGCTTTGGCGGGAATTTCTAACAAAAGAAACTTCCGGTCTGAGCTCTCTCTCTCCTTTCAAGCCAGTGGTGTGAGCAGACATACACGCCTGGCCTCTACTCAGAGCCCAGACTCCATTTCAGAAACTAATTTTGTATTTTGTAACTAAGAAGTGCTTTTCCCTGCATACTGCTTTGATGTATCTGCTGCCTGCATTGAAATGTAAGTAAACAGTGTGTTTTTTATTCCTAAAACATGTGGTTCATTCTTAGCAATGAGGATAAAGAAGGGAAGGTCAGACCACAAATAAACTGGGATAAAAAGGTACAATTTCCTAATTCCTAGCTTCTAGCAAGCTGCAAAAGCACATAAGTGTTTTTATTTTGCTAAAAGGGATTCACAGCCTGTTTACCCTCAGGGGAGTGCAACAGGAGGTTTAAATTTACATTTCCAGAGTTAATCCTCAATCCATCTCCATCATAAGGTGACAACGTGTACCCTTGCATGAAAATGGCACATCTCTCATGACACAGTGAGCCAAGTTCGGAAAGCATGATGCGCTGTAGCTTCCAAACATGTGTGACTTTGGCAAGAGAGAGACAATGGTCCTGTTTTCACAGGATTTGTGTCCCTGGATGTTTCTAAAGCAGCTGCAGAGAAAACATCCTGTGTGAAGAAAGCTGCCTAGGATAATGCAGACGAGAAGATGTGGAGGTAATCCATGGGGCAGCTGACTGCCCTGGCCAGCTGCAAAACACCCCAAAGTCGACACATTCCACTGTCTGATGTGCCCAGAGGAGGAAAGGCCCTCTGTCCAAGACTTGGCTGCTCCTATTTCCTCTCACCCCCACAACCTTTTCTCCATCTCTGTTGATGATGCCTGCATTCTCCACTGACCAGGCTCAACATTTCGACTTTAATTTTGTTTCTCTTCTTTTAAAGATGCCTTTATTCTTTTATCTCCTGTTGTTTGCAGCCCTGGGCTCCTTTGGGAGAAAGGGTGGGATATAAATTATAATAAGGACAATTCCTGTTCAGGGGCACTTTCAGTAGTCTGGAAGCAAGGACCTTTGTCTTCTACTACTCTGTAAAACTGTGGTATATTTCATCCTTCTTATTACTAATACCGCAGCAGAAGTTTGAATTTATGGCTGCAGAATTTTGGAATTCCTCTGGAAAGGCCTTTTTGCTACTAGATAAGACGCAGTCTTCAGAAATAGCATTGATAAAGTCCGTTTGGCAGGTTTCTCCAGTGCCCCCTCCCCACCACTGCCTTTCCTGGGGCACCATTGGCCAGGGTGGCTGGCTGCATTTGTGGCCCCCTGGCCTAGAGGGAGGCCCTGGTCCTGCGTCTCCTATGACTGCACTTCCTACCTATGAAGTATGATGGCAGGATATGGCCCTCGGTGAGTCTCTGCCTTTCAAATGTGCACATTTCCTGAAAGCAATATGGAGTGTCTAAATATATGGAGCAAAAATCTGTTTACCCTAATCAGGGGCTGGGAGACTGCCATCCATATGACTGCTAGGAATTGTAAATTCAACATAAATTAACTTGTGCGCGAGAGAGAGAGAGGGAGAGAAAGAAGAGAGAATTAACAGTGACATATTTTCCTTGTATTTACCACTCTGAGATGAGGATGCATGCAGGGAGCCAGCAAGGGATGGTGCCGGAGGTTCTTGACATTCCCCTGGCAGGCACATGCGCAGGCAGGGACCTTTATGCATGCGCAGTTGTGCACACCTACATTGGGGCAGGGAGGGACTTGATTGCTGCACAGATCTCTCCTGCTGCTCAATGGCTGGGCCACTCCAAAGTCTCCCTTCTTTGCTCATGGCCTGTGCATCCCCCCCCCCTCGGACATTCCCAGTCTCAGACTAGGGGGCTTACAACTCATTCAGTCCTGCAGGAGCAGAACAGAAGCAGCTTTTGTTGGATCAACTGATTACCTTAAGATTTGCAAACATTACTGAAGGTGTGGATATGAAGACCTGCCTGATCACTGCAGTCCATCAGCAGGGAACTTCAGGGTTGGGTTACTGCAATGTGTTGTATGTGGGGAAGTCTTTGAACTTGGTTTGGAAGCTGCAGCTGCTGCAGAATGAGTGGCCAGAATACTTATAGGGGAACATAACTGGCAACATTTTATTTAGCAATTATTCTTCCTCTTTCTCACTTGTGTGAGAATGCAAATATCTATTTCAGCAGGGTTAAAGTCACCATCCGTGAGCAGCTTATCTCTAGAAGCTATATTAGAGCAAGGTTGCATAACCTTCTAGAACAATTATGATACCCAAAAATGCTTTAGGCAGACTGGGATTATCTTCTCCCATTTATGTTTCCCTCTTAACAAAGAAATCACTCTCAGACTGTTAAGTAAATAAAAAAATCCAATGTTTACTCACATCACAGTCTTTCCAGGATTCAACATACACAGTGATGAAAAACCAGGCAGGCAATAATCCTTACAAATACCCGTAGTCCAGTTCAAAATGGAGATTACTCTCTGGAACATCCTCCCCCCACCCCCACAGGTAGGAAAAAGAGTGTGTAGTGACAGGAAGAAGTAGAGATTAAGTTGTTTCTATGGTTCCCCTTCCCACCACAAAAGTTTAGAGGATATTGCATCATAGTCCCCTGTTCATAACTATCTAGCCATCATGCAATTTGTAATCTGGCCAACTACTAATGAGCCACATTCAAGGTCCTTGTACTGTATTGATTTACATTGTCCTTTGCTCCAGAGTACCTTAAAGGTAAAGGTAAAGGGACCCCTGACCATTAGGTCCAGTCTTGACCGACTCTGGGGTTGCGGCGCTCATATCGCATTATTGGCCGAGGGAGCCGGTGTACAGCTTCCAGGTCATGTGGCCAGCATGATAAAGCCACTTCTGGCCAACCAGAGCAGCACATGGAAACGCCGTTTACCTTCCTGCTGGAGTGATTCCTATTTATCTACTTGCACTCTGACGTGCTATCGAACTGCTAGGTTGGCAGGAGCAGGGACCGAGCAACGGGAGCTCACCCCGTCACAAGGATTTGAACCGCTGACCTTCTGATTGGCAAGCCCTAGGCCCTGTTCAGGGAGGCTTTTAATGTTCAATAGATTACTGTGCTTTATTTTTCTGTTGGAAGCCGCCCAGAGTGGCTGGGGAAACCCAGCCAGATGGGCGGGGTATAAATAATAAATTATTATTATTATTATCTGTGGTTAACCCACAGCACCACCCGTGTCCCTCCAGAGTACCTTAGGCGTCACCTAAACCCTTCTATCCCAGGTCAGCTACTGCAGGAGCACTGCTGGCGAGGTTCACCTGACAGCAACAAGAAACTAGGCCTTTAGTGCCACTGCCCGTCCTGTGCAATGCTCTGCCCATAGAGATTCAGCAGTGCCCCCTGTTTCAACCTGCCACATCCATCTGAAACTCCAGCAGGTGAAGAGAGCTCTAGTGATTGCATTATCCAGAGGAACACGGGAGCGGAAGGAGGATTGCCCTTAATTTTCCACCGTTGGGAGAGGGAGGGCAAAATAATATTTTGTATTGGTCCAAAGAGTTGTTTTGAATTCTGCCAACTTTAACCCTTTGGATAGTTGTCTTCAGGAGCAGCCGAAGATAATTGTCCATATAGACAACGCCCTCATGTAGACCAGACCCTTGCCAAGGCTGGCCCAGATCACTCCGATGCCCCAGACGTTGCTCTGCGCAAGCCAATATTTTGGAGAATGCTGGAGTGCACCTCCAGGCTCCTGTGCAGAGCCCTGGGACATCTCTCAGGTTGCACCTGCTTCCAGGTGCGTCTCAGAATGCACCTGCCCAGGGATTGATTGAGTTCCTTGACAGTTGGGCAGACCCTGACTCATGCCACCACTGTGAATAACCAGCAGGATCAATAACTTATATAATTCAAGGTTTTCATTTTGGGGCGGGCTTGTTGTTGTTTTTAAATTCCATGCAATTTGGAGCATGCAGGAGTTCTCCCTTCTTGGAAAAAAGAGGTGACCTTGCTGTGCTCGCCCCTAATCCTAAAATCAATCTTCACCAACCTGGTGCCCTCCAAACAAACTGCACCTCCAGCCAGTATAAATAAGGCTATTTTATCCAGCACCCTTTCCCAGCCTGCCTTTCAGGCCTAGTGGTTAGAGTTGGGCCAGTCACAGTCTCTCAGTCTAACCTACCCCATAGGGTTGTTGTGAGGATACAATAGGGAGGGAGGGAGAGAACCTCATGTGCCACCTTGAGCTCCTTGTGGGAAATTAGCAACAGAGTTCTGTCCTACTCAAAAGCTTGCTTCACTTTCAACACTGTTTGTCCAAAGAAAAGTAACACTCAAACCTTTTGAGATCCTGTCTGAAGGGTTAATTCACACATCCACTCCTAATTACTTGTGACTGAATACATTCCCCTCTTCACCCCTCCTCAAGATCACCATCAACAGGTCATCTGAACAGTTTGTATTGCAGGGACTTGGGCTAGGGGACTTTTGAGGTCCCCTCAAACTCAACAATTCTTTGGTTCTACCTTTCTGACCAGGCAACCAGGAAAAAAGCCAATTCAGAATGAATTTTCCCAGCCTCAGAATCCAAACAGAAAAGCCACAGCTGGCCATTGCCCCCCTTTCCCTTGGAAAGCTCACCCTATATCTCCAAAGGCCTATTTTCTACAAAACGTCTTATTTAGATCCACGCTGGCTTGAGAGGAGGTGCCCCCAAAGTGGATAGTGGATGAGACCCCTTGAGACGGCACAAGATGTGCCCGCCCACCCACATTGCCAGAAAAGGATAAATACGGGGGGGGAGGGGGTCAGTCCCCATTTTGGCAAGGCAGACTGTTAACTTGCTTGCGCGAAGAGATGGAAAAAGTTTGCAGGAATTGGCAGCTCCCTCCAGATTCATCAAAAATGCTGCAAACTTGGCTCCTGCGCACCTCAGCAACATAATGTTAAATGGCATTAAGACAGTATATCAGCCATTTACATATGTTGCTTATAGACGCCAAACTTATTAACACAATAAAACTGCTGTGAAGATGCTTCCCTGCCTATTTTTCTCATTGTGAATGTCAGCGCTGTACGCACCTAGCAGTCTCCAATGGAAACACGCCGGGTTTGCCTTTCTGACGGCAAGGCATGAGCATATTATAAATAGATGAATCACGCTTTCCCCGGGCCCCTCAGGCCATTCCCAGGAGATGCTGGAGGGGACACGCTCCCCTCAGAGGCAGCAGGAGGGGGGCCACGCGGGGTTCCCCGATCGAGGAAGAGGAGGGAGCCCCTCCCCACACCATGGCACTTGCAGCCTGAGTAGAACCAGGGGGGGGAAGGGACGACCGTTGGCACATGTAGGCCACACCCTCTGAATAGAAGTCCCGCCCCTAATCCTAGGTAGATGAGACGAGGACCAGGCTGTGGTCACTCAGTGGCAAGGAGAAGGCACTTTGCATGCGCTCAGAAACACTCTCTCCTTGGTCATTGTTTTACATGTCCCAGGGCAGTCAGAACTGGGGTTTTTTTTGGGGGGGGGGAGCTTTAATTTTTAGTAAAAGCTGCCTTGGATTTATCCCTGCAAATGTCCACGTGCACAGACACGTCTCGTTCTTCCTTGGCAGGGCCCTGGACTCCATGAGAGATGTTGTTTACTTTTCAGGAAGATGCCTTATCCCAAATTCGACCATCGGTCCATACAACCCAGTACTGTCTACACTAACAGGCAGCTGCTCTCCGGGGTTTCAGGCACGGAGCCAATGAACCTTGAGCTAGGGCGCCCTCTTCCCCAGCCCGTGTGTGCATTTGTTTTCCTGGTGCTGCATGGGGACTTGGGGAGCTACCTTGGGCTGAGGTGAGACCAGCTGCCCATCTGGCCCAGGTAGGTCTACTCCGACTGGCAGCGGGTCTCCGGAGTCTCAGGTAGAGAAAGGTCTCGCCCATCACTTGGACACTCACACACACACACACACACACATGCATATAATTTCCAAACATCTTATTACATTCATTCCTGTCTTATACAATTTTAGACTTCCTGAAGATTCCCCCTCTTCATCACTTAGTCTTATATTTCATTATCTTCACTATTATAAATATGCCATAGCTCAATGTCCTTCCTAAATTTCCCCTGCAATATTTCATATAGTCCTCCTTACAGAACTTCTTGTAGTCCTACTAGCTTAATCTGTTGTTTACAGCTATCTTTCAAATAGTTCTCAACTTTTTCCAATCTTCTAAGAACCTCTGGTCCCGTCACTTTCAAATTCTTCCCGTCATCTTATCTAGGACCCAGATACTTTTCAATGGGAGTCGCCTAGGCCCTAAGATCTTCCATGGTGCCTTGACTTGGTTATTCTCCTGGAGTGGCTTCACGTGGACTCCGAAAGGCGAGAAATCAAGGCCACTCTCGGAAGGGAGCCGCGCCTCTCCCTGAGCCAGTGGCCACGGAGACCTCGGGTCAGGTTCCGCCTGGCTTGGAAACCCCAAACGCTTCGCCGCCGGGCAGCACCAGGGACAGCTCCCTGTGAGCCGCTTGCCCCAACACGACCTACAGGAACCAGAAGCTCGCCTTGGACTTCCGGATCTCCTTCTCCAGCTCCACCGGCTGCTGGAAAAGAGGAAGACCTTCAAGGAGCCTCGGACGCCCCGTCGGCTCTCTAGGTGCGCTGTATCTGCGTTGGGTTCCCGGGTCATGGCAAGCTCCAAATCCGAGAGGAATCATAGCACTGTAGAGTTCCCAAAGGACATCTAGTCCGCCCCCTGTAAGGCAGGAAGAGAAAGTGTCATCCGAGCCACTCAGCCGCTATTAGAAGAGAACCGCCAGAGAGGCAAGGAGCGAGGACTGGACACCAAACGAGCAGCTCTGCCTGCCTGCCTGCCTGCCTGCCTGCCTGCCTGCCTGCCTGCCTGCCTGCCTGCCTGCCTGCCTGCCTGCCTGCCTGCCTGCCTGCCTGCCTGCCTGCCTGCCTGCCTGCCTGCCTGCCTGCCTGCCTGCCTGCTTGCCTGCCTGCCTCGGTTTATACTCCGCCTTTCCGGGGTGGACGCCTTTCCAAAAGGCGGCGCTTCCCCTTCTGCCCGGGGCTCTGGCAGCTCCAAGGCTGAGATTTCAATGGGACTTTAATGGGGTTGGAGGAGCTTTCTGGGGCTGCGGCGAGCAGGAGAGAAGGCGCGATGAGCAGCAAGAAGGACGGGCGCCTGTGGAAAGCGC
Source organism: Zootoca vivipara (assembly GCF_965207765.1). Lineage (NCBI taxonomy): Eukaryota > Metazoa > Chordata > Lepidosauria > Squamata > Lacertidae > Zootoca > Zootoca vivipara. The sequence goes on from NC_142583.1 coordinate 74,245,960, forward strand.
CGCCCTGCCGCAGAGAGATACCCGACGGCCTCTGCATTTCTTCCGAAGCGACGGAGCCGCGGCTCTCAGGAGAAGGCTCTTCTCGGGCTGGGGCTTCCGGTGCTGCGCTCACGTCCGTGCTGGAACCGGGGCCTCCTGGGGTCCCTTCCTATCTGGGAAGCGCCAGTCTGTCGAGGTTCCCCTGCCCGGCGGTGCGGCCAAAACCACTGGGTGCCTGGCCGGGCCCAGGAACAGCTCTCGACCCCGGGGCTGCTGGGGCGGAGGAGTCTCGGGGGGGCTGGGCCCTCCGAGGCCTCCTCCCTTGCCATGAAGATATCGTTCCCCGTTTTGCGTTTTTATCTCTCCCGCTTCTTATTGCCACCCTCCTGTTTTCCTTTCCGTCCCCAAAAGAGGTGATGACGGCAGCTGCAAGCGTCATTAAAATCCCAAACTTGGAAACATTCAGAACATCCTTTTGTTGAAGTCCAGCCCCGGGCCAGAGCCAGTCGCAACGACGGCAACACAGGCAACACGCACGCACGCCCACACGCCAACACGTGTCTCCTGAAAAAACAAACGTGGGGTGGGGGGTTCAGGGGGGCGCAGAATAAATAAGCTCCGAAGCTCAAACTTCTGCCACGCTACTTAAAAAAGAAATCCTACTGAGTTCAGTAACACGTACACCCAGATAAAGCGTTCTGAGGGGCCGGGCCTGCCTGCCCTCGCTTCCGGATACTCCGGGGCTTGGGCGCATCTTTGGGGGGGGGGGGCAATCCTCCCTCTTTGCAATTCCCGCCGGGAAAGCCTGGGGCCAAGGGCGAGGCGCCCAGAGCAAGGCGCCGCCTCTGTTCCCATCCGCCTGTCTCTGCGCGCGGGGTCGGGGCTCTTCAGGGCGACGCTGCTCCCCAGTGCAAGCTGGGCTCCGGAGCCGAGACGGCTCGGTGGTCCTTCCCAGAGCGGAGAAGCGGGCAGAGGCGGAGGGCTCCGAGGGGGAACAGAGAGAGACCCCCAGAACAGGGCCCTGCACCAGGCCAGAGTGTCTGGCTCTTTCTCTCAGTCTAGCCTTCTTCACAGGTTGTTGGGAGGAGAAACGCAGCCACGCGCCAGTCCTTTATTTCATTTCCACACTTAAAAATAAATAAATAAATGTTCGGGTGAAAATTGTTTTTACGGCTGCGGTTGCTTATTTTCCTTCTCACCCGGCAGCGGCTGGGTCTGTGCGGCTCCTTGTGGCGCTCAAGTTCAGAGATGCATAGCTGCCAAGTTATCCCTTTTTTTAAGGGATTTTCCCTTATGCTGAATAGGCTTCCTCGTGAGAAAGGGGAAAACTTGGCAGCTATGGAGATGCTATTGCACCGTTCCATAGCTGCCAAGTTTTCTCTTTTCTCACGAGGAAGCCTATTCAGCATAATGGAATTTCCCTTAAAAAAAGGGATAACTTGGCAGCTATGCACCGTTCGCGCTGGATTCCTCTTCTAGATCCGCTTTGAACTTGTTTGGGAGAATCCGGGGCTAGTCTTGCGGGGGCCTCTTGGAGCCAGCTAAAAAAAAATTCAAAACATTTTGCCACTGCGGCACCTTATTTTTCATAACTATTATTGTCGCTAATGCTGCTACTATTAAAATCATTAGCACATTATTTTGCAATTGCGCATTTACCACGGCGGTACTTCTTTTTTTAATAACTGTTGCTCTTATCTGAAGAAGTGTGCATGCACACGAAAGCTCATACCTATGACAAACTTAGTTGGTCTCTAAGGTGCTACTGGAAGGATTTTTTTTTAAAAAAATGTGTTGCTATTATTATTATTATTATTATTCCATCCTCTTCCCAATTAAGCCTCCTGCGGGTCCCCTAGAAGCCTTCCCTTAGATCATGATCCAGGAACCCCTGCCGAGTCTCCCGCCACAGCATGGGGACAAAAATATCCAAGAGAATCTCTGCAGCAGCAGGACCGTTTGCTTCGAGTGACTGACAGTTTGGCAGTTTTTAAAGGAAAAGGCAGCCCCTCCTCAGGAAGAACTCACTGAGTCGCGCATGGGTCAGCTCGGTGGGGCCAAGCCAGGCCGCCTCCTGGGCGGGGAGGGGGACCGGAGACCAGCCCCGCGCGCGGCATTTCCATGCCACCCGCAATTGCATTTTGCTCTTCTTTATCCAGGCAAGCAAAAATGGAACATTGGTTTCCCTTGGACACTAAAAAGATCGCTTAAACTGGTTTGCACATTAGACAGCAACTATAAGACGGGAAAGCACGGATTTAAAATTAATGAAAAGCATCGCTCCCGTCCATATTTTTTTCGCAAAAAGCCCCCTCCCAGATCATCAGCCAGTAAAAGAGGGCAGTCTCCTCAAAAGCTGGGTGTCGTCAGCTCACCGAGAGCGGTACTTGTCGGGCAAGAGAGAGTGACGGGCAGTGCGATCTTTAAGCCCCATTGAATTCACAAGACCTGTTGAATTTAGGCATTATAACATAGGTATTTCCCGAGTGGTGCAATAGGAGATGAAGAGCACGCCACTTATACTAAATAAAAGAATGGTTTGGAGTATTCGGGATCCACTTGTCCGCAGAACAATCCTCCGCGGGTTCAGCGCCCCAAATGCCCAAGGTGGATCTTAGCCCCCGAAGCAGCGGCTGGTGCCGGATCATGGCAAAAGCTGCAGAGAAGCCCAGGACTTCGTCCCAGGGCATCTGGTCCCCCCCCCCCCCACGGGCGCCGCAGAAGAAGGCCGAGCGTCCGCCTGGAGCGCGGAACCAGAAGCCAGGCGGAGCGGGACCCGGAGACCCACCCCCCATCCCTCCCCAAAAACCTCTCCCACCAGCCCGGTCGCCTTTTCTTCGGGATGGAATAGGAAAAAAATAGGGGCTAGTGGCCTTCATTTTGCAAACAGATTATTCCGATACTGTACCCCAAATGTGTCGATGGCAACAGGATTTTTAAAAAATGTGTTCTCGGAAAGAATAAATCCGGATTAAATAATGGCGCAGGGTGGGGGGAATAAGGCTGGTATTCTGACCACAACAACGTCCTGGGGAGGCTGCCATAAGGACGCCGTGTGCGTAAAGGACCCCGATCCCCGTCTGGAAGGGTCGCTCCTGTTGGACACTCGCCTCTTTCGCCCACAGCTTCTATTCATTTGTCCTTGGTTAAAATAAAATTATTGTTATTATTATTTCTCTTGACATCTGTGCTTCCCCGCTGATTCCTGATTTCTCATTCTTTCTCCAGATAAATTCAACTCTCCTTTGATTATTAAAAGGATCGTTTGCATCGGACCAACCGCGGGCCGCAAAGTTGTCGGGCAGGCGGTGCCCTGTCAGACCCGAAGCTCAGGAACGGCTCCCTCAAGTTGGGCGTCGCTTCCAGCCCCCAGATCCGTGAGCTCCTCTGAGGGGGTTCCCCTTCCAGAAGGAGCCGCCCTGAAAACGTCTTTCCTCGGACTCACCGGGTTTAGACTTCTGGTCTCCCGCGGCGGTTCCCTCTTCGGATGTCCCGGATCCTGGCTGGAGATTTCCACTCCAACGCCGCCACCCTTCACGTGCCAACAAGCAGAGAGTCCGGGGCGGAGGGCTTCAAACTGCTCTTCCTCTCCTCTGTCCGCAGCAAGAGGCACCTCCTCTCCTTCTGCCAGAGAAAACCGGAGAAGCGACCCGAGGAAGAGATTTCCGTCTCCTTTCTCCCGGGGCTGCTTCAGCCGCGCCGCGAAACGCCGAGGAAACCGACTGCTTGTGGGATGCAAAGGGTTAAGTGCAGTCAAGTCACAACAATCCCTAGATAGTCCACTTGGAGGACTGAGGAGGAGGATATGACTAAGCGTAGTTTCCTCTTCCTTCACATGCAAATGAGTTGAGGAAGTGGCAGATAAATCCTGAAGGAAACAGCCATTTTCCCTCTCTTGGACCAGACCTCTTGGACTACACACATCTTAGTGAGTCTCTCCCTCAAGGCCTCCAGCCTAGAGAGAGAGATGAGATGGAGTCTCACTTCTTATAAGTGAACTTCACAATGTATATATTACCTTTTAACTAAGCAAGTCTACCTCTTGAGTGTGCTGTACCTCGAGATGCTTGTAAGTAAACATCTTTTATACTTTTAAGAGCATTGTGTTGTGTCTTTTCTTTTAAGAGGGAAAAAGGGGAAATACCAGGAAAATACACTTTATTTTAGTGGCTTAAATCAAGCCTGCGCAAACGTTCTTCTGCTGTGTATTTTGCAAAAGGGGAATGTTTTACTCTGCTAAAGTTTTGTGCTTGCTAGCGCAAGCGGGGATAGGATATATTAAACAATATCTCCTCATCCACATTCCTGAACATTCCCACAAAGGGTTATTGCGGCCCAGAGTTGCGTATTTTGTGTATTTTTGAAGGATTGATTTGGATTGTGATTTTGAACTCTGTAGGATTTTTCCAGTTAGGATTTCCTGGTTGAGCACATGGTCTCTTTGTTCTGCAGTGTGCTTGGGGGATTAACTACCCCTCCCCTCCCTCAGAGTTTACAGCACTGAGAAAGCTCAGAGGTAGTGAAGATATTTTTGAGATTTTGAATTTGATTTTTGAAAGATTTTTGAATTTTGGAAATTTTTGAAGTTTTAAGATGGCAAGCTCCAGTTTTGATAGTGAGGCAAGACCAAGTTTTATGCTGCTGGATGACAATAATTTTGTGCAGTGGAAGCAGCGCGTTTTAGTTTATCTTGCTGCTAGGCGTGTTCTGCAGGCCATTAAGGAAGAAAAGCCTACAGGAACCGATGCAGAAGCTTTAGCTAAGATAGAAGCTTGGAGTATTAAAAATGATGAAGCCAAGCACATAATTTTGAGCAGTTTGAGGAATGAGCATCTATCAATGATAAATTTTGAAGATGATGCATCTAAGATCCTAGAGGACATTGAACGCATTTATGCACAATCTACAGAGAGTTCCTATAGATACTTGTTGGATAAGTTACTCAAGTTGAAGATGAATTCTAGAGAAGAGTTTACAGAGCATTTTAAGAATTTTTCTGAGATTGTTCAAAGAATTGCCCTTACTCCCAGAGCCTTTGATGATGTGACTAAAGTAACGTTTATGCTTGCATCATTGGGACCTACGTTTGCTCCATTTAAAAGTATAATGGATCACACAAAGGATTTAACTTTTAATGAGCTTATCAACCATTTAAGAGAGGAATGCAGAGATAGCCTTGATTCTCAAGAAAGGAATCCAAGGAGGAAGGATAGCAGCTATGCATCCAAGCATTTTGGAAAGTCCAGACAGACATCTAGAGAAATAATTTGTTTTAAATGCAATGGGAAAAACCACATAGCAAGGAACTGCAAGAGTCAAAATGGGGATAAAGTTGAATCCCACCCCTCAAAACCACAAGGTGTTAAGAAGGGGAGTCATGAGCAAACCATGTTGATGCAGGAGAGGAGTTTAGCTGTCCAGGATTGTGAAAATAAGCGCAATAAGTGGATTCTTGACAGTGGAGCGAGTTCTCATTTCTGTTATGAAAAGGAGTATTTTAATGAGATTAATGGGGATGAAACCTCTGAAATTGAGATTGCTGATGGCAACATTGTAAAGGCAATTGGTTCAGGAACTGTGAATTTGAAATTCAACGTAGATCATGAAACAATTAATACTAAGATAACTGAAGTTAAGTTTGCACCAAAGCTTAATTGCAACTTACTCAGCGTGTCCAGTTTGGACAGGAAAGGTTTTAAAATTACATTTGAAAAAGGACAATGTATTGTGACTAAGCATGATGAAGTTTATGTTCAAGGCACACTAAAGGATGGTGTATATGAGCTTAATGTTTCAGAGAACCAGCAGAACCAGTCTGCAAAGGTGGCGCAACCAAGTCAAAAGGACGAAGGAAGTCTGGAACTCTGGCACAAGAGACTTGGACACAGAGACACCAACGTTATTCTGGAACTACAGAAAGGTGATCTTGTGAGAGGTCTGCAGGTAAAGCAAAGCAACACAAATACACCAACATCAAAATGTATAACTTGTGTTAGTGAGAAAGCAACTAAACCTTCTTTCCCACGTTGTGCAGAGAAGAGAAGCACTAAAGTATTGGACATTGTCCATACAGATCTATGTGGACCAATGAATGTGTCTTCTCTAGGAGGTAATAAATATATTTTGATATTTTTGGACGATTTCTCGAGATTCTGCGTAGCCTACTTTATCAAGGAGAAGAGTGAGACAGTGGAATTGTTCAGGGACTATCTTAACATGGTCAAGAACAAGTTCCAGCGAGCCCCTTCCATTTTAATGTCCGATAATGGTGGGGAATTTTGTTCACATGAGATGCAGGCCGTCATGGCTAGAGAAGGCATATCACACGTGACCACAGTTGCCTACACACCCCAACAAAACTCAATTGCAGAGAGGAAATTTAGATCCATTTTGGAAATGACAAGGTGCATGCTAAAGGAAGCTAACTTGTCACACAGGCTGTGGGGTGAAGCGGCTCGTTGCTCAGTCTATCTTCAGAACAGACTGCCCACAAAAGGCGCAGAGCGCACACCATTTGAACTTTGGCATGGAAAAGCCCCAAATTTGTCACATATACGTGTATTTGGAAGTTTGTGCTACTATCATGTGCCCAAGGAGCACAGACACAAACTTGATTCCAGAGCGAAGGCAGGGATCCTAGTTGGGTACGCTTCTGGAGGAAAAGGATATAGAGTCTTGGATCCGCAAACTGGCAAGACAAGTTCGCAGCATGTAATTTACTTCGATGAGCAAGGCAAAGTTGATACAAAGGACACTGCCATTGATTGTTCCAAGGAGCCACAGGATGAGGAATTTGTGATTTTTCCTTTTGAACCAATACAAAGTACTAATCCGACTTCTAGTGTCGTAGCACCCCCTATAGGTGACACCCGAGAAGACGTGGAGGTCCAGGCCCCTGGCAGCACCAGAGACGAAGATGATGACGAGCAGCTGTATGGGGATATGCCACTGCTGGAGGAGGATGAGGAAGCTGATGCGGTCGAAAGACCAGAGGTCAGACGCTCATCCAGAACCAACAGAGGTGTTCCACCATTACGGCTATCCTACCTTACAAGGTCGGCGTCTCCACAGGAACCTTCCAAATGGGAAGAGATAGAGAGGATGCCACCAGATGAAGCCAGTCTCTGGAGGAAAGCTGCTCAGGAGGAGATAGATGCACTTCATCGGAACAGGACCTGGACACTCACAGAACTACCTCCTGGTAAGGAAGCAATTGGAAGTAAATGGGTGTTCAAGGTTAAAAAGGGTTCAGAAGGGGAGGTGCAACGCTACAAAGCTAGGCTTGTGGCACAAGGTTTTTCCCAGAAGTATGGAGAGGATTACGATCAAGTGTTTGCACCGACAGTTCGATACAGCAGTGTCAGACTACTTTTAAGTATTGCAGCATCTAAGCAAATGTCAGTTTACCATATTGACATTGCGACAGCCTTTCTTCACGGCGAAATTTCTGAGCAGATTTATATGAAGCAGCCCAAAGGTTTCATTAAACCAAATGAGGCACATCTAGTGTGCAAGCTGCAGAAAGGACTTTATGGTTTGAAGCAAGCAGCGAGGGCTTGGAACCAGAAACTCCATGAGATGCTGGTGCAGCTTGGGTACAAGCAAGGGACTGCTGATAAGTGCTTGTACACCAAACAAAGGAATGGACAGTTTTCGTACATTTTAGCCTTTGTTGACGACCTTTTAATTTCTACGTCAAATGAGAAAGACTATAAAGACATAGTCAAACACCTCAACAGGGAAGTAGAGGTCAAGGAACTTGGAAAAGTGAAATACTACTTGGGAATTCAAGTTGAGAGAGAAGAGGATGGATCGTTCTTACTCAGCCAAAGGCAAAAGATAACTGAACTGATTGAAAGCATGCAGATGCAGGACGCACACCCAGTTGCGACACCGATGGCCACAGACTTCTTGAAGAATCAACAAGGTTCGAAGTTGCTGCCAAACAACACGCAATACAGGTCAGCGGTCGGCAAACTTTTGTATTTGGTTACCACATGCAGACCTGACCTGGCAAGTGCAGTGGGGATCCTAAGTAGGAAAGTAAGTTGTCCCACTGAGCATGATTGGGCTGGAGTTAAGAGGGTTGTTCGTTATCTAAAGGGAACCATGGACTGTAAATTAAAACTGCCAGCTGTCAGAGACCCTAAACTGCTTGGGTACACTGATGCGGATTGGGCTGGGGACAATAAGGATTATAAATCCACAAGTGGCTATGTTTTTATGTATGGGGACGGAGCTATTGCATGGGGCAGCTATAAACAGAAATGTGTAGCTTTATCGTCCACAGAATCTGAGTACATTGCGGCTTCGGAAGCTTGCAGAGAGATCCCCTGGCTGGATCAGCTCCTGAAGGACTTTGGCGTGCCAAGAACGGGACCTGTCAGCTTGATGGAGGACAATCAGAGCAGTATGAAGCTGACACAAAGTGAAAAGTTCCTTGCACGCACCAAACACATTGGGGTCAGGTACCACTACATACGCCAGGTGATCGAGGATGGACTTGTTGAAATGTGTTACTGCAACACTGACCAGATGACTGCAGATGTCCTAACAAAGCCCCTGCCAAGAGAGAAGTTCCAGGATCTTCGTGGCAAGCTGGGACTCTTGGGTGGTTGATTAAAGTTATTTATGTATGTTTTTGTGTATGTTGTGAATTGCCTGAGAAGGGGTTTGTGGGATGCAAAGGGTTAAGTGCAGTCAAGTCACAACAATCCCTAGATAGTCCACTTGGAGGACTGAGGAGGAGGATATGACTAAGCGTAGTTTCCTCTTCCTTCACATGCAAATGAGTTGAGGAAGTGGCAGATAAATCCTGAAGGAAACAGCCATTTTCCCTCTCTTGGACCAGACCTCTTGGACTACACACATCTTAGTGAGTCTCTCCCTCAAGGCCTCCAGCCTAGAGAGAGAGATGAGATGGAGTCTCACTTCTTATAAGTGAACTTCACAATGTATATATTACCTTTTAACTAAGCAAGTCTACCTCTTGAGTGTGCTGTACCTCGAGATGCTTGTAAGTAAACATCTTTTATACTTTTAAGAGCATTGTGTTGTGTCTTTTCTTTTAAGAGGGAAAAAGGGGAAATACCAGGAAAATACACTTTATTTTAGTGGCTTAAATCAAGCCTGCGCAAACGTTCTTCTGCTGTGTATTTTGCAAAAGGGGAATGTTTTACTCTGCTAAAGTTTTGTGCTTGCTAGCGCAAGCGGGGATAGGATATATTAAACAATATCTCCTCATCCACATTCCTGAACATTCCCACACTGCTTAGCGGGAGAGGGGAGCGGGCGAAGCCTGCCCGGCCAGCGCCATGCCCGCCACCTCGAGGCGGCTCCTTGGCAGTCCTGCAAAGCGAAAGAGACTGGGAAGGACAGAAACGCGAATGGACAGGATCCGGATGGAGCTCAGCGCTGATTTCGGATTAAAGGGGAAATAGCTCCCAGAAATAGCTATCTGAAGAAGTGTGCATGCACACGAAAGCTCACACCAATGACAAACTTAGTTGGTCTCTAAGGTGCTACTGGAAGGAATTTTTAAATGTTGTTTCGACTACGGCAGACCAACACGGCTACCTACCTGTAACTAGCTCCCTTAGCTCACCTTGTTCATGGGGGCGGGGGTCCAGCTTCCGCAATCCCAAGAGAGGAGCTGGAGGCCTGGATCCCTTCAGGAGCAGCTCAGTCCTCGGCACAAAGAGAGGCCGGGGTCCCCGTGGGGCGCTTCCCTGCTTCTCCCCCTTCGATGTCTGAATCGGTTTTTGCCATCTAACGCCCCCAAAGTCCCCTTCGCTAAGCGCCTCGCGACGTTTCCCAAGCCAGACCTACCCGGCCGCTTCGCTCCCCCTGCCCCTAATGCGCCCCCTCAATATAGCCAAGCTCTTTACAGTACTATCCTCCTCTGTGTGTGGCTGCTTGGGGGGGGGGCAGATATAGCGCCCCTTCCTATTCACCGTAAATGCTGCCGCTTCGGTTTCCTTTCTCTCCTGGGCCGAGTCGAGGAGCACCGTACGGCGACAGGAAGGCCCGGAGCCGGGGAAGGCGGGCATCCGTCCCGGAAAGAGCATTTCGGCTGTGGAGGAGAAGTGCCAGCCTGGGACCCCGTAAAATATATTCCTCGGGGTGAAGGAGAGACTCACTCACACGCGCAAAGTGTCCCTTCCCGGCCCCCTCCGCCTTTGTTCCCGCTTCTGCCCCGCTGAGCCCTCGCCTTGCCGCCTGTCTGCCTTCTTTCCAGCCCGGCGTGGATCTTGCCTCGGTCTCCCGAGAGCAGCTTTCGGCTAACGGCTTCGGCCGCGTCCTCCGCGGCTGGCCTGGCGCAGCTCTCCAGGCTCCGCTCTCCGCCTCTGCACTGCTTCCGCGGGCGTCGGGCGCCTCTCAATTCTGTCTAAAAGTCCGTCCCCACCCCGCATCCCTTCGCAAAGCTTCCTTCTTTCTTTCCCCCTTCAGAACCCAAAAATGGGTGCTCGAGGGACGAAGCTGCCTCACGAAGTTCAAGGCTGTCAAAAAGCGCAAGAGCTGCCTGCCCCCCTCTTCCCGGTACCCCCCTTCCAGAAGCACCTGCGGGTCCATAAAGGAACAGCTCAGCCCAAGGGGGACTCCGAGGGGGCGGGCCGGCCTCGCCAATCTCGCGGTAGCCTCGGGCTTCCAAGCAAAATGGGGGGCGCACTCAAGAAGGGTCCCCACGCAGAGAACGGGATTCCTTCGGGGATTCCATCCAGCTCGGGGCGCGTATGCTCCAGAACCAAAGGAGAGGCGTCGGGGCCGGGAAAGGAAGAAAGGCAGAGCCGCCCCTGGGAGGGCCGCGAAAAGAACGCGTGTCTTCCGCGGACCGCTGAGGCCCTTTGAGCGAAAGAAAGGGCCGTTCTTGGCATCGGAAAGGGAGGCGGCAGGTTGGTTCGCCGAGAACCCTAAAAAAAGCCACGGCTGTCCGCGCAAGTTTGCGTAGGGACCCCCACGGCTTTCCCCGCGCCCCTTCCAGCTTGGGGAGGAAACAATCTGCGTCGCCCTCCGGAGAAGCTTCCGGGGCGCCCCGGCAGATCCCGCGGAACTTTCCACGAAGCCTCGCAGCGGGAGAGAGGGGCGCCAAGGAGCAGCCTGATCAGGGAAGGGGCTCCACACCAGACTCAGGCCCAGGCCACCCCCAGCAAAAAATAAGCCCCAAGCCCACCTGCTTCCTGCCCAACTGGGCTTAAGGAAGGGAGAACCCGCGGGTGCCAACGTCGTCGGGAGAAAGAGCAGGCCAGCGTTTTCAAGCCCCATTTTCTGGCGAGGGGGCACCGCCTACCTGCCTCCAGTTCCACGTCGAGAAAGGTTCCTTCCAGGTGCTGATCGGACGGAGACGGGAAGACGGCGAAAGAGCTCCGGGAGGCTTTCTTTCTGCCCCCACCGCTTCTTCTTCTTCTTCCGAGGGGGCTGAGGCAGCGGGGAGGGAGGGGGAGCAGAGGGCGGGTCCAGAGCGACGACGGCGCAGCCTCCCCGGCGCTCCATTCCGCCTTTTGGCGGCGACCCCGCTCCCTCCTCCCCTTCGCCCTCCCCTTCCCACGTGCCCTCCCCAACCCCGGGGCAGGTGAGGCTGGCCAATCAGAGGGGGCGGCCCGGCAGGTACTCGGCTTATCTGGACGGCTCGCCCAGGAGCGCGCCCACTGCGCACCGGGTGGATGGGGCGGGCGGAGGCAGCGGCGGGGGTGAGTGCGCGTCGTGGGGACGGGCGCGAGTGTCCGTGGCGCCGCTGTCGCTGCCGCCTCCTCCTTCTCCCCGGAGCCGCCCCGCCTGGCCCAGCCCGCCTGGCTCTCGCTGGCAGCCGGGCCGTCGGGAGGCTCCCCCGCCTGCTGCTGCTGCTGCCGCCGCCGCCGCTGGATCCGCCCGTCCGCCCGGCACGACCGTCGTGGCGCCCTCCTGCACCCGCGCCCGGGGCGCCCCGTGCACACGCGCGCTCGCGCTCGCCCCGTCGGGCGCCATGTTCCAGCCGGGGGCGACGGCGGCCAAGCGCTGCTTCACCATCGAGTCCCTGGTGGGCAAGGACAGCCACCCTCTAGGCGAAGAACCCCTCCGGCCGGCCGCCGCCGCCTCCCTCGGCTACCCGGCCAGCGCCGCCGTCGAGGCCTTTGCACACGGCTTCCAGGGCTCGGCAGCCGCCGCCGGGCGCTCTCTCTACAGCAGCCCGGAGCTGCTCTTCCCTGAGGCCGTGAGCCACCCGCAAGCCCTGGCTGTCCACCCGCCCCAGCTGGCCACCTCGCACCTCCCGCCCTCGCCGCACCCCTTCTTCGGCGCCCAGCCCCGCGACCCGCTCAACTTCTACCCGTGGGTGCTCCGCAACCGCTTCTTCGGGCATCGCTTCCAAGGTAAGGGCGGGCCGCTGGGGCAGGGAGGGAGGCGGAGGAGCGGCGGTGGCAGAGTCCAGGGAGAAAGGGAGGGCGCCGAAAGAGAGGCCTAGGTCTGGGGGTGCCTGGTTCGGGCGTGTTGGGCGCTGGGTAGGAGCCCTCCGACCCCCGCCCACCGACTCTGACATGAGAATCCACCTCGCAGCTTCAATAGCGGAAGGGCCCTGCTAGCTTGGGGGCAGGGCAGCTGTCTTGCATGCGGAAGGTCCCAGGTTCAAGACCGAATGGCGTCTCCAGGTATGGCTGGGAGAGTCCCAAGCCCGAGTGTGAAACGCTGGAGAGCCGCGGCTGCCAACCCGTGTTGGGACTCTTCCAGCCATCCCTGAGCCAAACTGGCCAATTGGTTTGACTCCGGATCGGTTAGCTAAACAGGCGCTCGTGGTCCCATAGGTCTTTTGCCGTGCTGGCGAGGATTCTTCCACGGCTAAGCCCCCCCCCCCCACAAGTCAGGGGCGGGTTTCCAGGGTCAGCAGTGTCCTCAAGTCCAGCTCTCCGGACAAGGATGGCCGTTGCTTAATGGGAAGGCAAGACTGACCCGCGGGGGGGGGGGCGAGAGAGCAGAAGGCCTTCACTGTGGGGCACAGCGGCACCCAAGGGGGCTGAGACCAGCCAGGCCCCTTGTGGTCGAGTCGAGAGGCCAGCCAGAGCGCTTCCAACGCCAGGCAAGCCGGCGTTCCTGCGGACGCTGCTGCTGCTGCTGCCGTGGCCCATTTACCCAGAAAGTCCCCAGACCTGCAGCTTTCTTCCCGTCACGGGCTCGCCGTTTTTCCGCAGCCGCTTTGGGCTTCCCTCGAGAGGCCTCTCGGCTGCCAGTCGAGCCCGGAAGGGTCCTCCGTCGGACGTGGCCCTGAACCTTCCGCCTCTGTCAGGCAAGCCGGCCTGGAAGTTCCAGAGAAGGTTCGATGCTCACGGTCTTTCGCGTCTTGGTTTTAAGAAGGATTTTTCCTCTTATAAACGAAAGTCAATTGAATGGAAAGACCTCCGGTCATTCAGCCCGCCCTCCTTTGGGACATTTGCCGACGGGGCGCGGGCGCGTTCGCGGCTGGAATCTGCTCCGCGCCTCCCCGCTTCTTTCTAGGGGGCCAGAGAGGCAATACGAACAGAGCTGGGAGGGAGGGAGCTGCCTGTCGCCCCTGCCCCCCCACGACGGCGCCCTTTGCCTGGATCTGGCAGCTTTCTGTCCTCCAAATATTCTGTCGAACACAATTAAATGCAAGAAAACGGCGAAAGGTTTCTTGGCCTTCGGGAACGGGGTGGGTATGAGTTGCGCGAGGTTGGGGTGGGGGTCCTATTCCACGTCCTTTCTCTCCGAAATAAATTGCTCTGAAAATCGCACTTTCCCCTCCTATCTCTAGGGAGTTCTGGATCTGGTTGTTAATAAATTATAAAGACGCCGAAATAATTTCTTGACTCACCCTGAGAATGGCAGAATTCTCAATTTTTTTGTTTCGCTATAATACGATTATATTTTCTTCTATCCTCCACTTTCCTGGGGGGTGAGGGACCCTTCTTCCAGGTAAGTGGGGGGGGGAACGAGACCCTTTAATCTTGCGGACTGTAGGACCCCACCCACCTCCCCCGGCCTGGATTTCCCGTTCCCAGGGCTGGAGGGACCCTCTCATGGATGGAGCCGGTGTGTGCGCGCAAGGGGGGAGTTATACCTGGTTAAGGAGGAAAGAATAACAAAGGGAAAACAATCCGTTTGCCCCGGAACTTTTTCTGAAACCCACAATCCAGTCGGGAATTTTCTTGGCAGTCCCGGTTGAAACCTGGACCTCCGCCGTCGCCAATTCGAAGTTTGACGAAGGGGAAATATTCGGCACCGAAATCCCCGTCGCCGGCGCAACTTTAATTGCGAGATGTTTTGTATTTCGGCCCACAACCGCGATCCTGAAATCAAGGGGCGCTGATTTTTGAGTCGCGGGGCGATAAATTAAGTTCTTTTAAGCTTATCTCGTTTTAAATAGGCGCTGAAATCTCCTAAAGAAATACACGAGATTCGAAAGTGCAGAATTCTGACGGGATTGTGTCACCCGTTTAAAAAAAATGTGGAGGGAGGGAGGAGGTGGAAAGAGAAAGAAATATAGGAAACGAAGGATCCACCTAAAATAATAGAATAGAATAGATCTTTAACTTGGCGAGCAGCGCGAGGCTTTTCTGCCCAGGAAATGCCCTTTCACGAAACCCGCCGTTTCCACCTCAGGTTTCCCCGCAAAGAGGCGGGAGGAGTAGCTTTATTTTGTATCCTTTAAATATCGAGGCAGGAAAACGTGGGACCTCCGCGTCGTGACTCCGGAGTCATCCAGTCCCCGCAGAAAAAAACGATTCTGCAAATCCTTGTTTCGAATAATGAAACCAACGAAGCTTGATTGCGGAGCCTCGCGAAAAAGGGGAGCCCGACCCGAATCTAGCGCGGAACGCGGAAAGACGAAGAAGGTAGCGCTGACCTCTCTGGGACCGGAATGGAAGGGGGGGTCGATTTGGCCCCAAATCTGGGCAGGTTTCGCGGGACGCAGACCAGCTCCGACTCAGAACGGCAGGGAGCAAAGGAGGAGGTGGATGTCGGAAGGTTGCTCGTCCCCCCCGGCCGCCCCCTCCAAGGCCGGAGCAGCGATCCTGCCTCGACCGGACCAGGCGCTGCCCAGCTTCTGCCTCGACGGCGCGTCCGCCTTCTCTTGGCCTCGCCTGGACGGCTCTTTGGTGCCGTTAGCCGCCCCTCCCCGCCAAAGGCCCTTCCTTCGGAGGAGAGCGTGAGGCTTTGGCTCTGGCCCGCCCGGGACGGAGTGAGCAGCCCGTGCCCGCCCCCCGACGGGTCCTTCCTCAGGCCGCGTCTCATTACCATGTTGGAAATGCAAATCCAGCCCGCGTCTCGCTCCCATCCCCGGCCGGCGCGTGAAAGGAGAGCGGCCCATCAAAGGGTCTTTGTTCCGCGCCCAGGAGGGGATTAAGCCCCCGCGGCGCCCCCTAGCACTTCAGCCAGGGAACGAGGCTGCAGCGGGGCCAACGGTTTTTCCTGGACGCGCTCCTGTGCCTCGGAGGGCGCAAATCCATCAGGATCGCGACTGGAAAGAGCGCCGCCGCTGCGGGGTTGCGTTCTCTCGCCAGCCCCGCAAAATCATTGCTCGGTTCGCGAAGTTGCCGCCGGCCAGACGCTCTTCTGGTCCGGGGCGAATTTGGCTGTTGAGGAGCCGCGCGGGGCCTCCCGTCCTTTGGAAGCCTGGAGCCCCTGGCCGGCCAGGCCTCCAGCAGACATGGAAGCGGTAGCGGCTCCTGGATGCTGAGGTCTGATGGGTCCGTCCGGTTCCTATTCCGACCGGCTTGACCTGGGGAACGGAGGTCACCGAATCTGCTTCCATCAGCGGCCAGGAGAGAGAGCTGCCTTCGCAAAGCAGCCCCGGGGCGCTGGACCAACATTTCAGTTTGTTTCATAAAATTTACACACTTCTTGACAGGGAGAAAACCCTGGAAGCGGTTTACAAAGAGCAAAGCTACAGGGAACTAGGCAGAGGACCTTCTTGGTGGTGGCCCCCGCCCTGTGGAATGCCCTCCCACCAGATGTTAAAGAGATAAACAACTACCTGACATTTAGAAAACATATGAAGGCAGCCCTGTTTAGGGAAGTTTTTAATGTGTATTTTAATCTTTGTTGGAAGCCGCCCAGAGTGGCTGGGGAAACCGAGCCAGATGGACAGGGTACAAATAATTTATTATTATTATTATTATTATTATTATTATTATTATTTATTACAACAACAACAACAATGAAATTATCAGTAGAAACAACTCTTTAAAAGATAAAATCAGCAGTAAACTAAAAGCAGATTAAACCACGCATCCACATTCATCTGCAGGGACCTTTCCCTCCAAGGCTTCCTGTTGTGTCTCTGTCCCCCTCGCTCTTCTTCCTGATGTTTCTCAGCACCTGTTGAGCCCTATAAAACCTAGGAAGGTCTCACCAGTGATTTTTTTCCCCTTGAGAAAGCCTTCTGGGATCTTAAAACGGGGGAGGGGGGCAGGGGGAGTTGGCTTCCCCCCTCCATTCCTCTCAGCCTGGCAGGTCTATTCTTCCTCCTCTTACCCCCCCCCCAAAAAAAATCCTGGTCCCAAAATCAAGACTCCACGCTGCAGTCCCTGGGAGGAGGTCACCCAGCCCCTCACTGGGCAGCCGCTACCCCACAACTGCCCGCCTTGCTCTGTGCCTTCATCCAAGCAATTGTTGGGTTGTCCTTCAGGAGCAGCCAGTCGCCACTGATTAAATTGATCGTTATGCTGTTGGCTTTTCCCCCCTGCTATTGAATATGGCACTTGGGTTTTTCCAGAAGGACCTGTGTGCGTGTCTGGCTGTGACATTTTGGCCTTCATCACCCTAGTTGGGTTTTTTATGCTTTCTGGGCAGAGGACCCTCCCCCCCCACACACCTTCTGTCCTGCACTGTTGTTGTGTCATAAATTATCACCATCACTGTTAACTAACTCTCCTGCAAAAATTAAGCTCCTTGCTTTTATTAACTTGGGAATTAAGTGGACGCTTTAACTGTCACCTGTGGCAAATGATACAGCTGAGCTTTGGCGTGGGATCGATGCGCAAGGCAAGGGATGTGAAATGATGGTGAAGCTGGTGGTTTGCCTTTCACTTCCTTGATCAGCACAAAACTTTCCTCCTGAAATAGGCCTGGAGTCTCTCCTCCCAGGGCTGGTGCAATCTACACTCTTGTTTGCTCTGGCAATGAGAGCGAGTCTCCCCTGCAAGACAAGGCATCAGTGGCTGGCAAAGCAGTGGGCATTGCCAGGCCGACTTCACCATCCTGCGACTGTTTCCTAAAAGCAGCCTTTCCCCAAGCGAGTCCTCAGGTCTTTTGGGGTGTGTGTGTGTGTGTGTCTTGGACTGAGCACCACCTTCGCTGTCAGAAGTGCAGCAGGTGCCTGTAAGATCTCCAACTTTTTCTGTGGTATCACAACAGGGTTGTAGGTTCCTTGTCCAAAAGACTTTGCTTGGTATTTAGAAAGGCTAGACGAGACTCTTTTATTTCAGGGAGATTTTAAGCTGCATTTTTAATGTTGCAAACTGCCCAGTGGATCTTTGAATGAAGGGTGGTATAGAAATTTAATTATCGCTGCTGCTATTGTTATTATTATTATTATTACCAATTATTAATACTATTAAACTGAATAAATTGAGCCTGAGTTCGTGCCATTCGAAATGTTGGGTTTTATAATTGATTTGATGGTGCTTTTATTTTCTTTTTCACTGCATGGTATTCAGATACTTACAGTGAGAGGTTTTGAATTTAGGAAGTGAATAAGAATAAATGAATCCATAGAAAGAAGGGACTTTTGGGAGGTAGAAAATCCAGACTTGGAAATCTGAAAAGGAGGGGCTTTAGCTCGTTTGCCACTCGCCAGGTTTAAGCTTACAAAAAAATAGCAAGAATTATGATAACCTGGTTTATTTATTTATTTTTATTTGTTAAATCTGTATACCACCTTTCATCTGTAGATCTCAGGGAGGCTCACAACATAAAATTACAATAGATTGTCATCATTACACTACGCTCTAGATGAGATGATCTCTTAATCTCTAGGGCGTATTGGGGGGCAGGACACCCATTAAAACAATACTTGCCAGGCTCTAGGGTGAATTCCCCCTCTGCCAGCCCCACAAGCTGAACAGGGACCACTGCACAGAGGAGAGGGGTCTTTTTCTTCTCCCACCATCCCGGGGGGCCTGTAGAGGAAAGCTTCTCAGTGGACAAACTCTAATTGAGTAGCACATGAACTGCTTATTCAACCAAGATGTTCTCGCACTAAGCCTATTTTAAGTTTCTCTCAAAACAAATGCACTTTCAGAAGAAAAACTTGAGTCGTCCCTCCTTTCCAGCCCAGTCCAGTGTATTCCCAGACACACAGCAGCCATCATTTCTCAAAACCTGTCCCCCCCCCACTGCTTTAAATTAACCACTTGGGATGGTGATCCCTGTGCACACAAAAGGAGCGTGGATCTCAGTGTCGGCAAAGTGTCCTTCAGAAAGGAATGCTTCTAGATTTGTTCATCTGCTGCGAGGACATTTGAGGGTTCTGTGGACGAAATCGGCAGAACCCTCCTTTTAGTTTCCAAAAGCAAAGCATTTTCTCCCCAATGAATTCACTCTAACTCCTGATGGGAAGTTTGGTTGGAAATCTAGTATATGGTGCTAGAGCATAATTTGTGTATTTGGAATTTATTATTCTGGAGTGTGCATCAGGTCATTTCTCTATAATTCATTTAGTATTTAATTTCCCCCCTCTTTATTAATAAAACTGATTAACCCATTTTCTAAAGAAAGCAAAGAGGTTTATGAAGCATAAAAATGGTCGCCAGCATTGTGAAGAGCCCGTTCTGAGCAGCCACAGATTATCATTTTTCGTGCTCGATGGAATTTATGCGGCACACAGTCAGTTTCAGGGAATGGGGAGCCACTCTGGGCAGAGGGAGCCCCCAAAGGAAGGCAGGGGCTGCTCTCTCCCTTTTCTTTCTGGAGATTAATGGCATGAGATTTTATTTTTCTGCATGGAAGACTAGAACAGAGACACAGAAAGGCCCCTGGGTCACACGGTAGCCGCCTGTTAATGGGTTGTTGTTGTTGTTGTTGTTGTTGTTGTTGTTGTTGTTGTTGTTGTTGTTATTTCACACACACTTCGCCCCAAGGTCCCAGGGCAGGTTACAACATTAAAACACAATAATAAAAAGCAGTTTTTTTTAAAAAAAGGGCATGGTCCAGCCAAAGATGAATATGTTCAGACTCCATTAATTCATGCTGGATAAATAATAATGATCATTTTACAAATAATGAAAGTAAAAACAACGGAATGTGTGTGTTTCGTAGGGATTAACAGAATTGAAATTAATAAAAACTGAAATCTAAAATTTTAAAAAATGTATACAATGGGGGTGGGGAAATGCCACCTAGCTCCCAGGCCACTCCATCTCCAGATCAGCCGGGCAAAAATGATCTGCATCTTTAAGCAAGAGGACAAAGAAGGCAAGCGAAAGTCTTTGGCTTGAGAGAGCCCTGTGTCAACTCTTGTGGCACATAGATCTCTTAGCTGGGAAGAATGATGCAGCGAGCGCCCCATTCTTCCACATGCCACTTGCAGGAGTGGAGCCGGGGTGGGGGTGGGTGGGCATGAACCGCTATCCTAAACCTGAACAAACGAATAATAGTCTTTAGATTCAGGTTGTTCCTTTCAAGTAGAGCCGACTCAACCCTGTGGATATTTGCTCTCTCTCTTTTCTCCTCTATTTTACCTTCAGTACGGGAGGGTATTTTTCAGCTTTTCCGTCAACCGCTTTAAAAAGTAATGTGTAACTGGGACTCTGCAACTGAGCCTTACTTTTGCATGTGTGCATTTTTGGAGGATGTGTGTGTGTGTGGGGGGGGAAGGTTCTGTTTCATGCATGCACACAAATGGACCCCCAGGACCCCTCCCAGCTGCTGAGCTGTGCATCCGGGCTCCCTGGTTTCCCCGCTGGCTGAAGACCTAGGCATTTTAGACTACAGATGATTTTTGGAACTGGGTCCCGTCCTGCCTTTTTCGTTTTCTCTTATATTTTGTTTTCTTCTGCTTATTTGATCATTAAGAGCATGAATTATTTTTGTTACATGAATTAATTTTATTTACGCTTTTGTACCTTGCTCTGGAATCTGTTGACCAAGGGCAATCCAGAAACATTTTAAATGAATAATAAACATTAATAAACGTTGTCTGGATCTGGGCTTTGCGGTAGCTTTCTTTCCACTCTAGCTGCAAAGAACCCCATTTCTGAATGCTGATTTAGGGGAGGGCACCTTCTCAGGTTCTGGTGAGCTAATTGCTTTGTCCAGCAAGTCGGCCAAAGGCAGGTCTGTGTGTCCACACCCATTGACCCTCAAAGTGAGGATGACCCAAGCCGTTTTGTCTCTCCTAAAAGGTTTCCGTTGCAGAACTCCCTGTAGAGGCTATGTGGCTGCAGCTCTAAGACCACAGCCTGCCTCATTCAAGCCCCGCTCACAGAGCAATTGCTGCTGCAATTGAGTTGGAGCGGCTTCCTTTCTGGAAATAAAACAAGGAGGAAATTGGAGTGGGTGAGGCCACAAAGGCAGCTCATGGAGGCCTGGTCCCGCCAAGCAGTGTTCTCTCCAATTTCTTCCACTAGAGGACTACAAATGCCAGTGCTTATACTTGGGGCAGGAGTGGAAGTGTCTGGGATCAGGTGTCCAGGCCCATCCGGTGACCTCTCATCCACTTGGCCTTCCTCGTTTGTTCTTTGCATCTGTTGGTAGTTTGGCTCATTGCATAGCTGAGCTCTTGTCTGGTGGAGGCAGGAGGTGGGAGATGGCTTTTGACACTGTGGAGTGGACCCTAATACTCAGCCTTCTCTCCTCAGGTGGCGAAGTGTCCCAGGAGAGCCTGCTCTTACACGGCCCCTTTGCCAGGAAGCCCAAGAGGATCCGCACGGCCTTCTCACCCTCGCAGCTCCTGCGACTGGAGCGGGCCTTTGAGAAGAACCACTATGTGGTGGGGGCAGAACGCAAGCAGCTGGCCAGCAGCCTCAGCCTCTCAGAGACCCAGGTGAGTGCTAGGCATGCAAAACACTTTCTTTCTTTCTTTGCAATAATATTTGGGGGTCCCATTTTCTACATAGGTTCTCTCACATATTAGAGGACCAGTCCTGCCCCGAGGCTCCCTTGCAGAACTTGGCTCTCCTCCTCATGTCTTCAGACAATGAAGGCTTGGAGGCCAGGAGTTAAAATGCTGCTGGTTTTAAGGAAGCAAAGGGCTCCAGGTTGCAACATTTTGCCTCCCTCAAACAGCTGCTCCCACCAGGATGGCAGTGGTGGGGATTCCCATTATTGTAGAAATGTCGGACGCAGCGGGATGGATATTTATTTATTTATTTATTTATTTATTTCATAACCCTTATGCACCACTTGCTTGTTTAAAAAAACCTCAAAGCAGTTTACAAGGAGAACAAAGCAATAAAATTATCAGTAAAAGCAGCTCGAAAGATAAAATCAGCAATAAGCTAAAAGCAGATGAAAACCTTCACTAGCACCTGGGTAGGCTTGCCTAAGAAAAATGTTTTAAGCAGGTAACGAAAACCGTGCAGTGAGTTCCAACGTGTCGGCGCTGCCTGCATCATCAGGAAGGAGACGTTTGGCCTCTGCCCAGTGAGGTTGCCGCAGGGATCCCGTTGGACCCCGACTGGCTTTCCACTTGTGTGTGTGTGTGTGCACATGTCATTGAACCATAGACTTGTGGAGTTGGAAGGGACCCGAGGGTCCTCTCGCCCAATTCCCTGGCCCCCCTCCCTCCTCTGCACACCTTCCAGCTTGTAATTTGTGTCATCTGGAGCTTGGTGAGCGAAGGCTGCGCCTGCCGTGAGCATCTCTGGGAGTCTCTCTGGACGTGGGTTCTGCTCGCCTGGCTGGTGGTGCATGTGCTTTGTGCTGGCAGCCCCTTCCTTGTCTCCTCTTTCAAACAGTTCCCTTGTCGTGTCCCAGAGGGCAAATGCCTGGCCTCTTGTCATATACACGGACACCCTGCTGGAGCCCCTTCCTCCTGCTGCTGCTACTGGTGTGGTTTTGTTTGACGGTGGAATCCAGCCCGGAGCATGTGGACTATGCGCAGGGAGGGGTGCTTGGTTGAGCCCCCTCTGAGCCCTGGGCTCACCAACTCGCTTCCAGCCTTGGCTCCTTCCCTGCAAAACGGGAACAATATTCTTCAGGCTTGCAGGCCCATGAAGTGTCTTTTTAAATGCAAGAGAAAGTGTCTTTTTAAAAAATATTGCACAAAGGCTGTACACTATTTCCATCATTTCTAAGAACTGTGCAAACTGCCTGTTTCTGATGGATTTCTGTGGGATTTCTTTTCTCTTTTTTAAAAATCAATAATTGGCATAGCTGCCAAGTTATCCCTTTTTTTAAGGGATTTCCCCTTATGCTGAATAGGCTTCCTCATGAGAAAAGGGAAAACTTGGCAGCTATGATAATTGGAATCCATATTTTAATTCTAAGAACTTTGACCTACTGCACACACAAACATTTGTGACCCAGCCACCTTCTCTGTCAGTGGTTCCCAAACTCCCTGACCGCCCCACCCCCCACTTGAAGATCTCTGGGAGTCTGGATGGGCCACTGAATGATTTTTGTGCCCCTTTAACAATTGCAATATGCTGGGCTAGATGCTCTGTGATTTGTAATTTGCATTGCTTCTTTTGTTTGTTATATTTTGCATCGCAGCTTGAATTCCACTCAATACAATATAATGAGCAAAAGAAGCCATAACAAGAATAACCAACAGGGTGCTGGGGATGGGCGATTCGTCTCCCGGCTTCAGCCACAAATCCACAGGCATGCAGTGGGCCGACTGAAGGAAGGGATCCTGCAGACCGCCAGTGGTCCACGGACCAGAGTTGGGGAGCCCCTGTTCTAGCTGATGAAGGCCATCTGTGGCTCCTGGCCATGCTAGCTGTGCCCTGACTGTGGGCTTCCTGCCCAGATTTGGTTGAGCACTGCTGGATTCCCAAAGCAAGGGAGCTCTTTTTGTTAGCGATGCGCCTCTGGGGGTTCTGGAGAGTCAAGCTGTTTGTGCAAAGTGCCTTTCCTCCCCATGTGGCCCTAGCTGTGGCCTTCTGGGGCAGTGGTGTGTTCTGGTGAGAAAGTGCTTGTGTTACACCATGTCTTATAAGCTCTCAGGGAGACAAGGGCAGGGAGCTTGGAGAGGCAATGGCAGCTATTTTCATTTATGCATTTATTTCACAAAATTTATATACCTCTTGATTGTAGAAAAAGCTTCAAGCGGTTTAGCAAAAAGATAAAGCAATTAAACCATCACTATAACAATTTTACAACTGTAATTTGAAGCATGCAGGAAGTCAAAACATACAGAAAGCAATGGAACAGACTAAAATAAATTAAAGCACATACTTTCTTTCTGAACGTCTGCGTGGGCTTGTCTAAATAAGAATGTTTTTGGAAGATTCTTGAAAGAGCACAGAGAAGGTGCCTGACTGCTATCAATAGGCAGGGAGTTCCAACGGGGCTGTGCTGCCACACTAAAATACCAAGTTCTTACAGATGTGGTGAGGGTATTCTGTGGCACCTGGAAAAGTGCCAATTCTGCAGATTGAAGCAGTCCACTTTTTAATGCCACCCCTCCCATCAAAGTCAATGAGAGAAAAATTCCTTGCACCAGAAATGGGGGCTGATGCAAATCTGTGCCAAACTTTTCACAAAGTGGCAAATGTGCTTACTCCTTCCCCACTGGAAAGATACATTGACTTAAGAAGGAAGTTGGAAAATGGACACTCCTTCTCACTTCCTCTCTCAGCTCTCTGTGCTTTCCAAGGCTCGGATTGACACTCGAGCAGCTGGACAGAAAGCAGAGTGACTGAGAGTGTTGGGCAGAGAGTGTTGGACATGAGGTGAGAATGAGGCTTTCCAGTTTTAATATTGTTTCCCACAAACAACCATCGAGGAACGATGTGAATGAGGAAAATCATCTAGCCATGGCTGGGCACTTTCCTTTTATTTGGTAGGATTCCTGCTTCATGCTAGCGGTTTAAATGGCAACCTTTGCAAGATGGTTTACATTTCTAATTAACAGCTACTAAATGCTGCATTTCAGCCGGACAGTCAGTGATCTTTGGCTCAGCATGTTTTACAGGTTGAACCTGTGTGAGGAAAATATGGGAGGACAACAGTCGCGCTGAACCTACTCAATTGGCTATTACGTTATGTACTGCCACGCCTTGGAGAAACACTGCCTGCATTTTCGGACTCCCCTTGTGGGTGGGGCTGCAGGGGACTCTCGTGATGAGTTCTGTCGCTTCAAAATTTACTTCAACATTACTGGTTATATATGACACGTATTTCTCTAGATGCAGTTGGGTTTGCTGAAGGCTGATGAGCAGGTTGTTTTGACTTGAGGAATTTTTTTTATTTAAAAAAGGTAAAGGACCCCTGACAGTTAAGTCCAGTTGCAGGCGACTCTGGGGTTGCGGTGGTCATCTCGCTTTAGTGGCTGAGGGAGCTGGCATTTGTCCGCAGACAGTTTTCCCGGGTCATGTGGCCAGCATGACTAAGCTGCTTCTGGCGAAACCAGAGCAGTGCACAGAAACGCCGTTTACCTTCCCGCTGGAGTGGTACCTATTTATCTACTTGCAGTTTTGGGCATGCTTTTGAACTGCTAGGTGGGCAGGAGCAGGGACTGTGCAACGGGGCTTTGACTTGCCAACCTTCTGATCGGCAAGCCCAAGAGGCTCAGTGGTTTAGACCACAGTGCCACCTGCGTTGTCCCACTGCCCAAATAGGAAGTAATCATGTCTGTAACTTGGAGGAAAACCTGACACCTTTTAGGAGGCAGAATTTATGTGGCCGTAGAGGGCTCTTGTTGAAAACAGCACCACGATCCCTCAGGTCAGTGCAATGCCTGGTGGCATCTCCTTCCATACAATGATGGATGGACCATCTGCACTCCCTGTCTGTGTCAGGATGCTGCCTGCTCAGGGCTGGCAAAGAAGAGAAAAAGAAGAATGTCTGGCCAGCTTATATTGCAGAGGGTTGGACTAGAGATGACCCTTTGGGTCCCTTCCAAGCCTACAATTCTGTGCTCATAAGCTGGCAGTCTAGTATGTGTGCCTTAGCATTTCATGTTGTCAAAATACCTTAATATGTGTCCCTTTTATTTTATTTAATGTTATTGTGCAAAACCTGTTGCTTTGAAAGCTGCATCAGAGTTTGCAAGCACACTCACTCCGGAAATTTGCTAAAAGGTGTGCCAGGCGCTCCCAAGGCTGATCTGCCAGGAAGGGCGAGATAAGGAAAGTCTTTTGAAATGGTTGGTACCGTATCTGTGCTTTGAGTTAATGGGCTCAGGATGCAGAGAAGCAGAATGGATTGTATGGGCTCTGATGGGTGACTTACACTTTGAGCCTGGAAGGAAAAATACTCAGTCTATTCTGCAGTGGTCTGAAGACCATTTAAACACACTTTCTATAAACATCAGCCTGGATACATATTCGCTCATTTGGATGGCATGTACTCATCTGTTTGTGTAAACTGAGATGGATTTGCTGATGCAAAAATGTATTGTTAATGTGAGCTTGGTTTTCTCCTTGTGCCCCCGATTTTTCTTAATGAATTTGCAATTTTAAAACGCCAGTAAAAAAGGACATAGGAGTTAAATTTCAAAGTGAACTGGCGTCATTTGAAGGTTCTGTTCTGGGGTTTTTTTTCGGGTGGGGAAGAAACTCCTTTGGCTGTGCTGGCGAAGGAAAACACATCCCTTCTCCATTGCTAGGCAGGCGGCTGGAACTTGGAATAGCAGAGGACAGACAGACTTTGTAGTAACTTGGAGGAAGCACAGCACAGGAGTTTGAAGCATTGTGAATTTACTTAAGTATTTTTAAAAAATCTGCCCAATAAGCTTTTTAAATATCAAAGCAGCTTACAAAATCCAACTGATGTTCACTCCAATTCAGCACTAAAGAGCAGGTTTTCCCAGGGAAAGCCGCAGGGAAAACAGAAAACCACTTGAACCCGTGCTTTGTAGGACAGGCAGAAGTGTGGGAGATTGCTTGGTGAGAGGGACTCAGTAGCCCTTCTTAGGCAATTGACTCAGCTTCAGCTGCATGACTGACATGTGCGGCTGGTTGTGGTAGCGATAAGACTGGCTACTGGATGGGCCCCCCATTGGCCTGATCCAGCAGGCTTTCCTTATGTTCTTAAAAGTGATATTAGGTATCTCAATCTGCAGCAAAATTATGATCATTTGATTAAGTCATGCACAGAATGCCCTGTTAATTTCTTTATTTTTAAAGACCGAGAGAGGAAGTGCGATGACCCTCTCCAAGATAATGCTGCGTGTAGATCCTGCAAACTGAGTTGGTTTCTGAAATGTGGCTTCAGTGGGGAGCTTGCATCCTTTGGGAACAACATGGCTTGGGACTCTTGTGTTAATGCGCTCAGGTGAGGAGCAAAAGGAAGTGGGGGAATGAGAAGGAAAGGTCACCCCACACGTGACAAACTGACCATACAAAAATTTGGGTCTTCTTCTTCTTGAGCTTCTACACAGCAATGACGAAGGGTGTACGATGGGTCGTTTTTACATTTTTTTCCAGAGCATGGGAAAATCTGGATTAAATGTAGCAAAAAGTACAGCCTGGCATTTCAGTGATGATGACACCATATATTAACCTTTCATACACGAGCTGCTGGGATGCACACACAAAAATCCCATCTGGAAGTGCCCAGGGTGCCTTCTTTCAAAGGGTGCTCAGGTTGCTCTCAACAGCAAAAGCAGAGCTGCTGTTTTCATTTATTCTAACATAGAGCATAGAATCATAGAGTTGGAAGAGATCCTGAGGGTCTTCTCGCCCTGCCATGCAGGAATCCCAACTAAAGCAGCCATCACCACCACCATCAAACATATTTCTGTATTACATTCCCCCATCATTTTGATTGGCTGTCTCTTTACTCTGTGTTCTCTGACAACCTCCACAATGCTCCTGGAAGTCAAGTTTTAAAAGTTGCTCTGCAGCCTTTCTGAGGACAGCTGTTTGCCTGTCCATCTGGCCACCCGCCCTCCATCCTTGTCCAAGCAGAGGCAGCCTCTTCGATAAGAGGTGCTCCATGCCACTAAATCTGTGTGGGTGGAGTTTTAGTTCGCAATACACAATAGCTGTAAGAAATCTATATTTTAGTGTAGCGGCAGCTGCACTGTGGAACTCCCTGCCTCTTGATATCACACAGGCTCCTTCACTGTACTCTTTTCAGCGCCTAATAAAAACATGTTTGTTTGGACAAGTCCAACCAGATGTTTAATCCATCTTTAGCCGATTGCTGGTTTTAGATTCTGAACGTTTTAGAGAGTTGCCTTTACTGCTTTTACTGATAACTTTATTGCTTTATTCTCATTGTAAACAACTTTGAGGTGTTGGGTTCCCCCCCCCAACCATACAGTGGATAATTTTAATGAAGCAAATACATAACATTTCTTACTTGCTTTGATTGTCTAGGGTAGGTTGGAGTAAATATCTTGTATGAATAAATAGGCAGGCAACCATCCAGCCTCTTGCGCTCAAGTTTAGAGACAGTGAGGAGTTAATTACTTACTTCAATAAACTAGTAGAAAAACTTCTAAAGTGCATTGAGACCCCCCGGCCTTAATTTCCTGGCTCCATTTCCACTTCTTCTTTCCTTGCTTGCTTGCAGTTTTATCAGTTTTAAGAAATACAAAGATTCAGAAAAATTGTGCGATGTAGCTTACAAATCTTAAGAACACACTTGCTAAATAACAATATGAATAGCAATATGAAAATATATAATAAACAAAAGAGTGGTCAGGATCGGTGGGCGTGGGGAGGAGAGTACTGTTAGGAGCAGGTTTAAACATTTCTTATCAACAAACAAAAAACAGAGAACAATGTTTTGGGCTTATACATTGGTGTATTTAGAGAACCGTATAAGCAGAGAGAGGATTGTCACCTGTATTTCATTACGTCAATCAAAGACTTCTGAATGCTAGATGCAGGTTCAAATTGTGCGAGTCATCCTTTGCATGCTTAATAAAACCATGCCACATTGCAAAATAAAAATTAAAAATGTTCGTTTTGTTTTGTCCTCTTGCTACTTTCCTTTACAGGCATGTTTTCCCAATAGGGTGAATACGCACACTTTGCTGTGCCATGCTCAGAGCATAGCCCCCAACTAAATCTTCCCAGTGACTGGCCATGACATCCCTGGTGGCCGATAATAGACACCGTCTCTCTCTCTCTGCAGTGCATGGGGATGTCTTCAGTTTCAAATAAGTGTACAACTGGAGTCACTGTATGGTGAAGAATTCTGCCTCTTTCTTGGAAAACTGAGCTGCTCAGCCTCTTCCGCTTTTGTGTCTCCCGCAGGTGAAGGTCTGGTTCCAGAACAGGAGGACTAAATACAAGAGGCAGAAGTTGGAAGAGGAAGGCCCAGAGTCGGACCAGAAGAAGAAGGGCTCCCACCACATCAACCGATGGCGGATCGCCACCAAGCAATCCAATGGAGAAGACATTGACGTCACGTCCAACGACTAGGAGGGAGGCTGGAGGAGGCTGCTGGCAAGACAGTTTGCGGACAGGACCGCGTGGGGAGGGAGGGGGACCAACTCTGGAGACTGAGCCAGGACAGGGCAGCCTCCCACTGCCATGCGTGGGCTGTCCTCCGTGGGCCACGCGTGGGGGAACGTGCTTCGCCTCGGAGCCCCTTCTCCCTGGGGCTCCCTCCAGCCCTCCAGCCCATGGGGCCGCCTGTGGGGATAGGGAATACACTTAATGGCCAAGGATGGCCGAGGTGGGAGGCTGTCTCGGCTCCAGGAAAAGGAAGGGCTTTTCCTCTTGCTCCAGCAAGGAAGTCCCCCGTCAGCCATATGAGCAAATAAACACATCCACCAAGACCCATGCCCTGCACACTCCTCCTGTCTTTGTTGGGCTTCGGTTGGATTTACTATTATTTTTCTAATGGCAGCAAACCCATTTTCTCTTTAATTTATTCTTCAGTGTCTCTGCGTTTGGTGTGTGCATATCCCTTGTGTCATAGATAGCAACAGATGTAGTGTGTGTTACTGTGCGGTAATAAAAACAACATGGGTTTGAAACATGTCGCCTTATCGTAGCCAGCTCCCGTGCAGGAGGGGAATCTGTTTGCAGGAACTGGTGGAAACAAGCCTTTGCAGACATCCCAGATGTGCTTCCAAGCCTTTAGGAAAGCATGGCAAAGATAATTTCCTGAGATAATTTTCAAGGTAGGAATTAAGCACTTCCGGTTCTGGGGTGTACCTATAGAAGGGAAGAGCGCCAAGGGTCATTGAGCCCAACCCCCCCCCCCCCGTGATGCCAGGATCACAGCTCAATAATCCCTGACAGGTGGCCACCTGACCTCTCTTTATAAACCTCCAAGGAAGGAGAATCCACCACCTTCCGAGGGAGCCAGTTCAGCTTACAAAACAGCTCTTATACTCAATAATAATAATAATTAATAATAATTAATAATAATAATAATATATTATTTATACCCCACCCATCTGGCTGAGTTCCCCCAGCCACTCTGGGCAGCTTCCAACATAACAGAACATTAAAATGCAATAATCTATTAAACATTAAAAGCTTCCCCAAACAGGGCTGCCTTCAGATGTCTTCTAAAAGTTCTTCCTGACGCTTACCTGGAATCTCCTTTCTTGGCATATGACTTTGGGTTTGCGAATCCAGAGAGGCTTCTAAGCCTGTCTTATTTTGGAGCAGGGGTGCCCTCATTTTGGGTGCACAGAGGCTGTGATGGGCAGAACCAGGGTGCAGCCGGGAGACGCAGAGATGCTGCATGCCAGCTAGAGGGCTCTGTGGCCTCAGACTGGGCGCCTCACCTGTCTGCTGGCCGAATGCCCCATTGACCTATCAAGCCAAGCACCTGCTACAGAGAAGGTGGCCTTGGCACGAGGGCCATTGCATGGAAGATAGCTATCTATCTATCTATCTATCTATCTATCTATCTATCTATCTATCTATCTATCTAATCTATCATCTACCTATCTATATCATCTTCTCCACTTTTGGGTTTTCCTAGACATCTGGTTGGCCACTGCAAGATTAGGATGCTGGACTAAATAGGACACACATCTACTAGTCTCTTCTCCTGTTCTTCTATCCAGCTCCCTGGCTATTAAGGGCCAGAAGAGCACCATGAATTAGGCTTGGAAGCGATCCTCGAAATTGGCCTTTACCAACCAGGTTGCCCTCTAGATGTTCTGGACTACAAGTGGAATGGACAGTTCAGCCGTGGAGTGGGCTCCCTTTGGAGGCGGTGGACTCTCCTTCCTTGGAAGCTTTTAAGCAGAGGCTGGATGGCCATCTGTCATGGATGCTTGAGCTGAGATTTCTGCATTGCAGGGGGTTGGATTAGAGACCCTCAGGGTACCTTCCAACTCTACCATTCTACAATTCCTTCAGCCCCAGCCAGCACACTGTTGTAACCCAGAACAGCTGGAGGGCACCTAGACCCAGCTATCGGCGTGTTTGAACCAGCGTCAATTCCCAGACTTCTTTCAAGACCAGTCCAAGAGAGCAAGTTGCAGTAGTCTGTACTGAACCATGGCAGCTGAACCATGTCCTTATATGGAAACATGAAGAGGGAACTTGTTGGTTGTGATTTTATGTGTCAATAATGAACCTGGCCCTGATGGTGCCTGGTGGCCTTAGAGAGGCAGTAGCCAGAGGAGGAAAGGGGTCGTCCTCATTCCCCTGGAGGGGTGCAAAGTGGATGGGTATTTCTTGATTGTTGTGTTCCCTCCCTGAGGGCCTCCGCTGATATTCATGCTTCTCCTAGATCACCCTTCCTCAGCCATGTGCTCTGCAGATGTTTCGGAGAGCGCCATGTTCCAGCATGCCCATCCGTCATGGCGGCTCTGCTGGCTTTGGCTGATGGAGCTGCAGCTCAAAACACCTGGAGGGCTCCAAGTTGAGGAAGGCTGTTCCAGAATGCTCAGCACGTCCTCCACCAGCCTCCTGGTCTTCACTGGAAGCTGCGTTTTAATTGAGCAACACAGAACGTATTGAAATGCACTGCGTGATTAGTTCTTTGGTGGCCAGAAGGTGGCACTATTGCTTTTCTTGGCTCTGCTGACAGAAAATGAAGCCCACAGTGGGGCGGGCAATGGAGGTGAGTAAAGGGGAAGCTGTGGGTATGCATCATCATTATTATTATTATTATTATTATTATTATTATTATTATTTTATATTTTATTATTCATTCATTTATTTATTTTATTTTATTTTCCTGCCCTTCACTCTAAGGTCCCAGGTTAGTTTCCACCATTAAAGCACAATATTCAAAACAGTTTCAAGCAAATGGCAATCAGAAATAAGTCGAGTCCTAAAAATACAGCAACAATCTTCAAACCTGGGTGGTCTCTTTCACCCCAAACAGCATCATTTGGGGGACCTTTCTTTCTTTCTCTTTCTTTCTTTCTTTCTTTCTTTCTTTCTTTCTTTCTTTCTTTCTTTCTTTCTTTCTTTCTTTCTTTCTTTCTTTCTTTCTTTCTCTCTCTCTCTCTCTCTCTCTCTCCCTCCCTTCCAGTGTGCTGTTGAGAACCAGCAGCTGAAGACTCCTGTGTCAAGGGGAGTGAGCAGAGAGAGCCTGTTCTCCTGAGAGAAAGGGCCGTGTTCCTCTGGCTCACCTGAGTTCCATGGGGCAGGACCTGGGCACATGTCCTCCTGGATGAGCTGAGAATAAGATCCAGGATGGCCTCAGGCCAGGGCAAGGGCCAAGCTCTGGAGAGGCCCAGCTGAAGAGCCTGAGGCAGCTTTGGCACTAAGCCTCCCCGCAGGCCCCCAGGCCAGAAGCCTTGCTTTTTGTAAGGGGCGCATGAAGCGCAGCAGTTTGCAAAGGTGCAAAGGACTTTAAACCTGGGTGTTTTTTCCTTTCTGCAGGAAATGCCTTGAGACAGCAAATCTCTGGGAGGCGATAGGAGCTGGGCTCCAGTTGCAGAATAAGGCAGCAGGTTCCTACATCCAGGCCACCCCTGAGGCAGCCTGGAGGTTTTGCCAAGGCCCTGCCAGTGGTGCTTGTGCATGAGGCGGCTTTAGGATCTGAGCAGAAGCAGCGGCTCTGAATCAAAAGCCACCTTCTCTACTCCCCTGCCAACCCCTCCCTTAGTGAACCACACCACCCAATTCAGGTGTGTGTGGGCAGAGGGAGCAGAGCCTCCTCCCTCGTGCCTTCTGCAAGGCAGCAGTGAGCTAGTTAAACCATGGAATTCCCTCCCACAGCGAGCCAGGATGGCATCCGTTTGTCTCTGGAGACAATGGAGGAGGGGGCCCTGGGGGGGGGGTGAAGTTGGCAGGTTGCAGCGCCTGTAGAGCCCAATACAGGAGAGACATGTTCTGTTGCAGCTGGGGCAGAGGAAGGTGTCCGGTTGTGCTGCTGCAGATGCACCAGGGCGTTTCTTCTCTCTGTACTCCTCCCAGCGGCCATTTCTCCTCTTCTCACTGCTGTGGATGCAAAACCTGCCTTCCTGTCTCCAGGGACTGCGGTCGTCTGCAAGGGATTTCCACACAGTGGGGTTGATGTTGCTGGCCACCATGTCTCATTTGCAGACATAGGATCCAACTCCTAGGGACCAAGCTCCCTTTGCCACCCCCCCCCTAAAATGTTTGAGGGGGCTAGGCCATTCAAAGAGCGAGGGTGCACCCTGCCATGTGATTTGATTATGTGGGGCAGGACTTACCAGCCCCCCCGTATTTTATTCAAGTTGGGACCCCTGTTTGCAGACCTCTTTGTGACGCAGAGTTGGCTGGCCAATGAACCTGGTGTCTGAGCCAGCTCCCTGTAGATCACACCCTTGGGGATCCTGCCATCTTCTATTCTGTGGACAAGACTAAGCCAGCTTGGTTGGAACTGTGGAACTCCCTCCCACAAGAGGCAATGGTGGCCACCAGCTTGATTGGCTTTAAAAGAGGATTGGGCACATTCATGGGTGAGGACGAGAGGGCTACCGACGGCTACTGGCCAGGGTGGCTCTGCTCTGCCTCCACGGCCAGAGGCAGCGATGCTTCTGAATGCCAGTTGCTGGAAATTACAGGAGGGGAGAATTGCTCTTGTGCTTGTGTCCTGTTTGAGGGTTTCTCATCTGGGCAACTGGTTGGTCACTGTGGGAACAGGAGGCTGGATTAGATGGGCCCTGGGCCTGATCCAGCAGGCTCTCCTCATGTTCTTACAAGCTGCAGCAAGCAGGAGACACTTGGGGAAGGCGCTGAGCATGAGCACCAGGCCCTGGCCCTCTCCTCCTGTTTGAGACTGGAACTTAGAAGGTGAGGGATCCATTCCCAGGGGAGCGTCAGGGACTTCCTCTAAAAGCAGGCAGCTGCCTCTGCATGGCCTCCTCCGCCTGTTGAGCCCTGCCACTCAGCGGAGGTAGGGGTGGGAGGGTGTCATGCGTCCCCACCTCTGACCTCAGGGAAGACGAGCTCCCCCGTGGCCCCTCCTGGTGACAACACAGCCGGCTTCCTGACACAGATCCCCCATCGTGGAGTAGGGATGACAGCTCTCCCTCCTCCGCTGCTCTGCCCGGACTCCCTCTTTCAAGGCCAGGGGTCTAATGCTCCTGCCACTCATCAGGCAGAAGAGAGGCCTCCCCCCCCCACTGCAGGAACAGCTGGCGCTCTGCAGGTATGGCAGGTATGCAGAGGGCTTTATGGTTGAGGAGGGCTTCACACCTGCGCCAGGGATTGAATGTCCAGGCCGAGGCTGTCTCAAAACACATTTGCCTTCCGCCGGGCCTGGAAGTGCCCTTGGATGACTGATAAAAGGCAGGTGACACTCTGGACGTGTGCTGGGAATCTCAGCAGAGCCGCCTTCAGAGGGAGCAGCAGGCCAGAGGTGGTCCTGCCTGCAGGTGTGGTAAAATTAATCTCACGAGCATAAAGACAAACCTGCTGGATCAGGCCAAGCGGCCCCCAAATCATCCAGCCTCCTGTTCTCCCAGTGGCCACCCAGATGCTTCCTATGAGAAGCCTGTAAGCAAATCTGAGCACAAGAAGAGGCCTCTCCCTTTGGGTGGTTTCCAGCAACTGGCACTGAGCATAGCCATCCCGGCTAGTGGGTATCGATAGCTGTCTCCTCCGTGAATCTCTCTCATTTGCCTCTTTGAAAAAGCATCTAGGTCAGCGGCCAAAGGCATGGGGTGGGGTGGGGTGGGGGAAGCAGCCATTGCTTCCCCACCCTCCCAGAGGCACTTACCTGCCCACTTTGGCCCAGGTGGGGCACACCACACACAACCCATGAGCAAAGAGCTACAGACCAACCAGGAGAGGAGCCACTTAGCTGTGTCATTTTTATTCCAGACATTTAGAAGTGTTACATAAAGTGTCACGGTCAATAAATCTATTGAGGAAGTTAAAAAGAGACTGTGCACACTTCCAAGTGGATTGGCATTGACAGAGGTATCTGCGCTCAGACAGTCAGGTGATCAGAGTCGCTGGAAGACGAGTGAGTTCAGAGCAGGACAAGGGAGAGAAGTGCCAGTTGGAGACAGCAATAAGGTGCATTCAAATCTAGGTGCCAAGGGCCACCTAAGGCCCCCCAGAAGGAACCCAGGTGCTGAGGCCCAGGGAGGCTCAGGCCCTGGGCGCAATGCTGCCCTCAACTCTGCCTGCAGCCCCTGCCTGGCCAGCCAAGCCTCTTGGGGAGCTGCAGTCCCACCAGGCCAGGCCAGGCCAGGCCAGAGCCCAGCCAGGTCCACAGTGCGTCCCCTCTGACCTAGGTGGGACCTGCCTGGCCAGGGTCTGCAGGCCATTCCGCTTGATGGCTGGGCTCCTGCAAGAGTTGTGGTCCTCTCCTGCGCATGGGCTGCTCCCACAGGGCTGCCAGCACCCATGGACCTGAGAACATTGTGACCAGGGATGGGCAATGCAGGAAAAGGGCCACAAGCCAAGGATGGCAAGGGCTCATGTGCAGTGGGGGTGGGGTGGCGGTTTGAGATGCCCCCACCCCCAAGCTCTCTGGCATACGGCTTCGTGGTGGACTCCCAGGAAAAGAATTCAATGGGTAGGAAACAATGGAAGAACTTGTCCCTCCCCTCCTCCCTGATTCTGGATCCATGGCTCCTGCGTAACCCTGAGATTAATGGCCCTTGGGGGCCAGACAGAACTTACACAGGCATTCTGGGGCTGCCTCTTGGCTCCCCTTTCCATGCAATCCCATGATAAATGGGTTTTTGTTTCTTTCAAATGAAAAGGTTACATTTTGCTTCCATGCCAAATGATACCTGAATGGGTGAAGGAAAGGAATTCCTCCAGGAAGGAGGCGAGAGCTGCTGCACCCAATCCCCCAGCCCCCGGGTGCGTATTCACAAGTGCGTCCCCCCTCCGCTGCTGCCCAAATACACTTCCATGATGCTCAACACCCTTCCTGCAGGCTGGCCTCCACCCCACCCCTGGGCTCCTCCGAGGGCACACAGGTCCCCTGTAAGTTGCCAGGAAGTCAGCCATGGGGGGGCCTGGCCTGGCCCTCCCCCCAGAGGGGGCAGGCAGGCAGATATTCTGGCTGGCGAGAGGGCTGGCTTCTCCGCACACATCCTGCCCACGCACAGCCTCTGGAGAGAACAGGCTGAAGGTCAACCTCCCCTCCCCCCAGTGCCAATGGTGGGGGGTCTTTGTGGGAGGGAGTGTGGGCAAGAGGGGGAAGCCTCTCCCCGTGGATAATAGAATCAAGGAGCAGTAGAGTTGGGGTGGGGGTGTCCCAAGGGCCCTCTAGTCTCCACCGAAGGAGAGTCCACCCTCTTCCAAGGCGGGTCTACTCCACTGTTGAACGGCTTTTACCGTCAGAAAGTTATTCCTCCAGCTTAGTTGGACCCTCCTTTCACAGAATCCTAGAGTTGGAAGGGATCCCCAAGGGTCCTCTACTCCAACCCCTGCAATGCAGGAACCTCAGCAAAGGCACCCCTGGCAGGTGGCCCCCCAACCTCTGCTTCAGGAGGCCCCCTCCTTCTGAGGGAGTCTGTCCCACAGTCAAACAGCTCTTGCCCTCAGAAAGTTCTTCCTGATGTTCAAGTCGGAATCTCCTTCCTTGCAATTTGGGAAACCTAACTCATTGAGGCTGGAATGGCAAAGGTTTTTGGGATACCCCCGGGACCCTCGCAGGCCTCTCCTCCTCCTCCCAACACCCAACCCTTTGCCGCCTCTTCCTGCTGCAATGCCGTCCTCATTATTTCTTAATTAACATACCCAAGAAATCAATTAGCTGCTCGGTTCTAATTAAAAGCTACGAGGGATGATCATCTCATTATTACGGGCGGCGGAGGTGAGCAACCCACCCTGGCGGGGGCTCCTCCCCCTCCCCCGCCTCCCCAATTATGGGAAATGATAAAACACCAAACGCCGCCGCCGCCGTCCCAAGATCCCAGGCTCCCCTTTGTACCTTTGGGGAGACGGGAAAATTAATTAGCCTTTAGGCGGACCCTTGTGGGCTTTGGCTCAGGCTTCGCTTGGTGCCCCGACAGAGGGAAGCAGATATCTGCTTGCTCTCCAAGAGGGAAGGGGGAGGGAAACAGCCCTTGCTCCCGGCCAAGAACACAGGAAGGGGGCCAGGTAAAGCAGGATCAGGGCCTCCTCTGTCCAAGGGGTCCAGCAGGGGAAAGGGGGCTACTCGACAGCAGGAAACACTTACCGGGACAAAGACTGAGATTCCTGCACTGCAGGGGGTTGGGCCACAAGACCCTTAGGGGTCCCTTCCAACTCTACGATTCAAAGAGCCATGGGATTCACAGGGGCCCCTTTCAAGAAGTGCTTGAAACTTCGCCATTCGGGTGGGTGGGAGACAGGAAGGGACCATGTAGCTCAGCAGCAGAGCCCCTGCTTGGCATGCAGAAGGTCCTGGGTTCAATCCCTCTGCCAGTCAGTGCAGAGCAGGCAACTCTGAGCTCAAGGGACCAACGGCCTCATTCAGTGGAAGGCAGATCCCTCTGATCCTATGGGAGTTCCAAGGCCTCCCTCCTGACAGCCCCCCATGGAGGCACGGGGTGGGCTGGGTGGGAGGGCAGCAGGGGACTTGCCTAGGACAAAAAACCACGTATCTGTGATGCCTGCCTTGCAGGGAGTTGGACTAGATGTTCCTTCCAACTCCACCGTTCTAGGATTTCCTGCATTTCAACCCCACATTGGAACCTGTTGAGATTTCAAAGCATATTAACATCTGGATCAGCCGTTCCCAAAACGGGCACTCCTACCTCCCGGGGCAGTGGAATGCCTTGGGAGGTGCTAAGAGGTAGGGGGGCAGAATGGGGGCACTGGAGGTGTGAAGGCTTTGAAAAGCTGGTATCACTGGATCAAGTTCATCTGCTTTGCTGAATTAATTAAACGTAAGTCGTTTTAATTAGGTTTTGAATAAATGTGCAGCTAATGGTAATTGTTTTGAATTTTACTGCGTTACGAAGGAGCCTAAGAAGAGCCTGCTGGATCAGGCCAAAGGCCCACCTAGTCTAGTCTTATGTTCTCAGCTGCCGCAGGCTCCTTTCTAAAGTGCTCGGAGGTCTTCAGACCTGCAGATATACACAGGGAAAAGTGTAAAGTGTGTTATTTTGAGGATCTCTGCACCATCCTCTGCGTGACTCACAACCCACATCCCTCATTTGGTCACCTGAGACTGAGGCTCCCTGAAATTGCTGACATCTCTGATGAAAGGTGGCTGCTTCCCCAGCCCAGAAATCTGACCCCCTTAATGCTTTTGGAACAATGAATCCGTAAGAGACCCCCTGATTTGTTCCTCTCCCAGACTAGCGCCTGGTGGTGCTCACCTGCGAGGCACACAGTGAAGAGGATAGATAGAGTTGGAAGGGATCCTCAGGGCCACCTGGCCCCACCCCATAGAGGGGCTGTGGGTGCCCCTCCCTCCTTCCTCCTAGGAACCAGGCAGAGGGTTCAAACTTCAAGGAATCTAGGAAGAGCGAGGGAATTGGCTGCAGAGGAGATCTCTGGCAGGGATTCGCTGACCTGGCCCCTCTCCAGCGGTATGTGTGGGGAGCCCCCCAGGCAACCGCTCAGCACACAGAGTGTGTGCACCCACTGAACCCCCACCTCAGTGACTGTTTGGCTGTGTGTGCTGCCTCTTCCGTGGTGCAAAATCTAATACAGTGCTACCTCTACTTACGAATTTAATGCGTTCTGAACGCACATTTGTAAGTCGAAAAAAATTGTAAGTCGAATCCCATAGGAATGCATTGGGAGGAAAAATTCGTAAGTCGAAGCAACCCTATCTAAAAATTCGTAAGTAGAAAAAATCCTATCTAAACCGCATCCAAGATGGCGGAGGGA
This sequence comes from Zootoca vivipara, assembly GCF_965207765.1. Lineage (NCBI taxonomy): Eukaryota > Metazoa > Chordata > Lepidosauria > Squamata > Lacertidae > Zootoca > Zootoca vivipara. Next base: position 74,284,173 of record NC_142583.1, read on the forward strand.
GCTCGTAAGTAGAGGTACCACTGCATATTCCTCTTCCTCTAATCAAATGCAGAGTCGTGAAGGTGAGCAGCAAGAGCAGCAGTCCACCCTTCCTTGCACGTTTCCTCCCTGCTTCCCAACCCTTTCCAGGGGTCAAAGCAGACCCCTCCAGCGCTGGCAGCCTGCTTTGGGCCAAGCACTGCAGACTGGCACCCCTGGCACTGCCTGGGGTCACAAAGTTCTCTCTGGTGGTGCAAATCTATGGAGCGCTGCCAATGGAAACCCTGGGCTTAGTTCCACCACGTTAGAATCGTAGAATTGTAGAGTTGGGAGGGACCTCAAGGCTCAAGTAGTCCAACTCCCTGCAATGCAGGAATCTCAGAAGCCCTGCTTAAAAACCTCCGAGGAAGGAGCGCCCAAGGGAGTCTGTTCCACTGTCAAACAAGGCTGCTCACCTCCAGAAAGTTCTTCACTAGGGTTAATGAAGCCAATGGCATTTCCTTCTCCAGCAGAGAACCGTTTGCAGTTTGCCTCCTCCTCTGGGCCATCCAGTGACCCTCCCTGCTGACGGCTGCCACCTACTCTTCCCTCCTGCCTCTGGAAGAGCACCTGCCCTGCCTTTCCTCCCTGCCCTCCCTCCCTCCCTCCCTCCCTTTATGGCACTGCAGGGGGCATCTGGGCTGAAGCAGCAGGGGAAGGAAGCAGGGAGGCATTGGTGGGAAGAGAGGGAGGGACAGCGGCTGAGCAGTGCCCCCAAGCACCTCCACCGCTGCCAAGTGGGGAGGAAGGCCGGACGACCTCATTGTGTAGGCAGAGCCCTGGACGATGGCTGCGCATCGGGCACCTGGCCAGAAAGCTCCCCCCGTCCCACAATGGGGGGAGGGCAACCTGCAAACAGCACTTTTTGCTACGATCCGTGGAGACCCACCACAGGAGCTTCACACGTTCCGACCAACCAAGTGATGGCTGCAATTAGAGCAGGGCAAATTTAACTTGCAAGCTCACCCACTGGAGAGATATATATATATGTGGTGGAGTGTCGAGGCAGTCCTCAGGCCGGGGGGGTGGGGGATGTGGGTGCTGCGTGTCAGCTACGACCTTGGCCGTGTTATTTGTTTAGAATCAAAGCGAGTGGTGCACATCGACTGGTGCAAGAGTGACACGGAATCGAAAGAGTACGATTATCAAGACGCCCTACCTACCTACCTAATTCTTCTAAGTCATGCGCTGGGGGCTCATTGCTGTGCAGAACCGAACAGAGCGGCAGAGGCTGAGCTCCTCAGGCTGGGGGGGGGGAAGTCGCATGAGAGCCGAGCGGAGCCACGGAAAGGGGCCACAACAACCCCCCCTCTGCACGGCTCTGCTGCGGATTCAGCATGTCGGCTTTCGGCTCCCTCCCTCCCTCCCTCCCTGGCATGCTTTCCTTTGTGCCGTTACTGTCGCTAATTTAAAACTTTAAATATTAATCTTTTCAACCGACGTGAGATGCTGGGTCTCTGAAAGTGTTAATTTACGCTCGGGTGGGAAGATGCTACGAGGTTCTCCAGCTCTTTCCTTCTATTGTCTTAGTCCTCCTCCCTTCCTCCTGGCTCCCCTTTCCACGCCTCTCCGTCTCCCACGCCCGGCAGCTCCGCTTCCGCTTACAACCCTTTGTTGTAGACAAGGGTCTCACTGGTGGTAGCCTGGGCAATTTCGGGCTCAAGGCGCGACGTCTCAATCTGCCAAAGGGGAGGGAGAAAAAACACAGGCAGGTCAGGAGAAGCAGATCAGCACATAGGAACATGGAGAGAGGAGGCTGCTTCATCAGGCCAAGGGCCCAGCCAGCCCAGCATCCTGATCTCACAGTGGCCAACAAGAACGCAGAATCTTAGAGTTGTAAGGGCCCCTGAGAGTCATCTAGTCCAACCCCCTGCAATGCAGAAATCTCAAGTGAAGGCATCTATGACTAGAAATCTCAAGTGAAGGCATCTATGGCCATCCAACCTCCAAGGATGGAGAGGTCACCACCTTCCACCCCACTGTTGAATGGCTCTTACTGTCGGAAGGTTTTTCCTGATGTTGAGTCAGAATCTCCTTCCTTGTAACTGGCCACAGATGCCTGTGGGGATCCTGCAACCAGGATCTGATCCCAAGAGCCCTCTCTGTCCCATGGCTTCCAGCAACTGGCATTTGGAAGCACGGCCGCCTCCAGCCATGGGGCAGAGCAGAGCCATTGTGGCCATTGGATAGCTGCCAGGTGTGGCAGAGACCCAAGTGGCACCAAGCAGATGTTGGGCATTTAGTGCCGCCAGGCCCATGGCACCCTCTCTCCCAGCAGAGACAAGGAAGGAGGGGAGCTGAATACAGTAGGGCTGCCCAGCTCCTGTGAATCTGTTGCTGCCTCCACCTCCACCTCAGCTGCCTGCCCTGTGTCTGCAGTGCTTTCTGCCTCTTCTTCCTCTCTCTCACTCACTCACTCTAGACTGTTGCTTGTTCAGCACCAACCATTCTGCCCTGCTTCCTGCTCTGGCCTGTCCTCCGTGTCCCAGCACCCCCCGTCCTGGCTCTGAGCCTTCCTCTTCTGAGGCTTCCCTCAGAGCGGGTTCCCCGTCTGGGACCTCCCAGCCTTCCTCCTCATCCACCCAGTCCCTGACAGGAGGTGGCCCTGGTGGCCCTCTCATGCTCAGAGCTGCCTGCCAGCAGGGGCACATGTGGGACAGGAGGCGCCCCCAAGGCGGGCTGCTACATAGAACTGTCCCACCCTGGTCCTGTGGGCTGAGAGGCCAGCCCAACATTTAAAGGAGTAGATGGAGACAGGCATTCAAGACGCATGGAAGCCAGGATGTCAAGCAGCCCTCAGCCTCCTCGGCAAATTCAGGGCAAGCAAGGGAAGAACAACTCTCACTCCCAGGTTGGCGAAGGAGACCAGAAGTGGGCACATCAACCCTCAAGCCAGGAACACGAGAGGCAAGCACAGCTTAGACACCATGGGCTCTGCAGGGGAAAAGGCTCCGCCAGTTGCTGGCAAACTAATTACCCAGAAATTGTCTTGGAGCAGATGGACCATTGGAACCTCCCCATCTGGGACTATCAGCAGGCTTTTCCCGAGACCCAGATTATAGCAGAGCCCCTTCCTTGCAAGACAGCAGCTCCTCAGAAAATAACACAAGGAGGCAGCTGCGTAGGACCACTAGGCCTCCTCTGTCACCTCCCCGGATGCCAAAAGGACCCCTTCCCCTGGCCTGGCACCAAATACCACTGTCTTGGTTTGGCTGAGTTCAGGGGGGTGACATGAGAGGTTTGGACAGTGGTCTTTGTCTCAGAGATCCTCCAACAATGACAGAGGAGGATGCTGAGCCAAGAGGAGAAGCTGATCAAGTGTAGGTAAAACAGACAGCATTCCAGATTTTTTTAAATAAAAAGATCTCCAAAAACAAGGTGTGGAGGGATCTGTATAACCTCTCAGCTGAGAGCAGGTTGATAAAACCACAGGATTAAATTACAAAACAGGATTAAATTACAAGAAGTTCAAAGCATCGGAGCAGATGAGCAATGAAGTATAAATCATCCAGTCAGAGTAGCATTCTTTGTGGGGAGGTGGAGAAAGCAAATTGGGAGAACAATCCCCCTCCCATGCCTTGCATTGAAATATCTGGTTTTTTTTAAATACGTGCACCTCACTCTCCCCACTTTTAAATTTGCCCCCCCCCCCCCACTCTGGGCTGTGTACACACCCAAGTTCTCCATATCCCCCTTTCCAGTCTGTCAACTTTCTTGGCCAAGTGGTACCCAAACCGAGCCTCGGGGTTCCAAGAGTGTTCTTAATCTGGAGGAAGGCAAATGTTGTCCCTATTTTCAAAAAGGGGGAAAGAGAGGACCCAAACAATTACCGCCCAGTCAGCCTGACATCAATACCAGGAAAGATTCTAGAGCAGATCATTAAGCAAACGGTCTGTGAGCACCTAGAAAGAAACTCTATGATCACTAAAAGTCAGCATGGGTTTCTGAAAAATAAGTCATGTCAGACTAATCTGATCTCATTCTTTGACAGAATTACGAGCCTGGTAGATGAAGGGAATGCTGTGGATGTAGCCTATCTTGATTTCAGCAAGGCCTTTGACAAGGTGCCCCATGATATTCTTGTAAAGAAGCTGGTAAAATGTGGGCTAGACAATGCTACCATTCAGTGGATTTGTAACTGGCTTACTGACCGAACCCAAAGGGTGCTCATCAATGGCTCCTCCTCATCCTGGAGAGTAGTGACTAGTGGGGTGCCACAGGGTTCTGTCTTGGGCCCAGTCTTATTCAACATCTTTATCAATGACTTGGATGATGGGCTTGAGGGCATCCTGAGCAAGTTTGCAGACGACACCAAATTGGGAGGGGTGGCTAATACCTCAGAGGACAGGATCACACTTCAAAATGACCTTAACAGATTAGACAACTGGGCCAAAGCAAACAAGATGAATTTTAACAGGGAGAAATGTAAAGTACTGTTGTTGTTGTTGTTGTTGTTGTTGTTGTTGTTGTTTAGTCGTGTCCGACTCTTCGTGACCCAATGGACCATAGCACGCCAGGCACTCCTGTCTTGCACTGCCTCCCACAGTTTGGTCAAACTCATGTTCGTAGCTTCAAGAACACTGTCCAACCATCTCGTCCTCTGTCGTCCCCTTCTCCTAGTGCCCTCAATCTTTCCCAACATCAGGGTCTTTTCCAAGGATTCTTCTCTTCTCATGAGGTGGCCAAAGTATTGGAGCCTCAGTTTCATGATCTGTCCTTCCAGTGAGCACTCAGGGCTGATTTCCTTAAGAATGGATAGGTTTGATCTTCTTGCAGTCCATGGGACTCTCAAGAGTCTCCTCCAGCACCACACAGTACTACACTTGGGCAAAAAATAAAATAAAATGAAAGGCACAAATACAGGATGGGTGACACCTGGCTTGAGAGCAGTACATGTGAAAAGGATCTAGGAGTCTTGGTAGACCACAAACCTGACATGAGTCAGCAGTGTGATGCAGCAGCTAAAAAAGCCAATGCAATTCTGGGCTGCATCAATAGGAGTATAGCATCTAGATCAAGGGAAGTAATAGTACCACTGTATTCTGCTCTGGTCAGACCTCACCTGGAGTACTGTGTCCAGTTCTGGGCACCACAGTTCAAGAAGGATACTGACAAGCTGGAACGTGTCCAGAAAAGGGGCAACCAAAATGGTCAAAGGCCTGGAAACGATGCCTTATGAGGAACGACTTAGGGAGCTGGGTATGTTTAGCCTGGAGAAGAGAAGGTTAAGGGGTGATATGACAGCCATGTTCAAATATATAAAAGGATGTCATATAGAGGAGGGAGAAAGATTGTTTTCTGCTGCTCCAGAGAAGCGGACACGGAGCAATGGATTCAAACTTCAAGAAAGAAGATTCCACCTAAACATTAGGAAGAACTTCCTGACAGTAAAAGCTGTTCGACAGTGGAATTTGCTGCCAAGGAGTGTGGTGGAGTCTCCTTCTTTGGAGGAGGCTTGACAGCCATCAGTCAGGAATGTTTTGATGGTGTTTCCTGCTTGGCAGGGGGCTGGACTAGATGGCCCTTGTGGTCTCTTCCAACTCTATGATTCTATGATTAATCAGTGGCGAACGGTGCTGCTTGGCTGCCTGGGGCGGTACATACGCAGATCGCCCTGGTGCGTGCATCGTGACGTCATGACGCGGCCTGACGCATGCGTCATGACATCATGACGCACGCACCAGGCCTACGCAGTCCGTCTGCGGCAGCGTGTGAGGGCGGCTGTGGCAGCGGGCGAGCTCTGTGAGGGCAGGGCGTGCTCTGTCGGAGGAGGCAAGGGGCGGGCCAGCGGTGCTGCCCCCCAGACTGGAGCCAGGGGCGCCCTTCTGCTCCCTTGCTATGCGCCTGTTCTTAATGTGCCTGGGATGCTAAATTGACCCAAGATGGCACTGGCCCTTTGAGACCATGCCCACAGGTGTGTCAGCCAGGTGAAGAGGGGACATCCCTTTCCTCCCCGTTTGAGTGGCAGGTGGTGTGCAAAAATGCCCAGGAAAACAATGCCCCATATCTAAACTTCTTGTCGAACAGTTCTCAAAAACTGAATCAATGCTGCCTCCACAGCAGGGCGAAGATATCGCAGGGGTCTCTTCGCCAACATGCTCTGAGTGCTCTCTCTCTCTTCCCCCCCCCTCCTCCTCTCTCCATCTCTGCAAATTATTCTCTCTCTGTTTTCCAAGTGCTTCTCAAGAATCTATAAAAACGCCACACACCTCTTGTTATCTGGAGGAATCTCACCCTCCTGTCCTGCAGCACGTCACTCAAAAAAACGATTCACTTGCACTTTTATCTTGCGACCACACATTTTATGTAGTTTATAAGTTCAATTTAATACATCGGAAGTCCTGTATGTTGGCTCCGGCGCCAAGCCTGACACAATACTAGGAACCTAACATGGGAAAACCTAAATGCTTTTGAAAATGTTTAACCTAGTTAGACAAATTAGCAAAAAATTGTGCAAAACAATTTAGGTATTTAAAATATTCAATGTTTTTAAAAACTGGAAAAACTGTTCTTAGCTTTCAGCTGCAGAAACCCAACAAAATATAACATCCAAGCAGTCTTAACATGAGGTGCAACATAACCCTTCAGCAAAGCTGTTAAACAGTTCCCGGTGCATCCTGGGAAATAGCACTTCATTTATTCAAATGCACATATGTCAGGTTTTTGCACCATATGTCATTCCAAGCTATTTACAGTAATAATTAAATCTTAATCAACGTTTAACCTCTGTAAAATGTTTGAAGGGATCTAATCACCCTTCAGTCTGCACTAATGAAGGAGAAATATATAAACATAAAAAGAAAATGATGCGCACCAGAAAGAGGAGTAATTGCAAAATTGTATTTCTTTTAAATATAATCAGCAAGTTATGTAAAGGAAGCCAACGGGTATTTTAAGTGAAGACATCTTGGGTGTCAGAGGTGTGAGTAGCTAATTTTGTACTGCTATCCATAACAGATGTAGCATATTTTCTCTTAGAGCCATTATTAGCAACTTCACCATTTCGTTTCTTACTGGAACACAAAGCAGAACATGGAAAGATCTTGAGAGGGACAAGGGAGCGACGAGGAGGCAGCTCCAGGCGCTGCGGCTGAGATCCCTCTGCTGGCAGCTGGAAGGGGCAGCTCCTCCTTCCTCCAAGCTGCCAGAAGAAGCTCAGGGCGTGGGGGGCTCTCGCCTCAGAGGCCAAGTGGGCTGGGCTGGGGCTTCTGTGACATTGCCCAGGGCCTCCAGGGCAGAGACCTGGCACCCTGGCTGGAAAGACGACCCACGGGCAGGAGGGCCCAGGGCCAAGGTGGCAGGCAGAGACCCAACTGAGGCATGGCCACTGGCTCCCTTTGACCAGCATTGTCCACACTGACCGGCAGCAGCTCTCCAGGGTGGTCAGGGATGGTGGGAGTGCTTAAGCCCCATCAGAAAACGGGTTCATCTCCCTGCCGGTGTCTTCAGAGGGGCACCACCTCCACAGGGGCCTCTGGGGATGTGGAGGCAAGCAGGGCAGGCTGTGGGTGGAGGAGAAAGACGCTGTGTTTGGGGTGGCTGCTTTGCCATGTGCACCCCAGAGAGCGGGGGCTTTGTGCCTGGGCTTGATGCTCCACCTCTGGAGAAAGGCGCAGGCAGGCAGGCAGGTTCTCTGAAGGAGAAGGGACCAGGCTCCCTACCAGCAAGTGATTGGGGGGGGGGAGGACCAATGCAAAAGGGGCGACTCTGGCTGCAGGGGCCCAAAGGAGAGAGCCAACCAAATTCAGGGGAAGTGGGGCATGGGGAGTCACCCAAACTTGTGGTCCAGGAAGGGCCCGACTTGACAGCAGTTGGTCTAGACAAGCTGACTTTGGGGTCTCTTTCAGCCTTGGCACTCTGTGTTGTCTGCGGAGTGGAAGCATCTCATGGGGCTGCCAGAGTCCAGAAGCAACAGCAAGGGGAGGCAGCAAAGCTTCTGAGTACCAGTTGCTGGAAACCACAGAAGGGGAGAGCTGCTCTTGTCCTTCCCAGATGGGGCACCTGGGGGGGGCACTGTGAGAAGAAGATGCTGGACTAGACGGGCCACTGGCCTGATCCAGAAGGCTCTTTGTATGCTCTTGTTTGCTCCCTCTCCTGCAAGACCTGGTCTTCTGGTCACCATGGGAAAGGAGGCCAGTCAGAGGTGTGTCCCCCCTCTGCTGCCCCCCCTCCTCATCTGCCAGGCTCAGAGATCTTTAAAGGGCAATTACCTGCTCCAGAGGGGACGGGGCCCCTCATTTCTTCCTGCCTCGGCTTTGATCATCTCCCCATGTTTGACATTTCGAAGCAGTGAATTTGGGAGGGATGAATGATGTTCCTTGGGAGCTTTCAGCCTCTCCACTTTCCCTCCGCAGCGCAGATCGCGGGAGCTTCCCCATCTCAGCTTGCACAGCTGAGCATGAAAGTCCCACAGGTGCAAGGTGTTAAAAGGAAGGCACTGAAGGGCTTAGCGGAGAGCGGGGGCTGTGTCAGAACAACAAAGGCCTCAGGAACCTGGACCAGAGGCCTCCACACATCAGCCCGGCTCAGCTGGGGCTGGGCTCACAGGACTTCTGCCAATCCTGAGAAGGGCGGTTTCATAGAACTGCAGAGTTGGAAGGAACTGCAATGCAGGAATCTTTTTGCCCAACGTGGGGCTTGAACTCATGACCCTGAGTTTAAGAGTATAATAATAATAATAATAATAATAATAATAATAATAATAATTTATTATTTATACCCCACCCATCTGGCTGGGTTTCCCCAGACACTCTGGGTGGCTCCCAACCAAATATTAAAAACACAACATAGTACAGCATCAAACATTAAAAACTTCGCTAAACAGGGCCACCTTCATTTGTCTTTTAAAAGTAAAACAGTTGCTTATTGCCTTGACATCTGCTGGGAGGGCGTTCCACAGGGCAGGTGCCACTACTGAGAAGGCCCTCTGCCTGGTTCCCTGTAACCTCACTTCTCGCAGCGAGGGAACTGCCAAAAGGCCCTTGGAGCTGGACCTCAGTGTCTCCTGACTTAGGAAGGGCTTGGGATCACTCAAAGAACAGCTCGTGGAACCTCCTCTGCTGCGGGTTTTCCGAGCAAAGGCATCTCTTGTTCCTGCTTTCGATAAGAACGTAGGGAAAGCAGGTGCCCAGGTAAAGCCTAGAAGCAGAACCCGAGAGCGGGAACAGAACTCTCCTCCCTTGGGATCCCCAGCAACTGGCACCTTGACAGAGGAGGGAGAAAACTAGCCATCGCAACTAGTAGCCACTGGTGGCCTGATCTGCCATGAATCTGCTTCATCCTCCTCTAAAGCCATCTAAGTTGGTGGCCACCCCTGTTTAACTCTGCGCTGCGTGAAGAAGATAAAACTTTCTTTTGTCTGTCTTGAACCTTTCAACATTCAGCCTCATTGAATGTCCACGAGTTCTACAGTTATGAGAGAGGAAGAAAACCTTTTCTTTCTTCACTTTCTCCAAACCATGCATGATTTTTCATGCACCTCTATCACGCCTCTCCTTACCCACCTTTTCTCTAAACGAAAAGGGCCCAAATGCTGCAACCTCTCCTCACATGGGAGCTTCTCCACTCCCTCAATCATTTTGGTTGCCCTTTTCTGGACCATTTCCAGATCTACAATATCCTTTTTGCAATGAGGTGCCCAGAACTGTACACGAAGTCGCACCAAGCGTTTCCATCATGACATTTGTGACACTGCAGGAGGAGAGCGTTTCTGTTGAGTTCACGTCCGGCTTATGGGTTTATCATTGCAGCATCTGGTTTGGCCACTGTGAGAACACGATGCCTGGCTAGATGGGCCCCTTTGGCCTCATCCAGCAGAGTTCTTGTAAGGTTCTCAAATGTTTCCCATCTCTGGGGTAGAGGATTCCAGGCTGGACCAGAGCACCCTTCAGGGTCCTTTCCAAAGAGTTTCGCTCAAAGTATCAAAACATTTTATAGTCAGTAGACAGGTAAGGATGGTTAAAAGAAATAAATATCTTCCCTTCTGGAGGATTTGGGAAGTGGAACGAATCACTCAAAACGAACCAGTGCCCCAATATGTCCACCATATTCTGGCGCAGAAAAAAAACAAACATTCAAAAGCTTGTCGAAGTACGAGACAGTGGTTACTTCACACATCTTAAGCCAGGCATGTTTACTGCAGCTCAGCGGACGGCTAAGAGGACCAGGCAGATGTAACACTCATTTGCACACTGCAGGCACAGACTGAATCAGGACGGCGCTGCTAAGCTCCCCTCGAAAGGTAATCTACTTTGCCAGAGCACTGCTAACAAACCCCAGCCAAGCCCAACTCCTTTCCCATAAAGGCCTGGGGCATCCAAGGCTCCTGTGAAACAAGAATGGTTTCCGTCAGCTTGCCAGCCTCTCTCCACAAACCAGAGGCCCAGCGCCCAGGAAGTTGCATCAGCTTGTGCTCCTTGCCATTTCTCCCATTTCCTTTCTCTTTTAAATATATATATATATTTATTGACTTTCAAGATAAGAATTTTCCAGCTGCCATCAGAAATGCCCTTCTCTTGGCCATCCAAGGCCCTTTCTGTGGTGTTCAGCAGAACGCAGGTATTCCCTTCTTACGGAGGAATGTCAGTTTAACAGGGTTAATTACACAAGCGTAGCTGAAGCTTTCCTTGGAGACAAATGAATAACAGTGTTTTCAGAAAGTGCGCTTGTCTCCCAAAGTGTTGAAGGATGCTGGAAGTTGGGGAGGGGCAGAGAGAGTGGGGAGGAATAGCAACTTCCATCACTCACATTTTGCAGCATCAGCATCAGCACCCCCCCCAATTGCTGTGGCAGCGAATGCCACAACCGACCGCGTCTGCAACAGAAATAAGGCAAGTAGCCCTGCCACACACACACACACACACACACACACACCTGGACATCTCTTGGGAGGGGAATGACGGGAGCCAAGGTGGAACAGGGGGTTGATTCAGCGGAGCAAGTCTTCAACCCTCAGGGGCTGAGATGGAGCAAGACTCTCACAGGCCAATGAATAGAGAGATTCTCAGGTGAATGACTGGCCAATGCCATTTCAATGAATTTTTCTCTCTCTCTCTCTTAATACGTAATAATAATAAATCCTGACTATTTGTCATCAGCATACATGGCCTTTTGCAGAGGAAAAGGAACCAAAAATCCGAGTCCCTGCCCCGAGGCAACTACATCAGGGCAAGGAGGAAAGGGATGCTGTCTAGGGCACCTCGGGGGGGGGTATAAATGCAAAAAACAAACTATCAGATAAACTAAGAGTGGCTGCTAGAGAGGAAGGCTGGGGGCCAGGTGATGGCAACCCCGTGGCAAGCTGCCTGCAGGGGAAGCCTCTTAGGGGGCTCCTACACGTGCCTGCAGGGATCTTGCCAGCCCCACACGGAGCCCAGAAGCAACGGCTCCTGCTTCAAGGCCTTACTGCTTCAAGGCAGGGAGAGGCAGCCCCACGGCAGAGGAGGAGCAGGCCAGGCCCAAGTGGCTCTGCGGCAGCAGCGGGTCTTGAGGAGGGAAGTGGCAGATGGGGCTGCCTAGTAGCCAGCCCCACTTCTCCTGCTTCCCCCACGGCTGCTTGCTTGCCAAGCCAGCCTGCTGCTCCGACACTGGGCAGGAAGCCGTGTCGAGGAGCCCTGAGCCTCGGATGAGGAGCGAGATGGAGGCGCAGTCTGTGGAGGGTCTTAATTGCTCTGGCTGTCGGGAATCACAGAACCAGTGCTATTCTTCCGGAAAAGGAGGCGCCAGAACTCACCATGAACGCCTCCCTTGTTCTCTTAGAATGGCAATGGTGGGGCCAGAATGGAGTTCTTGTGAGTTTGGGCAGAAAAAAAGCCCTGCATAGAAACACAGAGTTCTAGAGTTGGAAGGTGCCCCCCAGGGCCATCTAGTCCAGCCCCCTGCAATGCAGGAATCTCAGCTGACAGATGACCACCCAACCTCAGCTTAAAACCCTGAAGCGAAGGAGAGTCCACCACCTTCTGTGGGAGTCCATTCCACCGTGGAAGAAGTCTCACCACCAGACAGCTCTCCCGGATGTTTAGTCCGAAACACATTTCTTGTAATCAGTTCAATCCACTGGGTTGAGTCCTACCCTCTGGAGCAGGAGAAAGCAAGCTTCCTCCCTCCCTCCCTCCCTCCTCCATGTGACAGCTCTTTAGGTTCTCGTCTCTCCTCTTTTCCAGGCTAAACCTATCCAGCTCCTCCTAGCATTCCACCTCCAGACCCTTGGTCTCCCTCCTCTGCACACCTTCCAGCTCGTCAACATGCTTCTTAAACTGGGGTGCCCACATCCCTCCAGACGTGGTCTGAGGTCCCATGACTTGATCTAGACAAACTATACCTCTTCGATGCAGCCTAGAATTGCATTAGCTTTCTTTTTTGCTGCTCAGTCAAAGCATCTGCAGATCTCCATTATGCCTTTTGCTTTGGGCTGGGGACCAAGCACAGCCCCCAGCGGCAGAGATGACTGCCCAGCCCAGGTGATATTGCCCCTGCCCTTGGGACGTCACTCTGCACATGGGCAGAGGCACAGCCCGCAACGGCAGTGGGAAGAGAGCAAGTGTCTGAGATGGGTTCCAGAGAAGTAAAACAACGACTAGGGGCAGGGAGCTGCAAGGCGGGTGGTGGCATAAAACACACATCCCAGCCTGAGCACCTCTCCACCCACCGCCCACCCGCCCTGCGCCAAAGTGCCTCCCTCCTAAGAGCAGCTTTCAAGCCTCTACAAGGTTGTTTGTTTTTTGTAGGACTCTTAATGGCTTAGAGGCACCAGGAAGTGAAGGCTCTGTTAAAGAGGAATGTTTTGATGCCCACCAGCACCCCACATACCTGGGGGGCGGTAGGGGCTGGTTAGCAGGGGCTTGCAACGCAGATAGTTTACATACTTGAAGCAAGGAACTAAGCGAACAGGAGGAGGAGGAAACTGGATCCGGCTCGGATCCGGCTGCTGAACCCTCCTGAGCCACACAAGAGGGCCCCCCTCCCCTCCCCTGACCCCTTTGGCCTCCAGTTACCCACCGGATGAGCCTCTCTCTGCTTCAGAAGGGACGCCAACACTGGGACCAGGCTCAGTGCTTGGGGGGGGGGGCTCAGCCTGGACTGAGCCTCTTGCAGAACCTGCTTGCCTTGTTTCAAAGGCCCTTCTCAACGAGTCCAGAGGCACAGGGAGAAAGAGAGAGAGAGAGGGAAGTCTTCCCTTGCAGAGTGATCGTCCCCCGGCTATGCCACTGCTCCCCACCCCCCCTGAAATGAGCCTGGTGCTGGAATCTACTTCTTAGCAGGGCTTGTGTGGTTCTGCTGGACTTTGCTGACAACGGCTGGGAGTCTTGCAGCAGCAGCAGAATTGTTCTTTTATTGTTCTCCTGTTCTCTGGCAGAGGCATCCCAGCAGGCGGCAGGAGAGGGGAGAGAGGAGAGGGCAGCGCCTCACCATCAGCTCCGAGGAAATTCTTGGCAGCTCATCTCCTATTCTTTCCCTTCCAGCTGGTCACTGCAAAAGTGCTGTAACTAAGAACCAGTGCCTCGAGTTTGCTCCCTTCCTCCTCTCTCCTGGTCGTGCTTCCTTTTGTGTCATGCCTTTTAGCCTGTCAGCTTGAGAGTGGGGGCTTCGTGCTATTTCTACGCCACCCTGGAAGCCTATTTTCAACTGAACAGCACGATTTAAAAATGCTTTGAATTAAACGATGCTGTGGTTCGGGAGCATCCCTCTTCCCTTTTCGTGGGACTGAGCAGGGCAAACTTCAGTTTCTTGGTTTTAGATGCGCCTTCAGTCACAGAATGGCAAGAACCAGAAGGGGCCGCCCACGGTCATCTAGTCCAACCCCCTGAAATGCAGGAATCACAACCAGAGAATCCTTGACAAATGGCCACCCAATCTCTGCTAAGAAACTTCCAACGAAGGAGAGTCCACCACATTAAAAGGCTGCCCATTCCACTGTTGAGCAGTTCTTGCCATCCCGAAGTTGCTTCGGAATCTCCTTCCTCGCACTTTGAATCTCTTCCTCCTTCGCCCTCCTCCCCAGTACAAATTCTCCTCTTATTGCCGACTTCTGTCAGATGGAGTCATAAACCCTTGTTTCATTGTATTTGTTTTTCCTTAGATTAAGTTGTTTGCCACTGTGGGAGTTTTTGTGCTGAAGGTCAGTTTATAAATAAAGGTCACTAATTTTCTTTTTTTCGAAAAGGGCACCAGCTACATACAGCACAGCCTCGGGGACCATCGGAAGCAACTCCAGGCTTCTCAAGCAGAACATAGTTGCAATGGACACAAGCTAGCATAGTTGCAATGGACACAAGCTCTTCTGACGCCTTCGAGAGCAGGCTGCCTTCGCTTTCCAAAGTGTTTCTGGACCTCATGGCCACAGGGGCAAGACCGGAAATGTGGTGGCAAAATATTAAAAAGAACAAAGATATGTCTATACACACACAAATGCATGAGGAAGAGCCAAAGGCCATCGGGTCCTCTTGAAATGTCCAAGACTTTTTCAGGGGAGTTTATCAAGTCTCTCTCTCCCCCCCCCCCCGGGGAGGTATTGCTAAATGACAGTCAGAGTAAGAACTCTGCAGAATAAAATGCCTGGACTCTAGTTGGGCATCTGACAGGCTTGTGGAATTGTGGTTGGAAAGAAAGACTTTGACTGCTGGCAACAGAAGGAAGCACAGGAGTTAGAGAACCCAGTTTTTGACCCACGTGGTCTCTCTTTGGACACGGAGCTTGACAGACTTTGAGTTGGCATCTGGCCACGTGAACTCTCATATTTTAAAACATGGCTTTTGTGCCGATCACATTTCTGCCTCCAACTATTCATTCAGACCCCTCGGCCCCACTGTGCGGCCAGCATCACACGGGTCAAATGAGAAAAGCCTTGGCAGCGCTGCGGCTCCAGTCCATGTGCTCTGCCACACTTGAAGGACTCCATCACCCGACCCCTTATGAAGAGAGTTTGCCCACGGGGAGGAGGCAAAGTGCCTGAAGATTCACCCCACAACTTACTGGTGTGTCCAATCTACGAGGACTTAGGAGCAGCCTTGCTCAAAGAGTTAAACCCCCTCCCCCAAGCTGGGAGATCGAGTGGGTCTCTAACTTTTCGTCAGGGGAGAGGTTCCCCCTACACTTCTGGACGAGTGGCTTGCTTTGCCTTCAGAGAGGCAATTTTAAGAAGGAAGGCTTGTGGGGTGAAAAGTTAATCTGACAGAATGCCCGGTTTTAATCATTATTTTAACTGTGTAATGCATTCTATTCTGTTCTATGTATTTTGTTTTTCATAGCTTCGGCTACACAAATAAATGATACTCATAATTCATAGTATAGAATGATAGAATTGGAAGGGACCCCAAGGGTCATCTAGTCCAACCCCCTGCATCTTTTGAATCCATGACCCTGAGATTAAGAGTCTCATGCTCTGATTGAGCTACCCACCTACCGGTGGACAGATGCCTGTTGTGGATAAATAACCTTTGTGGTCTCTAGTCTATACACCATTGGCCCCCCCCCCCGCTCTGTGCTCCTTACTCTGACCAGCAGCAGTAGCTCTCCAGGGTTTCACAGAGGAGATGCTGCCATTGGGGATGGAACCAGGGACCTTCTGCATGCAAAGCAGATTCTCCACCACAGAGCTACAGTCCTCATCCACACATTCACGCGCAAGGACTCACTCTGGCCACTGCTCTCCTGCACAATGGAAGTGAACTGAAGCTGCACAAGAGCGCCACCAGCAGTAGAAGAGAGGCAGTGCAGTTCAGCGGTGGGAGTGTTGGACTAGGGCTGGGGAAAAGCAGGTTCAAATCCCGGCTCAGCCATGAAGCTCACTGGGTGGCGTTGAGCCAGCCAGCCTGTCTCTCAACATAATCTCCCTTGCAGGATTGTTGCAGGAGAGGGGGGAGACCCATGCACACCAACCCGAGGTCCTTGAGAAAATGCCTAGCCTGCCCTTGTGCAGCTCCAGTTCATTTAAGCGAGGCCTGAGCCACAGATCCCCACCTGGCCTTGCATTCACAGTCAAGGGGAGAACGCCAGAAGAGGCTGCTGGATCCGGCCAATGGCCCATCTATGAAATAGTTTTTATTTGATTCTACAAGTGTAGAATTATAACATTACCAAATACATACCCATATTTAGAGATTTCTCCGAATCTCTAGACTTCCCACCTTCCCCTCCATGGGTTCTAACGCCAACCTTTTCAATTGCATATTATTTCATCCTCCAAGTCTCTCCATTTTGTCCATAGTAATTTCTGCATCGCAAGTGTTATTGCAATCCTGCTAATGTTTTCATGTTTTCGGCCAATGGCCCACCGAGTACAGCCTCCTGTCCTCCCAGTGGCCAGCCAATGCCCCCATGGGAAACCAGCATGCAGCCCTCTCGCCGATTCCAGCAAGCAGCTTGCAGAAGCATCGCTGACTCCAAACATAGCTAGTAGACATCCATAGCCCTCTCCTCCTCCGTCAATGGGTCTCATCTGCCTTTAAACTGGAGGAACGAGTTCCATAGTTTAACCAATGCTCCCCCCCCCTCCCTGGCTTCCTCTCCCACAGGGGCCACCTCTGCCACTGTGTCCCCTGCCCCGCCCCAGGCAGCGGCAGCTCCTAGAGGATCCTTGTTCTCCTGCCTGATTGGGAGATCTTTCTCGGGGACCACGGCAGTGACCTCCGTGCGGCTCTTTTTATCGAGTCCCTTCCACCCCCCCCTTCCATTAAAAAGCAGCCTTTTAACTGTGGACACATTTCAGCCTCACCAGATCCGCTAATTATTGACAGTTGGTGAAGAGGAGATGTCACTTGTTCCTCCTGTTAAACTGCATCTAATTAGTAATTGCTGGTTCACTGTCATCCTCTCTCCCTGCCGCTGCGGCTGCTGCCACTGCTGCAATCCCACCCCCACTGCCGCAAATTATTAGCTCATTAACCTTTTGCTTTTCCAATGGCGCCCTGCCAGCAAGATGGCGGCTCCAACAGATTGGGAAAGAGGGAGCTATTTCTCTCTCTCTCTCCCCCCCCCCGCCCTCCCCCCTCCTGGCCTGGAGATCCAGAAGGAAGCCTGTGCAGGGAACAGAATTTCAGCTGGGAGCAAACCCCCATCCGCAGAGACAGCTTGTCTCCCATCCAAACCAGGGGGGGGGGAGGAGGAGGAGGAGGAGGAGGAGGAGGAGGAGGAGAGAGGCTCTCAGCCTTTCCAGAGCCTCACGCCATCCCTTAAAGCCTCCCTCTTCAGACCAGAGCCTGACACGAGCCTGGCACTCAAGGTGCTCCACACACGTCTGGGTGAGAGGGCTCTTTCAGCTGGGGGATCAGGACTCTGCTCCAGAATGGGCAGCCTCCAGGCCTTTGCCCCCCAAAGGCAGGGGTCCTAGCAGTACATGAAAACCCTTCCGCAGCCGCCAGCTTGGATGGCTTCCAAAGACGATGGGGGAACTGCATGGAAGACAAGGCGATGTGTGGCTACATGCCACAATGACCACTAGCCAGGATGGCTCTGCTCTGCCTCCACATTTCTGAATCTCAGTTGCTGGAAACTGCGGGAGGGGAGAGTCCTGCTTGTTGGTTTCCCCGGGGGGCACCTGGTTAGCCACACCTGGTACCCGCACCTGCCATGAGGTTCTTCTGAACAACTTCTTTCCCGTCTGCCCCACCGGCACACACTCTGGGCTCCCCGTCTCAACTCCCCCTTTCAATTTTTTATAATTATTACCATCATCGCCATTTATGTTTGATTAAATCTGCATTCTGCTCACCCACCCAAAGGTCCCCAGGGTGACCTAAAGCAACAGACGAAAGCTATTCAATGCAAGAACCCTAAAACCAACCATGTAAATCAAATACAGCAGGCATATTGTTGTTCCAGTAGGGTCACAGTCACACCAAGCCTTGACTCTGAAGAAGCCATCACCAAAAAGACCTTGCAGCCTCCTAGGTGGCCTCACCAACCAGCATGGACCCCTTTTGGGGAACATTCTTCTCTCAAGATGGTTCTCACTGCTGCAGCAGCACTGAAGCCGGTGCAACTGCCCCCCCCCCAGGCAGGACAGTGGAGGGGGGGGGAGTCTGCAATGGACCACTTGGACCACCAGGTAGGGTAGGCAAAGTGACCAGAAACAACAAGAGCAGCAACCCATGAAGGACTTGCAAAGAGAGGTGGGAGGGAGCAGCCCAGAGGTCTTGGTAGGGCTGGGGTTGGAGGACACACGCCCTGTGGGGAGCAGCGTGGGGGCCTGATTCCTTCCCCCCTCCCTTTTGGATGCTTTCTTCTCTCCAGCTGCCCACCACCCGGCCTCAGCTTGTGCCTGCTGTGCATTGGTGACTGGGTCCCCCGGTGGGGAGAGAGGGCCTGCGCCACACTTCAGGGACAGGCAAGGAGGCACACCCTCTGGCGTGTTTTTCTGCAAGGCTCCCCCCCCCCCCCCACAGCCTCTCCCACATTCAGCCTGCACCTTGCAAACAAGAGGAAATAACCAGCAGTATCCACAGCATTCCCACATCACGCCTTGGGTCTTCCGAGTGTTTCGCACACGTCCTCTTGGTAACCCTCTAAAACCCAACGGTCAACTAACATGATGCTCCTGGTTAAAAGCGGGCGGGCGGGGGGGTCTCCCCAAATAATAGCATTTAGAAGAAGCATGTCTCAAAGCTGTGGCTGGGGTGGCAGGTGCCCCTTCTGTGCCTCCCTCCCTCGGCTTGTTTTGAGTCTGTGATGGGACCCACGAGGCACCCACATCACACAGGTCCAGAGGGGTAGTGGAACCGTGCCAGGAGAGGAAGAGAGAGCAAGAGTGGCTTGCCACACCTTAGGCACCCAACAGTCCAAGGCCACCAATCTTCTCAGGCCCGTGGACACATTTGGACTTTGGGGTGAGAGCCATTGGTGCCCCCAGCTCTGGTCATTTATCTCCCCCTTGCCCCAAATCACCCCTCCACACAGAGAGATACAGAAGGAGAGAAAGGGCACCCACACACACACACCCAGTTGGCTTTTCCAAAAGATCTGGGTAAATGTCAGATCCAGCAGTATTAATCTGAACTTTGAAAAGCACAGAGAGCTGGAAGGGGAAGAGGGAAAGAGTGTTTCCTCTTCCAGCTTCCTCCTTCAGCTCTTTGTGTTTGTCAAGGGAGGGAAAAGGTAGCCGGGAGCACTCAGAGGTTTCCTGGGTGCTGGCCCCTGCAACAGACCCTTGGCAGAGGGCAGTGGATCCAGGACACAAAATTACCAGAAAGCACAGGGTTCCCCAGAGCACATGCAGAGTGCCTCTACAGAGCACAGGTCCTTCCACCCCAGCCTGCTCTCTTCCGCCCATCCGTTCGCCGCAAGGAGGGGGGCGGTTGTGACACTGACCTCAGACATCTGCGGGAAGAGGCTGATGGCCAGGGGCAGCGCCAGGCCGAAGGCAGCAAGGCACACAAGGCTCTGCACAGGGAGGGCCATCCGGGGCCGCGACCGCAGGAGAGCCGTTCTGCAAGAAGGAGGGCTGTTGTCGTGAGACCAGCAAGCACAGCAGGGAGATCCCTCCTCGCCCCCCCTCAACCGCTGCCTCTGCAGCGTCGACTCAGCAACACCTGCCTGCAAAATGGGATCGACGCAGCTGCATAGAAGCTCAGGTATACATTGCAAGGGCTTGTAGGTGCGAAGAGAGTTATGGACTGAACATGAGGGTGCCAGGAGAGCCTCGCAGCTGCAGATGAATGGGGCCAAAGGTGGGGTGCGGAGGGCATCTCGTCCAACACCCTATTCTCAAGGTGGCCAGCCAGATGACCCCCCAAGCCCACACCTGACCCCCCCCCCCAGCCAAGTGGGCTCAGAGGCATCCTACCTCCTCCAGCAGTGGAAGGAGAGGGTTGCCCTCATGGCTGGAGACCACTGGCAGGCTTTCTTCCCACTGTGTGTCTCCCGGGACTCTGCGCCCCTTGCTCCCTCCTCCCAAGCTCCCTGGTCCACTGAAGGGCATGCAGCTGGCCCCATGGCCATGCGGAGCTGGAGTCAGGGCTGGAGTCAGATACAGGTCAGCAAGAAAGGAAGCAGATCTCCGCTGTCAGTGAAGTTAACTCTTGATTCAAGAAAACAAACAGACAACTCTGCCTAGTGGTCTCAGCATGCTTCCCAGCAGGTCTCTGCCCCTAGGGAGCAGTTGCAGGGACTGAAGGTCCCTGTCTTCCACCCTCTCTAAGGCTCCTCCACTCCCGGATGTTTCCCAAGCAGTCCCAAACTGTGCCTGGGCACCTCTGTTCTGCTCTTCTCATTACCCTGTGAGTTTTGGAGACCAGAGGGGATGGGAGCTTGTCGCAGCCGGAGAGGGAGACTCCCTGGATTCTACAGCAGTCTCTGGACCCTGTGCCTCTGCTTCAGCCTCGGCGTCTGAACCGCTCCCTGTCACAGGTTCTTCCTTCTCACCAAACCCTGTTGCCCCTTCAGCATCCGGCACCTCCTCCCTCTCTTCTCCCCTCTGACCTCTCCTCTGTTTCCCACCACCAGTCCCCTGGCCCTGAGCCTTCTTCCTCCGTGGGTTCCCATTGGGGTTCCCTGGCTGGTGTGCCTTCCTCCACTCCTCTTTGCCCAGCCAGTCCGTGACAACATGTGGGGCTGGGCAAGCAGAGCGTGGCACCTGCTGAAGAGATCCCTGTGACGGCGTCTCTGCTTTGCAGCCCAACCCGCCATCTCCTGGTGGCTTCATTGCAGAGCTAAACCTAACCTGCATCCTCAGTTTGCCAGTGCTTTGAAAAGAGAATCCATGTGGCTGTGTGAATGGCACCAAGTGGGCTGGCGTCAGGCAGGAGGGGGCAGCACCCTCACCCCTCTCTTCCTGTTGCACATCTAGAATTTGACCATCCCCTTGCCCTCCCTGCCCGTTAAGTTAGCTAAGATTCTTTCTTTTTCTTTTTTTACATCTATAGACCACCTTTCTCCAGAGAGATCAAAGTGATGTACAGTGGTACCTTGCTTCTCAAACTTAATCCATTCCAAGAATCCATTCGACTCCCATTCGACGGCTTCTGATTGGCTGCAGGAGCTTCCTGCACTCAAGCAGAAGCCGCGTCGGACATTCGGCTTCCAAAAAACATTTGCAAACCGGAACACTTCTGGGTTTCCAGCATTTGGGAGCTGATTTGTTCGGGAGCCAAGCCTTTCGAGTACCAAGGTACCACTCTACATGGTTCTCCTCCTCCCCACTTAACCCCCACAACAACCTTGAAGCTGAAAGTCCCAGCTTTTGGTTTTGCCGATGTCCTTGTCATGGATAACCTTGACCTTCAGGGTTCTGAGGAGGAGGCTGGTCAGGCTGAGAGGCAGCGACTGGTCCAAGGTCGTGCTTCATGGCCGAGGGAGGGTTTGACCCCTGGTCTCTTCCAGGTCCTAGTCCTACACTCTAGTTTGGTAGGCAAACTAAGGCCTGGGGGCCGGATCCGGGCCATTCGCCTTCTAAATCTGTCCCACAGGCGGTCTGGGAATCAGCGTGTTTTTACATGAGTAGAATGTGTGCTTTTATTTAAAATGCATCTCTGGGTTATTTGTGGGGCATAGGTATTCATTCTCTCCCCCCCCTTCAAAATATAGTCCAGCCCCCTACAAGGTCTGAGGGACAGTGGACCAGCCCCCTGCTGATAACGTTTACTGACCCCTGCTCTAGCCACTAGGCCACACGGGCTCTCCGGTGGTGTCCCCCTGAGCAATGTCAAGCCTCGCCAAGCATCCCAGCTCCCCAATCAGCACCAGCGGCAGCTGCGGATCTGGGCCTCCGCAATGCGCCAGGGCTAGCAGGATCAGGCCAGTGGCCCCTCTAGGCCAGCATCCTGTTCTCACAGTGGCTGTGAGAAATCTGCGGCCAGGATTTGAACACAACAGCCCTCTCCCCTCCTGCGGTTTCCAGCAACTGATAATCAGAGGCATGGCTGCCTCCGACTGTGGAAGCAGAGCATGGCCGCTGTGACTAGTAGCCATTGATGGCCCTCTCCTCCATGAATCCTGAAGCCATCACTGCTTCCTGCGGCAGCGAGTTCCATAGTTCATGTGCTGTGCAAAGCAGGACTTCCTTGGGGCTCAAAGCATGAAGAAGCACTTTCCATGTGCTCAAAGCATGCTCCGCCCTGAGAGAAAGCTGGTGCTGAGAAACTGGCCCGTGCCATCTCGCTGGGAGCCATGGCAGCGCCCGCTCCTCGCTCAACCCCCTCCTGCTCCCCCTCCAGAGGCTGCACCCTTCTAATTACGGCCCTGCTGGGCTCCTCATAATCACCGCCAGGGAACGAAACCAATTTAGAGTGTTCACTGGCTGCGGCTCCCAGGTGCGACTTCCGCCATGGGTGTTTTTAAACTCAGACCAGTTCAAATTACAATGGCTATAGCCTCCTAATTAAGAGGAGTTGTGGCCTGATTTAAAGAAAAAACCTTAATTAACACATGAAGTGCAATGTCTTAATTGGGAACTCAGATCCTACCATTTGTAAAGTTCAGCCTAAATGGCTCACAATTAACCGCCAGGGCCGCCCGCTCCCTGCCTTCAGATCTCTGCTCTCCCGGTTGCAGCAAGCCCCAAACGGCTGCCCCAGAGGGGAACCAGAGCAAGGCTGCGTCCTTCGGGGGAACAGCCTCCCCACACTTGTTGCCTCTGGGATGCGGCCGCTGCCTTGTTAGCAGAGGCATCCCCCAGTGAATTTGATGCTTTAAGATTAAGGAAAAGTCTGACGGCCCGGATGCAGAGCACAGATCTGGGTGCCACCATTTCTTTGGTGGAAATGCAGGAGAAGTTACAGAATTGCAAAGGTAGCAGCATCCAGGTTTGCCCCACATCTCTGTTTCCCCTTTTCCCTTTTTGAGCCTGTGGGCATATCTGACACTTTGAAAAAGTGTTGTGGGCACTGCCACAAATATGGCGGCCATGGGGAAGTGGCAAGCCACAACGTGACAAGAAGTCAGAAGTCAGATCCAGTTAAAAAACAACAACAACTGGTTCTCTTGAATGTGCGCTATTTTTATATGGGATCCCCAAAGACTACCACTAAAGTAAAGTTTTCATTGGTCACTAGGGTCAGTAAAAATAACAGATTCTGAGTTTGGCACAACCCCATGGATCCAGCACAGATCCTTAAAGATCCCCTAATGGTGGCAATGGATTCTCCTGAAAACTGTAATCAAATCACAGGCCACCTCTGTGTTTACAGAGGCATACTGTGATTTGTTGTTTTGTTGGCATGCCATTTGAAAACCACAAAGATCCACGAGGATCTTTTGAGCCATGGCAGTGCTGGCAGACCTGTGACTTGGACCATGCATAAAACAGGCACCAGTGTGGAGCTTCTACTCGATGGTGGTTCCGGGGTGGGTGGGGATCCTGTGTCGAATGCCATGCAGATTCAGGAGGGAGTATTCACAGGGGAAAGGGGTGCTCTGCCTTCAGAGCCGAGAGGCAACAATGCTTCCGAATACCTGGAAACTGCAGGAGGGGAGAGGGCTGCTCTTGCCCTCGGATCCTGCCTGTGGGTTTTCCCATAGGGACACCTGGTTGGCCCCTGTGAGAACAGGACGCTGGACTGGATGGGCCACTGGCCTGATCCAGAAGGCTACCCTTATATTCTTAGTTTTCATAAACTCCATCAATGGGTAGAACAAAGACATGCAACGTCTGGTTGTAAGAACAAAGCAGCAGTGTAAATAATGCTCTCCCTTTTTTTGTAAATAAACATGGTTATGGTGGCCATATCTGCACCATTGTTTGGGGAATATATGATGTAGCACTGATGGGAAACTGGATTTAAATCTCCCCTTTTCCTTGCCTCAGATTAACTCAGTCCACCCATCCAGAAACCTTTTGCTGGTGCCTGCGTTGGGCCGGGCCGCTGTTTTCTTGCAAGCGCTCCCAGCGGCTAGTGATTCCCACTCTGATCCTCAGCACCGCTGCCTCGAAGGCTTGCTCCTGCCAGGCTTTGGCCCTTGCTGCAGGGAGGGGGGTCCATCCTCAGGCCTGGCAAGACCTAAGACTGCTGTCGGTGGCAAGCGAGTCTAAAATCGGAAGTCTCTGCTTCCTCTACGATGACACACATACAAAAAGTTATGCAGGCGGTACACCTGCTCCGCAGACACAGCGCTTCGCAGATCTTGCAAATACACCTTCATTCAACTTTCAGCACATCGCCAATTGTGGCTCACATTTTGCATAATGTGGCAGCTGGCTGCCGGCGTTTTCAGGGGGCTCTGCAAAGTCTTCCATATGGAAGTTGCTCTCGGAACTCCGAAGGAGTTATCGGGTTTCGTGCTCCAGAATGGCGCTTGCCTCCGAGAAGGTGTGAGATGTTAAACTAAATATGACAGGAGCTAACCGAAGGCCCCCAAACTGACAGATTCGGGGCGGGGCGGGAAAGTGTCATGTTTATATTAAACAGAGCTGCCACCGATGGCTCGATTCCTATGCAGGGGGGAAACTGGCAAAGGGGCAGGGTGGGCGAGAGGGCACAGGGCACCAGGTGGACCTTCCTCCTTCCCCACAGACCGCTGGCTAGAGAGCGAGCAAAGACCCGTTTGGACAGAAGCAGCTGCTGCAGGGCTGGAATCATAGAATTATTGAGGTGGAAGAGACCCAAGGAGCCATCTAGCTAAAAGCTACTGCAGTGCAGGAATCACAGTCTGCCAGCAACGAGCACAGGAAGTTATCCAGAACAGAGAAACGGCACGGGGGTCTAAACCCCGTGGCATAAGGAAGAAGTTGGGGAACACACACATACCCCAAACCGCACAGGACACCTTGGGGTTAAATTCTTAGGGGGGGGGGAGAGAGTTTTTGAGCCCACATCCCCTTCTGGACAACCTTCCGGGGGGGGGGGCATGCCAGTGGTGGGAGGGGCACATTCCAGCCAGGCAAAAACACTTGGGGTGGCATGGGGAAGGATGTGGCCGGGGGAGAGTGCTGGGGGCCAGACAGAGGGGATTTGGCTCCCAGGCCGGAGGTTCCCCACCAGAAACTCCTCTTGAGATAGAGGACTCCAGCTAGTGAATAAGCCTAGACTTCTTCAAGATGGAAATGTTTCCTTCTCAATTTACTTGCAGTGGAACAGATTCCCCCGGAAGGAGGTGGGCTCTCCTTCCTTGGAGGTTTATAAATGGTGATTGGGTGGCCACCTGCCAGGGATTCTTCAGCTGTGACCCCTGCCTTGCGGGGGGCTGGACTGGATGACCCTTGGGGTCCCTCTCAACTCCCCTATTCTTTGATCTTGGAGCCATTCACAGGGAGATCATGAGGCTGATTTTCCCATCATGTGCTGGACCTGGACTCCCCACGCATGATGTGGTGGGCTTCCTCAAATAGGAGCCTCCTGATTTCTACGCAAGCATCAACGGACGGGGCTTGCGGGGAAGGTTGTCGCCTTCCAGCTTGAGCATCGCCAGGCGCAGTCCTCACGCCAAGCAGGCAGCTCAAAATAGATGTTGCCTGGCTGGGCTGGAAGCTTCCCTGGAGTGTCCGAGCAGCAGGAGAGAAGCCCACCCGTGGGAACAACATGCAGCAGCCGGGAGAACAAGGAACATCGTCTCCGGGAGCTGAAATGCACAGCGGGAGGGAAAGAGGAAGCCTGAGAGATGGAGGAGGCCTTGGGCACCTCCAGATGGAGAGAGGTAAAGGGAGGGGGGCTGGAAGGAGGGAGGGGCTGCTGGGTTGAAGCAGAGACCCCTACCTTCACCACTGCAAGGATCATCAGGATCTGTACTGATCTTCAATCCAGGAAGGAAGATCACAGCAGCCCCCAACTGCTGAGGCCTCGGACTGAGAACTGGGAGTTGCTCCAGTTGCCGGAAACCCCAGGAGGGGAGAGTGGCTCTTGGGCTCCAATCCTGCTTGCAGGTTTCCTACTGGGGCGTCTGGTCAGCCGCTGGGTGAACAGGATGCTGGACTAGATGGGGTCACTGGCCTGATCCAGCAGACCCACCTGCAGCAGCGGTGCCTCACAGCAGATTTTCCAAAATTGTTTCTTAGAGTCTGGCTGATTTCACTTGCATTTTCTTAGGAATGTTTTCTATGATTTATGTAATCCGCTTTGGGTTGTGGCTTTTTTTGCAAGGGGCAGGGATTAGGCGTAAATTTGGTTAAATAACCAATGAAGCGAAATGTGCTTCGTTTTCAGGACAAATCCTAGGACGCTGGGTCTCAGCCCCTGTGCGCGTGAAGAGTGCCTCTGGGCATTGTCAAGAGCGTACTTCTCTCTCATTCCAGTTTAACCACATCTGGAACGTGGGGGGGGGGCACTTCCAGCTTATCCATTAGGTGCGGTTTCTGCACTGGCTGACTCCTCGCTTTAGACATCATCTCCCGGCTCTCTGCCCATTTCAGATTTCAATCAGTCAGCTAATTAGGGAGGCTTAATTAATACTTGCTTCAAAATGATGGAACTATTTGTAATTATAATTTACTTTCAAAACGCGTCACCCTCTGTGCTGCCTGTCAAGGAATAGCACAAGGGGATCGTGGGCCTTCCATGGCTGGCTGGCACAGGCTTGCCTGAGCAAGATGTGGTCGGGCAAAGGAGGGCCCAGAAAGACCCCCACTCCAGGCAGAAAGCCCCTGGGAAAAAGCTCCCGTTGCTCTTCACAGAAGGGCTGGGGCTGATGGGAGATGAAGTCCCAAGTTTCTGGAGGGCAGCAGGCTGGGAAAGGCTGCTGCAGGCCCTAAAGGCTGCCGTGGTTCTGGGTTCACACCCCTTCCCAGTCATTCCCTCCTGGGAGGCTCTGATCCACGCGCTCGCTCAGCCCGAACAGCAGGCGGCAGGGAGGCAGGGAGCTTTGATGTCCCTTGGAAGGGGGCAGAGTCTCCATCCTTGGAGGTTCTCAGGAGGGTGGGGCTGTCAAGTTGTGATTCCTGCACTGCACTAGGCGACCCTGAGGGGTCCCTTCCACCTCTACAATTCAATGATCAAAATACTCCAAAGCAAGAATGAAATGGGCTGCTCTGCGGCAGTCTCTGGAAAGGGCTCTGTGAGGCAGCGGCTGCCGCCATCCCAGGGGAAGTTAGAAAAGCAGAAATCCCTGTATTGCAGGGGGTTGGACTAGATGTCCCTTGGGGCTCCCTTCACAATTCCATGGCTCTAGAGTGCCCTTTGCTCTTAGGGGCAATGCCACCACTCCTCTGACCCCAGCCATGGAGGGGAGGGGAGTTCCTTCCCTCCTCCCGTCCCTTCCTTTCCGAGCATCGCCCCTTGCCCCACCCCAGGCGGCCGCCACTTACTTTTCCAGTAGAGACATGATGATGGGAGGTAGAACCAGTATAGGCATTGGCAGGACCACTCTGGTCAGGGCCGTCTCTAGCAGTGCCTGGTGGCGGACGGGGGGGGGGGGACCAGAAGAAAGAGAAAGAGTCACTTCGAGCGCAGACTGAAGCAGAAACTCATCGCACACAATTCTGTATGCAATTATACAGAACTTCCCAAGGGCAAAAGAGAAGAACAAGACGTTTATATTCCACCAAGGGTCTGTTTCTTTAAACATAGTCTTTACATCATACATACAATACTAAAATCATGTTTTATGGTTTTGGGCAAGAGACACGCTGCCCTGGCTTGTGCTAACACAGCAGTTTGACTTTACCCCAGGAGATAGACAGATGCCAGCAGCAATATAAGATAAGATAAGATAAGATAAGATAGGGACCCAGGTGGCGCTGTGGTTAAACCACTGAGCCTAGGGCTTGCTGATCAGAAGGTCGATGGTTCGAATCCCTGTGACGGGGTGAGCTCCCGTTACTTGGTCCCAGCTCCTGCCAACCTAGCAGTTCGAAAGCACGTCAAAATGCAAGTAGATAAATAGGAACCGCTACAGCGGGAAGGTAAACGGTGTTTCCATGTGCTGCTCTGGTTTGCCAGAAGCGGCTTTGTCATGCTGGCCACATGACCTGGAAGCTATACACCGGCTCCCTCGGGCAATAATGCGAGATGAGCGCGCAGCCCCAGAGTCGGTCACGACTGGACCTAATGGTCAGGGGTCCCTTTACCTTTTTAAGATAAGATAAGATAAGATATCTTTATTGTCATTGTCCCCTTGCGGGAACAACGAAATTACTCGGTTGCTACATCCACTCCGATAAAGCATTCCGCATAATCCAAAATTATAAAAACCTAATTAAAAACAGTAAATATAATACAAAATAACAAGTAAAATAAGATGACTTCAAAGTCCAGGCTTTCCATTTAAGGCCAGAATCGCTCTAGAGAAGAAACTGTTCCTGAGACGGCTCGTTCTTGCCTGCATTGTTCTATATCTCCATCCCGATGGCAGGAGCTGAAAGAAATGGTGACCAGGGTGCGTTGGATCTCTTGATATATCTAGTGCTTTTCTATGGCACCTGGTGGTGTAAATTTGTTCTAAGGTGGTGATATTATGTGGCACCTGTAACAGAGCCGGTTCTGCCTACCAAACCAGGTGCCACCAGTGTGGGCACTTGAGCATCGAACATGCTCAGGCTGCAGCCCAAACTCTGTAGAGCCTTCACCCTGAAGCTTCTCAAGCTGCTACCCTTTGTAAGGGCCTGGCGTGTGTTTCATTGCTCCAGGGGCCCGGGCTGCTCATACAGGCCACCTCTGAATGCCGATGGCCACCCTCAGCTCCGATGGCAGTTCACAGTCCTGGTCTCAGGCTACAGAAACAGAAGGCTGGCCGGGTGAGGGAGGGGAGGGGGACGGATCACCCTATTCCGCTTCCACCCGGGTCCACAGCAGGAGTCTCCTCCCTCCCCCTCCTCGC
This sequence comes from Zootoca vivipara, assembly GCF_965207765.1. Lineage (NCBI taxonomy): Eukaryota > Metazoa > Chordata > Lepidosauria > Squamata > Lacertidae > Zootoca > Zootoca vivipara. The sequence goes on from NC_142583.1 coordinate 74,312,865, forward strand.
CAAACAAAGGCTTTTGTTGTTGTTGAGTCGTTTAGTCGTGTCCGACTCTTCGTGACCCCGTGGACCAGAGCACACCAGGCCCTCCTGTCTTCCACTGCCTCCTGCAGTTTGGTCAGACTCATGTTCGTAGCTTCGAGAACACTGTCCAACCGTCTCGTCCTCTGTCGTCCCCTTCTCCTAGTGCCCTCAATCTTTCCCAACATCAGGGTCTTTTCCAGGGAGTCTTCTCTTCTCATGAGGTGGCCAAAGTCTTGGTGCCTCGGCTTCAGGATCTGTCCTTCCAGTGTGAAACCTACTATGGTGCCTGGCGAGCAGATGGGTTCAGGCAGCATGAGCAAGTGAGCAGTGAACCCAGCATTGCACGCAGCAAAGCCCAACACTTGTGAAAAGAAAAAGCAGCCTTGGGAGGCTGCGGTTTGGGGCAAAGGAGCAGCAGGAGGCCTGCGTGGTAGTCACATTACTTCCTCAAACACGGCTAATTGAAAGAGCTTGCGTGGATTCTCCTCGGACAGGTGTCAGTTGTCCTCTCAGGGAAAAGGTGCTGGAAGAGGATTATTTCGGGCTCAGGCCCTCCACCCAACACAATGGCAAATAGATAAAATATTTATATGTCACCCATCTGACTGATTATTTAGATGAGTGGCATATGAATATATTATTATTACGGTATTATTATTCTTGGCAAAGTCAAAAGTAGTCAAATGCGCCTGTGCTTCACGCGGCTTTTCTCAGGCACAAGCTGGGGATGCAGAAGTGCCAAGGGAAAGACGTGAGGGAAAGTCCCAGCGCAGTTGTGTGCAGATGGCCGGGTTCAGGAGGCTCCTGAGGAAAGCAGCCAGGTGTTTGAGGCAGCCTGCAAACAGCTGGCGCATCTTTCCAGAGGCAGGGCTGATAGTTGCTGATTAATTCCAGGAAGGCGGGGGTTAAAAAGTCCTGCAGTTTCCTCCCACTCACTTTTTCAAAATTAAAAAAATTAAAAATAAAGCTGCGTGTTTTCTCTGCCAGCCTGGAGTTGTACTTGAGGTTCTCCTGTTCTTCCTGGGCAACTATAGAGGGGAGCAAAGGGGGCTTTTCTGGGTGCACCTGGAAGTACCGAGAGCGGCTGCTCTGCCTCCCCAGAGGCCCCAAGACGAGTTCCCTCTTCCTGAGCGCAGAGACAAGAGCGCTTTGCTTCTCGGACGCTGCTCTGCCTGCACAGGACCACCAGAGGGGGCTGCGGGGGCAACTGCGCATGGCTCAGAAAAGACTCTCTTCTTTCTCTCTGGCTAGATGCTTGTGTGTGAATGCAAAAGGAAAGCTCGTGCACGCTGCCCTTTCGACCTGCCGCATGACACCCTCTGCAGGCAGGGGGAACCTCACGTGTAAAGGTTGGCCAGGCCTGTTGGACAACAACAAAGCATGGAGCCTTGGCTTGTGGAACTCCCTGCCACTAGAGATTCAGCTGGCACCTTCTGTGCAGACTTTTAAACACCAGCTGAAAACTTCTGCTAGGCCTATGCAGGTCATGAATACATCCTTCCACAGTGGCTAATTTTAGTTTTTTTAAATGGTTTTTATTGTATGGCTTTATGCCTTACTGTAAACCACTTTGATATTCATTCATTCATTCAAGTAAGTAAGTAAGTAAGTAAGTAAGTAAGTAAGTAAGTAAGTAAAGCACACTCCATCTCAGGGCAGTTCACAACATAAAAACACAAGGAACACCCACCCACCCCAAAAACATAATAAAAACAAGGGAAAAAAGCAATCCAATAACCCCCCTCCCGCTATGAAATAGTGGTATATAAATATTTTTAATAAATAAATAGAAACCTCCAGCTGCTCACAGGCCCCTTCCCTGGGAGCGAGAGGTTCTGCTGGTGTTCCCTCACTCTCAGAGGGAACTGTCCAGGCGGCGGGTGGGAAAGAAACATGTCTGCCTGGAGGATTGGGGGGGGATTGCTCTCCTGCTCCATTCAAATAAATAAAAATAAAACATGGTGACAGGAAGATATGCGTGCTAAACACACCCAGGCAGAGATGATTTTCGGATCCTTCTAAAAGTGTGTGTGGAGAGAGAAACAGTTTTAAGAAGGGCAGAGGCAGCGACAGAGCCCTTGGACCACTGCATAATAAGTCAACATCTAGCTCTGTTATTTCCATCGGATCAGAGTCCTCCCGGACGATGGATGTGCAGGGGTCTTTTAATGGACTGAATAGACTGAACAGAGCGATCGATTTTGAGCTATTTGGGGGGGGGAGCATGATTGTGTGTGCATGCACGTGAACATAGTAGCGTTTAGCTTATTTTTAAGTTGTTGTTTTGTAAATGTTGTTTTAAGATAATGTTTTATTGATTTGTTAATTATACATAATATGATTTATGCTGTACCTGTGATGCTCTATTATGCTATTGCCATTTATTGTTTTGTACACAGATGCGGGTGGCACTGTGGGTTAAACCACTGAGCCTAGGGCTTGCTGATCAGAAGTTTGGTGGTTTGAATCCCCACAACAGGGTGAGCTCCTGTTGCTTGGTCCCAGCTCCTGCCAACCTAGCAGTTCCAAAGCACGTCAAAATGCAAGTAGATAAATAGGAACCGCTACAGCGGGAAGGTAAACGGCGTTTCCATGTGCTGCTCTGGTTTGCCAGAAGCAGCTTTGTCATGCTGGCCACATGACCTGGAAGCTATACGCCGGCTCCCTCGGCCAATAATGTGAGATGAGCGCGCAACCCCAGAGTCGGTCACGACTGGACCTGATGGTCAGGGGCCCCTTTACCTTTAAGCTGTGTTGGGATTTGTCTGACTGGAAAGTGAAATAGAAATGTGATGAATTCATCAAGGACCAGCAGGACTGCGGATTCTAAAGTGGGGTCCTGGTGTGGTTTGCCAGGATCAGATCAAGTGAGTCTGCTTTGGAATCTGCGTTCTGCGGATTCCTCCTCCTCCTCCTCCATCCTTCTTGGCCTACCCCACCCCCCACCCCTCCCAGTGCATGAATCCAGGGGCCAAAGCGATCCCGATTCACCCAAGGGAATCCCACGGCACCTACATGTTTGGCAGCAATTCTGGAAGACCCGACCGTGTTCCCATCGCTATCCAGGACGTCAATCCCCTCCTCCAGCTCCATGTGTCTCATCAGGACCACGTTGCAAATATTGGCACTGGCTGCGAGAGGAAGAAAAGGAGAGTGCAGTCTCTTCCTGCTCACTACCTGCATTTAGGAGTGCCAGAATCTTAGAGCCATACATTGTAGGGTTGGAAGGGGCCCCCAAAGGTAACCCAGTCCAACCTCCTTCAACACATGAATCTTAGGTAGAGCATTAGCTCTTAGCGTCAGTAGGTTCTTCCGACTAAACGTTAGGGAGAACTTTCTGACAGCGGAACAGACCAGACCCTCTTGCCTTGGCCTGGTTCCGCCTAGCCCAGCCTGATCGGTGGGCATTTCAGGCAAATCTTCAAAGCCTATCTTTTCATAACGGAAAAGTTTAATTAACTGGTTTGCCCAGGATTCTGATGCGAGAGATTCCGGCCCCCAGAATAACAAAGCGGCAATTAGCAGGAAGATGGCCAGAGTCCTGGCACACAATTAAGCATGTCAGTACACAAATAAAAGAAGCAGAGAACTAATGAAGGGCTGAGCAAATTAATTGCCGGCCCTCAATCAATTCCGACTCCAGCTTAAGCTCCTTCTCTTAACACCTTGGCATAATAATAGAACAATCTGACAGAGATCCCCCCTCACCCCTTGCCCTGGCTGCTCAGGCCAGTGGACTTAGTTCACAATCTGAAACATTTTCTTGTTGATGCTGCTGATCTCTTGATGAACGGCTCAAAAGGGGCACATCTGATCTAAAAATTCCTGCAACACAAGGAAGGTCATTCCTCCTTTTCTTCCTCCTCCTCCTCCTGCTCGAAGTGCCTTGCACAGAGAACAGAGAGGCCACCTTTTCCCATCCACCCCCCAGGTGCAAAGGGGTCCAGAGACACACCTGGTTCAGGTAAGCATCCCTCTCCCCTTGCCTGCCTCCTGCATACAATTATGGAATCCTCACCAGCATCAGCACCCAAACCATCGGGACATCCTGAGATGCAACAAGGAGGACTCTTACATAAGCACGTGCTAAAGAACCCAGCTGCAGGTGGAGCAAGGTGACCTACCTGGGTCCCAGCACTCTATTCTCAACAGGGGAAAACCAGATGCCCCAACGGGAAGAGCCTACAAGCAGGGCCTGAGCCCCACAGCCACAACTCCCTCCCACTGGCACTCTCCAGCCACTGGCACTTAGAGGAAGGCTGCCTGCGACACGGGCAGAAGCCAGGCACAGCCTCATCCACCGTGAATTGGTCCAATTCCCTTTCAAAGCCACCCGATGCAATTTGTTTTCCTTGCCACCAGGGCAGGCGGGCAGTGCCCGTGAAACCCCAGCCACACACTGTATTTTTAAAATAGCTTTTTTTTTATTCCTGTTTTTCGTAAAACAAACCAATGACCAATACTAACAACACAAGCAGAGGCATGGAAAAGCTCAAAGAAAGCTCTTCTTTTGCTATATTCATTTTTGTTCATTTGAGTGAGCCCTTTCTTGTGAAGCTAGGAGTTCTGGCTCTTCCATCTTCTTAAGTTGACCAGAGGTAAATTAAGCCCCGACAGCAAGATGAAGCCAGATTTTGCTTTTCCTCTGAAAACGGGTAGAAATTTGCACCTTTGTGTATAAATTAGCATATGCAAATTTGCACTCTGGGCCAAATGGCACTTTTGGGGCTGCCCTTCCAAGCACACCATTTTCTCTACGGAAGCAGAGAGGGGGGGGGAAAGGATACACCCCCTTACCTACAGCGGGGAATGGCACAAATCTCTGGATCAGGAGCCGGGTGGCCGGAGTAAACTGATTAGCTCTCTGGATCAGAACATTAAGGCCCACCTGCAGGAGAAGGAAAGAGGGGCAGAGAAGTCCTGAGGAGAGCCGGGGAGGAGGGGGGGCAAAGTATGGTAGCCACAGCCCAACCCCACAGGCCACCACCATAGGTAATATTCAAAGACCGCTTAATATGCAAAATCCCTAAGCAGTTTACCTAAAACACCATAAGGTCACAATAAGGGTGGTGGAGTGGTGGAATGTGTATACAACATTTAAATCAAAAAATACAAAGAGAAGCCATCAGTAAAACATTCAGTTAAATAGCAAAAGATAACAAAACAGAACAAGCCCAGGCATCTGCTGCTGGTCACAACCCTGGTCACAACCAGAGGCTTCACTTTCCGGGACCCTGCCAGCTCCTAACACGGAGTCATTCTAATCAGTCATTCTAATCAATCAATGAACAACCTCCTCTGGGTGATCTGCACAGTTCAAACGACATGCAGTTCAAAAAAGCAAATGTTAAAACAATCTAAAAAATTTCAAAAAGCAATCCATATGTTGAGAGGGGCTAAAATCCAGCCTCTCAGATCCTCAACTTGGGAGCAAGATTCAAGGAATGGAAATTATTTTACTAAAGTTTCTTGCGTTATGTATGTGCGTGTGTGTTCTCCCAGGCCAGAACCAGGGAAGTGGGGGATGCCTACAAGGGTCTCCTCCGGCACAGGGGACTTTGATGTGCCGGGGGTGGGGAGGGGAGAGGGAGGATTTAGGGCTTGTTTTGAGGCTCACATCACAAAGGTGTAAAGGCCAGACCAAGGCCCTTGGGGCTGAAAGGACTGGCCCCCAGAGGCCACCCCACCCCAGGCGGGAGGGCTCCTTCCCGCGCTAAGTGGCCACACGAGGGCCGAGGGCAGTGGGTGGCCGCCTTCTCCATCTCAACCTGATTATGGGCTATCGCAGCAAATTCGCAGGCTGTCAACGCAGCCCCTGTGCGCTGCTCCTCCTCCTCGCAAACAATTATCAAGGCGAAGGAGCAAGCATTAGGGAAAGCCACAGGGGTGCCCTCACCTAGACAGGAGGGTGAAAAATGGTGTCGCTGTGGGGGTGTAATGGCCGGGGGTGGAGAGGGAAGGGGGCAGCGGACAATGCAGAAAAGGAGCCTAGAAGAGAACCTGGCAGTGAATTAACAAGGGCAGGGAAGGGGGACGAGGAAGCAGGCAGCTGCACAGACTGCCACCCCCTCCCCGCCCTCCATGGGGCCCATGGGTGTGTCATTGCTGCGGAGCTTGGGGCCACCTAGAAAAGCAGAAAAGAGGGGGAGGCTTTTGCAAGAGGTGCTCCGACCCTGAATCCACGCCAACCCTGACTTCTGTATTTGCAGACTCAGAAACGTCGCCTGCTATGGCTCTGAAGAAGAATTGCCGGAGGCCACCCCCCCCCCCCAAGGGGCGCCCTTCAAGACCTGGCCTGCTCACGGGAAACAGAGACACCTTTCCAGAGACAGGAGCTAGGATTAGGAGATGGGGGTTTCCCCCACGCACCTGTCAGAGGTGGCCTGGGAGAGGTGGGGGAAATGCCCACCCCGTGGGCCAGATCCAGTTCCCCATTCCTGCCATACGGAGTTGGCATATGGGCCACAGCAGCTTTTGCCAAATTGGTGCCCTCCAGATAGACAACGCCTCCTATGCGTCCCAGACGTAGTCCAAAACACCTGGAGGGCACCAGGTTGGGGAAGGCTGTGCTACAGAATCCTCGCCTCCTTATCCAGCTGACTCGCAAGCCCATGCATGGCTCTTCGAGGCTTCTTGACTTTTCTAAACTGCTTATTGTTGTGACTGACGTTTGCAGCTGCCGCTCTTGACTTCTGTGCAAGAACCATGACCTGGAAACCCTCCCGGCCCTCTTCTGACACCAGTAGCTCCCTGCATTCTGTCTGCTGCCCAGGGCAGGCTGTGCACTGTGCACTAACCCTGCTTTTAATTAATACAAGATCTTTTGCAGGCCACTGGGAGGAGGGAATGGCACTTGTTTTCAGGTCATCTAGTCCTAATGGGATCACCCTAGGAGGTGATTTGCTGCTAATTGACATCAGAGCGCATTTAATGAGGCCTAAGGCCTCCGAATCTGGGGAAGAAAGAAGCAGGCCATTCTCGCTCTCTTCCAGCCCCCCACCTCTTCCTTTTTAGAACAAAAGGTGTGGCATAAACACCTGTTTGAGAAACATAATCACATACCCTGTTCTCCAGGGCAAGACTCTTCTCACCCATTGAGAGCTAGCAGTTCAAAGAAACTGAATAATGACTAGCCCTGGCAATGGGGAGGCCTCGGCAAGCGAATCAGAGTGCAGCCACGGCTGGCAATGCCTCCTGCGAGGCGCCAGGTGCAAAGGCACAGAGCGCCAGCCGGCAGAGGAGGCCATCCAGAGAGGCTGGGCCCAGAGCTAACCCAGGTGCCCAGCGGTCAGAGCACACTGACAGAGAGAAGACGAAAGGGTTACCTACTGCGATCGAGACAGCACTTAGGACAGCTCCCAAGTAGCCCTGGATGAACTTGGACGTTGGAGAAGGCTGCAGGAAGAACAAGAAAAGCAACAGGTCAGCCAGAACAGGCCACCTCAGGCCCAGCTCACAGGGACTGCAAACAAGAGGAAGAACGTGGCGTCCTCCAGGCATGCTCTGTGTGTGTGTAGATTGAGGGGAGAGATGGGACTGTGCCAGTGCCAGAGGAACTTGTGCCCCACCTGTTCTGACCTGTGTGCATGCTGCAGACACACCAGGGAAGGGGTCCCCAAAGAGCACAAAAAAACAATGGGGCCCACAAACAGGATAAGAGGAAATGAACAGAATTGAAAGATATAACAAGGCAACACATTACAGGTCTCAGGGGTGGCGCAAGTGGCGTGGCTCTGCCCTTGCGCCATCCCTGATGAGCTGTTTCATCCAATCCACGGCAACTGAGCCTGCTGTCAATCATGAGGATTGATCTCTGAGAGCCGATGCTCTGATCCAGGAGCCTTCGGCTGGCTGTAGGCCCCCGGCCAGTGGGATCAGGTGGGGGCCAGAGGCACAGGCCAAGCGCTTTCCAGGGGAGAAACGTACATCACCTTCCTTGAAAAGGGCGCACACCTAAAACGACCTCTTACCTTTGTCGCATTTCGGTTTGCATAGTTGACACAGGCATTGTGGCTCTGATTCAACCACTAAAGGACAAAACAGAAAGAAACAGGAACAAACAGCTGGTTAAAAGAGAGAGAGAGAGAGAGGGTGGGCAGGCAACAGTAGCACAATTGCTGAAAAGAAGGAGTTATAGCAAACATGCAGGAAAGCAGCATTTCCAATTATGGCTACCGCTGGGAAGGGAAGTTTTTGTTATCAAATCCAGACAATGGTGTTATGTATCCACGAAAGAACAAGCCCTGCAGAGAGGGGCACCTTTGGCAGATACATCACCCTCTCCCTTGTTCTCTCGCACGCACGCACACACACACACCTGAAGTGCACACTCTGGAACCTCTCTTGCTAACTTAGACCCCGCGAGGCCAGAGCTCCTCCAGCCTAGGGGCAGCAGTCTTTCCCAACCGGGTTCTTGTGCTGGGGAAATGGGGGAGGGGGCAGCGCTGCATGGCCACAGGGGCTCCTGCAGTAAACAGATTTCCCCACTGTGGCTGCCAGGGGCTCCAATAAAGCCCCCTGCCCTCACATGCACCCGAAGAGAACCCCCTGCCATCTCAGACGCTGCCTTCTCCTCCAGAGTCGGACCAGGGTCCTGTCCAGTTCACCATAATCTACTCCCTCGCTGGCACACAGGAAGCCGCCTGATACATCTTTTTTTTCTTTTGACAGGGACAGTCTGGCCACTGCAGTTCATGCGCCTATAAACTCACAACCAGACGGCACAATGCGCATGATGTGCGGCTGCCCTCACGCTTGGCCCAGAAGGTGCAGCCAGTGCAGAACTCAGCAGGCTGCGGTGCTAAGCACCTATTTTGCCACGACTGGAGGCGGAACTGCACTGGCGGCCAGTTAGATGCCGGACCAGGTTCAAGATGGTATTGAGGACATATAAGCCCCCAAACAACGAAGGTCCTGGATACCTAGCTGACCCCCTTCCCCCCTGAGCCTTCAGAGGAGACACAGAGGATCACTATCTAATGATTTCTCAGGAGGGGGCCTTCTCTGACGGTGGCTCCAGCCCTTGAGGCCTCCATTGCCATGGGCTTCAAAATGACACCTGAGGGCTCCTTTCTTCCTTTACTGGACTTCTAAGACGTTCTCAAACTGGGCTGCTCAGTTCTTGCCTCCCCCAGATTTCACTGATTTAGGTGGCGCTGGTGTATTGGGGATGAGACAGGTTTGTGGTTTTAGACATTGCTTGGTATTTCCTTTTGCCCTTCTTTTGCAGACTGCACTGCTTTTGGGTATTAAGTGTTATATAGAAGTATCTGGAATAAATAAATAGACAAGTCAGGCCTTCCCTCACCCCTGACATCCAGGAAAGATGTGCCGGAGGGTGTGTTTTGGGGTGGGGGTGTCCCTGAGTAGCCCAGCTTCTGCCGGTGCCAAGGCCTCGGGGGCTCCCTTCCATCCCCTGCAGAGCTGCTCTGGGTGGCGCTTACCTCCGTCGGGGCCCTGACATGACCTGGGCTGCAACCTGCACCCTAAAACCTGGCTCTGCACTGCTCTCTCTCTCTCTCTCTCTCTGTTCCTCTCCAGTTGCCGGGCAGAACCTGGGAAACGGGGCTGAGAGGAGAGAAGAAGGGGAGAAACAGAGAGGAGTCAGAGAGGAGGGAGGAAGAGGGTGGGGAGAAAACCGGAGGGAGGAGGGGGAGGGAGAGGAAGGGCAATGACAGCAAAAGTGAAAAGGAGGGGAGGGGAAAACTTTACAGAGTGGGGGCAGAACAAGAAGCTGTCTAAAGAGGAGGCCCTCTCTGCAGAGGCCACATTTCCTCCAGACTTTCTGGACAGAGTTCAAAGGTAGGCACGATGCTTCTTTTGCTACCTTTACTTGACTCTCAATGCCAAGCGCAGCAACATCCAGGCCAAGCATACTCCGTTTGTTTGATTTCCTCTTTTTATGGAGAGGGAAAGGTCTTAAGACTTTCCCCACCTGACCAGGAACTGCCCACACACTTCCAAGCACATCTCCACCACCATGAGGGCTAGGAACTTGCTGATTGAAAGGAAAAGGAAGAGTACCAGGAACCTCGGTCCAGTGCAAGGAAACACAGCACTTCAAGCTTGCTATCTGCTATCCACAGTCATCTGGAATGCAGACCTGCTTGGACCCTTTGAGGGTGTTGGGACACAGCCAGGCAGGTGCGCTGAAAAAAGATCTTTTGCATTGAAAATTCTCCAATTTTTTTTTCCTGTTGTGGAAGAGCTTCCAAGGAACAACCTCCAGAGTTCCCAAGAGATTTCCTGCCCCCATCAAGATGCTCACCCTTCCTTTGTGATCCTCACATCTTTAGGCAGAAATGCAATTTATGCTGAGGGCTCTCCCATCCAGCATGCCATAATTATACAAAAATCTGGCACTAAGGGCAGGATCCGTGGTTAAAGGCCCAGACCATTCACAAGAGCAAACACTGGGGGAGGCAGGGAATAACCTTTGAGCAGCCTGCTGCCTCCCAGCTCTTTCGGACTCGGGTTCTCCTTAAGGATGCACAGCATCCACCGGGGGGGGGGGGTGTCCATTTGGGCTGCATCAAAGGGGCTTTCCCTGGAGAGCGACCCATGGCTTCCTTTCTCTGGCTGTGTGCTATGCCTCTCATCCCCTGGGCAACCGTTCTGTGGCTGGTGCCCCTAGAAATCTTTCAGAATTCAAAATGTTCCAGTTATAACTGCTGCTAAGATTATAATAGCTAAAGACCTTATTCCACTGCAGATTCCCGGCCACAAGCAGAGAAAGCAAGCCCTGGTGGCAGCAGGAATCGGCTCCCCTTGGGGCCTGCATTGGGCACCAAACTGAAAAGGCACCAGATATAGGTTGTGTTAGCAGAGGAACAAATAGGAGCCCACTCTCATAGAATCACAGAACTGTACAGCTGGAAGGGAACTCAGGGGTCCTCTAGTCCACCCCCTGCAATGCAGGAATTTCAGCTAAAGCATCTCTGACAAATGGCCATCCAGCCTCTGCTTAAAAGCCTCCAAGGAAGGAGAGTCCACCCCCTTTGAGGTCATCCATTCTGCGGTCAAATGGCTCTCACCATGAGAAGATTCTTCCTAATGTTTAGTCGGAATCTCCTTTCTTGTAACTCGAAGCCATTGGTTCGAGTCCTAGCCTTCGGAGCAGGAGACAGCAAGCTTGCTCCACCTTCCAGGGGACAGCCCTTCAGATATTTGAAGATGGCTGTCATATCTCCTCTCGGTCTCCTCTTTTCCAGGCTAAACATACCCAACTCAACTGTACAGGGTCATAGAATTGTAGGGCTCTGTAGCCTTCCTTTGCTGCTGCAGGTTGACCTGCCCCACAACCGACCTCAGGTGTGACAGCAGGTGAGCCTGGCTGGGGAGGAAAGGGGAGGACTCCTATGGAAGCCCTTTGGGGCCTGTAGGCTGAAGGTTCTCCATGCCTGGCTAAAGGGATGCAAATGATGGCTCTACTCTGCCTCCACGCTCAGAGGCAGCAATGCTTCTGAATACCATTTGCTAGGAGCAGCAGGAGGGGACGATGCTCTTGGGCTTGCGTCCTGCTTAGGGGTTTCCTTTAATGGGCATCTTGTGGGCACTGTGGGAACAGGAGGCTGGACTAGATGGGCCACCGGTGCGATCCAGCAGGGCTCTCCTTATTTCCTCTTAAAGGGGCCCCCTCGCTGAAAGAGAGCCCACTGCCGAAGGGGCTGTTCCCCCATCACCACCCACAGAAAACGACGGCCTCCCTCCAGCCTCCCCATCCCACAAGCCAAAAGAAAGCTCAAAGCTGGGATTCTGCCTGTGTTTTCGAGTGCAGCGATGAACAGAAGTGAGGCTTTCTGAGCACAGTGATGACAGGCAGCAAGTCGTCATTACCTGCCAGAAGACGGTGGATGCCAGCGTTTGATTTGGCAGCAGGAGACCGACAACCTGCGAGAGAGGAAGAAGGGGGAGAGATTTCAGGGAAGACGGTGGGTGGAGTTGGGCATTTGGGGAGGGATGGAACTGCCTCTCCCAACAGCAACTGAAAACGCCCCACCTGCCCTTCTCCAAGGGCGGCCAAGAAGCTCCACCATGAAGCAGGAAGCCATAGAAAGACGAACAAAGCCAAGTGGGCATTAAATCTCTGTTTGGGACAGGTGGACCCAGGAGGAGCCTGAGGGAAGCAAGGAAAGGCTGCAGAGGAGCAAGAGGGGGCTGTGAGGATGGCGAGAAGAGAGCGACTGAGAGTGGGTCGCCTGCAAGAGGCGCATGGGGTGCAAGTGCTCTCCCTATGGGAAGGAGTCTGCCAAGGAACATGCAGCAGCTCCATTTCTAATTACTGGCTGGGGTGGCGCAAGAGAGTGGGGAGCAAAACAAACTGGGAGGGTTCTCCCCCCCCTCCAGTATTCCAGAAATGGCTGCACCATGGGACAGTATGTTAATTCCTTTGCAGATGCAGACAGGTTTGCTCCTTAAGTTCCTGTTCTCACCTGCCCTGGAGATCAGGATGGGCCAGAAACATTAAGGTGATGCACACCCCCCCACGGAAGTCAGACTGAAAACACAGACATAGATTTTTTTTGGGGGGGGGGAGCCTAAGAGCCCTGGCCACTCCAAGCCAGGCGTAGTCCTAAGGGAGAGGAGCCTGTCTCCCGTACTTTTCTACCTGGCAGGTATTCGACAGGTGGGGCTTTTCCACATCACTGCCTCTGTGTGTGGCTGGTCGGAGTGCCAGATCCCTGCCACTCTGCATGTGTGTAACCTTTCTCTCTTTCAAACCGGTACCCCAACAGGTCTATCAGATCCAGGGCAAAGAGCTCTGGCTCCTGAATGAGACAAGGACACAGCCAGGTCCGCCCACTCCTCTTCCCAGGATGTTCCCAGACCCGTCTTCCGGTGGCCTGGCCTGGCTGCCAGCCAGTCTCATTCCACCCTACCAGGATCTGCTTGGTGCACCTTCCTGTCCTCCCTCTGCTTGCTGGGCAAGTGAGAGGAGACATAGCAGGCGAGTCTAACATGATGCAGTGGAGAAAAGGGGTAAGACTAGAACTCAGGGCTATCCAGTGAAGATCCAGGAGAGATCCCAAAGGAAGAACTGCTGCTTCACACAGCGGCAGATTGTTCAACTATGGAATACATCGCAAGAACACGAGAAGAACCCTGCTGGATCCAGCCAACAGGGGGTGCATCTAGTCCAGCATCCTGTTCTCACAGCAGCCAACCAGCTGCCCATTGTGGGAAACCCACAAGCCGGATCCAAGCCCAAGAGCCCTCTCCCCTCTTGAGGTTTCCAGCAATTGCCGCTGGCTCGTGTCCTGCCTGTGGGCTTCCTTCCTTTGGGGGTGTCTCGTTGACCACCATGAGGATGCTGGACCAGATGGGTTCCCCCATGGCCTGATCCTGCTGCATGGTTGTTCTTGGGTTCTTCTGGCCCCAGGCCCTCCACTCTAGGCACAAGGAGCCACCAGTTCTCCCTCTGGAGGGAGGCAAATGCTGGCCCCAGGTTTAGCACACCCTGAAGTGGAGGCAATGGAGACCCACACCGCCTTGGGAAGAGGGAAGGGGGTTCCCAGTCCCACTCCCTCCATCACCACCCGCTTCTTCCCAGTATGCTCAGTTTGAGACTCAGACTGCGAGAGCAGACGGCCAATTATGTCACTACATTTCACAGATCAATTGGCATAAATGTTAAAATTAAAATGTAACATTTGAACATCGGTTTCCCCCCCCCTTTCCTTTTCTGCTTTATGACAAGGGGTTCCAGTTTATCATTTGCAGCTCACAAAACTGAGCTCTGCTGACAGCTCTCAGCATCTCTGACAGGTCTGGATCCGGGCCGATTTTGGTGTCAACCTGATCGCTAACTCAAAATTTGTGTTTAACTTTTTGCAAAGTTAATTACAGATTACCACCCAAATGTTAAACATAAATAAGGACACCTTTCCCCTCTCTGTGCTGGGAGCCATGCCAGCCCCTCCCCAAGATCTATCATTACAGGAAGGGCCATATGTCTCCACCAATGTGGCCCAGAATGCATCCAAGGGAGGATTTCAAGCCTCAGAATAACTGAGGGGGAGCTGAGGAAGAATGGAGCAGAAGGGCAGAGCAACCAGGAGGCTCTCTGCCGGGACTGAAGGCGGGGGAGCTGGTTTCAGGTGGTATTAAGGGTGGCACAGATGACCGGGGGGGGGGCAGACCTGAGCCGTAAGGGAAGTTCCTGCGAGGGACCTCCGGGAAAAGGATGCTTTAAACTGTGGCTGTCAATCCCACACCAGGCAGGGATGACCGCCAACCCAGAGGGCTTTATAAAAGGACTGGGCAAGTTCATGGAGGAGGAGAGAGCTATTGATGGCTCCTAGCCAGGGTGGCTGTGCTCTGCCCTTCACAGTCAGAGGCAGCAAGGCTTCTGAATGCAGGCAATGATGGAAAACACAGGAGGGCAGAGTGTGGCTGTGGAGCTCCGGTTCTGCTCCGGCATTTGGCTGGCCACTGTGAGAACAGGATGCTGGACAAAGTGGGTCTGATCCAAGGGTCAGCAAACTTTTTCAGCAGGGGGCCGGTCCACTGTCCCTCAGACCTTGTGGGGGGCCGGACTATATTCTGGGGGGAAATATGAACAAATTCCTACGTATGCCCCACAAATAACCCAGAGATGCATTTTAAATAAAAAGGACACATTCTACTCATGTAAAAACACGCTGATTCCCGGACCGTCCGTGGGACGGATTGAGAAGGCGATTGGACCGGATTTGGCCTTCGTTTGCCTGCCCATGGTCTGATCCTTTATATACTTAAGGGGACAAGACCAATCAGTCTTAGGACACTGGGGAGACCCCTCCTCACATCTCTCTTAGATGCTCCCTATTTACTTCACCATAAGAAATTATTCTCAGGCATTCAGGCTGGGTCTCAGGCCCAAGGCCAGAAGGGCTTCTCATTAAGAAGAAATATTTCTGGATCAGACTGAGCCACTTCCATCCCTAAAACAAAAGGCACACCTTGATGTCCAGAAATGGCATCCACTTCTGAACCTCAAATTCTGCCATCCAGACCCCCCATTTCTCCCCAATTGCCTCACCCCATTGACTTTGGCCAAGGGGAAAATGTCCCTTGTACTGTACTTCTAACAGCTTTCTTCCTTCATTCAGTGCTTCAGGCAGATGGAGAAGCCCTTGCTGGGTGAGGAGTGGGAAGAAAGCAGAGCGTGGCAGAGAGAAAGGAAGTGGATTCTTGCCAGGCTGAACCCAACCCAAGGCGGGCCATTCCGTCTCCTTCCTCCCCCCACCCCAATGCCAGCAGAGGGGCAGCACGTTGAGTGTCCATGGAAAGGCTGCCCCTCCAAGGCCAACGGGGCACTTTGCACCCAACATGAAAGCCAAGCACCGTTGGAGCACGAAGGTGCTAAAATACTCACAATAGGTGTCCCAAAAGGAATGTAACCTACAGGAAGAAGAAAAAAACCCATATTTTAGTATATACAGAGAGAGACTCCATCACCCCAAAATAGGGTTATAGTCCAGTGCAAGTGATACCTCAGGTGCAGAGCAGAGGAAAGAGAGTGTGGTGGAGTCTCCTTCTTTGGAGGTCTTTAAGCAGAGGCTTGACAGGCATATGTCAAGAATGCTTCAATGGTGTTTCCTGCTTGGCAGGGGGTTGGACTGGATGGCCCTTGTGGTCTCTTCCAACTCTATGATTCTTTGATTCTATGATTCTATGACAAAAGACCTCACCCTTCCCCAGAACCAGTGCCGGATTTAAGTATAAGCTCAACAAGCTATAGTTTGCGGCCCCACTCTCTTGCCCCCCCCCCCAAAAAAAAACTAAAGGGAAAAAACTGGATGTACATTTCCAAAATATAAGATAAAAAACAAATAAAATAAAATCTACTTACAGCGACAGTGTTGTGTAGGCTCCTAGGATGTAAGTCATGGGCCCCGCCTGCTGGCCTGCTCCCTAAAATATCACTGGTTTGCTCCTTTCTATATAGAGGGTGCCAAC
This sequence comes from Zootoca vivipara, assembly GCF_965207765.1. Classification (NCBI taxonomy): domain Eukaryota; kingdom Metazoa; phylum Chordata; class Lepidosauria; order Squamata; family Lacertidae; genus Zootoca; species Zootoca vivipara. The sequence goes on from NC_142583.1 coordinate 74,328,822, forward strand.
ATTCTGCATGGACTGGTTGCATGGCAAATGGCTTGAGATACCTCTTAGGTCCATAAATTACCATATAACATCTATTCTACACAAAAAACAGCTGGACATATAAAGGGCCCCATTACCCTCAGAAGCTTAGGGCCGCATCAAACCTAAATCCGGCTCTGCCCAGAACTGCACTATCTTTTTCCCGTGTCTCAGGTGACATTAGGATTCTGCCCACCCTCCTTCGCTCCTGAACTCTGGCATTATTATTATTATTATTATTATTATTATTATTATTATTAGCACTACTACAACAGACCCTCCAAGTGTATTTATTTTCCAGGGACATCCCTGATTTAGAGAAGCCGTCCCGGTTTCTGATTTGATCCTGGAAGGTCCCACTTTTCCTGAGGACGTCCCTGATTCCATGGGAGAAATGTTGGGAGGGTAGGGAGTTATGCAACCCCTGAGCCATCTGAGGGCAACCCTGTATGTTGGAAGCTGCCCAGGATGGCTGGGGCAACCCCATAAGATGTGTGGGCTACAAATAGGAAAATTATCGTTACAGGTAGGTAGCCGTGTTGGTCTGGATTGAAGTAAAATAAAAAAAATTCCTTCAGTAGCACCTTAAAGACCAACTAAGTTTTTATTTTGGTATGAGCTTTCGTGTGCATGCACACTTCTTCAGATACCTGAAGGTATCTGAAGAAGTGTGCATGCACACGAAAGCTCATACCAAAATAAAAACTTAGTTGGTCTTTAAGGTGCTACTGAAGGAATTTTTTTTATTTTACTAGGAAAATTATCATTATGGACTGGGAAGTCCCTATTTTCATTGGAGAAATGTTGAAGGGTATGCTGCTGCTACTACTATTATTTGTATGCCACTCTTCACCCGTACATCTCAGGGTAGTTCGCGACATAAAATGACAAAATAAAAATCTTAAAATACATAACGGACTCAGGGCAGAGGGAATGATACCGCAAGTCTCATCACATGTGTGCACACCTCCAGGGGAGTTAAATCTGAGGTGCCAGGTAGCTGTATGATGAGCAAAACTACTTCTCTCCCTGAGGGATGCAATGCCAGTGGGGAGGCGAGGGTCTGGATCGAGGGAGCTGCTATTTGTGGTGGTTCTTGCAAGTCACACACTCAATGCAGCGCTTGGCTCTGGGCGAGAAAGAAGACTGCCAGGGCTCAGCCACAAGGCTGTAGGGCAGGTAAGGTTCACCCAAACACTTTTGGGGGAGCTTTGTCTTAGTTATTCCTTTAAGTAGGGCTGCAATATGTAACCAATTAACTTGTCAAATCAATCCATTTAAAAAAAAACTCTTCCAGTGAGCAAAGAAGGCACCCCCAGGCTATCAGGCAGCAATTTTGGGGGTGGGGGTGGGGTGGGGAATCATTAGTTTTAATGCAAGCCCTTTAAAAGGAAAGATGGCCAGTACCATCTTAAAAGGCAACAAAGTGACTCACAGCATCTTAAAGGCTAACAAATTTATTGCAGCATAAGGTTTTGTGGGCTGAAGTCCACTTCATCACTTTTGCGTCTGACAAAGTGGGCCTTGAGTCCGCGAGAGCTTATGCCAAAATGAATTTCCTAGTCTTTAATGTGCCACAAGAATCATAAAATTGTCAAGTTGGGAGGGACCCTAAGGGTCATCCAGTGCAACCCCTTGCAATGCAAGAAGAGGCACCTGTCCCACACAGGGATCGAACCTGCAACCTTGGCATTATCAACACTGTGCTCTAAGGCAATGCAAAAATGTATCAGGAGGGGTCTCAGGGGCCACAAAAGCCAGTGGGAATTGCATAAGCACAGCAGGGGGCCTGCAGGAACGCTCAGCACAAAGGTTTTTTTTAAATGTTTAATTTAAATTGACAAATTATGGTAGCACAGAATACATATATAATTTTAAAAGTTTTTATTTTAATTGTGAGGGGCTTGCAGGTCCACAAAAGCCGTTTTGGCATCCTAAAGTAACAATGGGGGAATCCAAAGAGCAGTACAAAATATTTTTGTTTAAAGAATTGCTTGGGGTTTTTTTGGGGGGGGGTGATATATTGCAACAGAGGTGCTTCTTTACGAGGTTGGGCCATACCTGACATTCTGAAAGGCATGAAAATCGTCTCGTTAGTGTCCGGATGGATGATGGCCTACAAGAAATCAGAGACAGTGAAGGTAGAGAGGAAGAGGAGGGGCGCTATCCCCAATCCTGCCCTCCCAGCCATGGTGCAAGTGGGTTGCCTACTACCCCAGGGGTGGGGGGGGCACTTTAACAGAGGGTTTTTGCCCTGTGAGAGAGAGGTGGTCCTAGGTGACATATTCACTGCTCTACTTGTTCTCCTGCCTCCATGACCTCCTTTATAACCCTGCCTCCCCCACCCCCTGCATACGGTCAAAAGGCACAAACCGCAAGCAGGTCTGGCTAGCACTGCAAAATTGTCCCCCCCCCCAATCCATATGAAAATAGGAAGGCTTTTGAGCATGCACAGAATGTCCTTCCTTTGCCACTAAGCAACCACTGCCCAAGGATCCAGGGTGAGAGGGAAGGGCCCAAAGGCAGGCAAGGACCCTCCCCTGCCTGCCCCCCCCAAGCACCTCACACCAGCCTCTCCTTTTAGAAATTAAGAACCAATCTCCTTTGGCTTAAAACAGGACAAGCAGAGCCCAGCCTGCCTCAGGAATGAAGGGCTTTCAGAAGGCAGAAACTCCATTTGGGGAGGTCCACACTTGTTCAATTTACAGGCAAAGCTGCTGTAAATGAGAAGACAAGTAACTGATCCACACCTTGGGGGTGCCTAAAGAGGGGGTGTGCCTGGAGAATTCTCGAGGCTGCTTTACCCTTTGTTGGATCCGCAATTGGGCTTGGTCTGGGGCCCCTGCAGTGTCTCCTCCTTGACCCTAGTGGGAAAGGGAAGCCAAGGGCAGCTCCCAGGGCAAGGAAAGGCCAGGCATCCCATCGGGCAAACAGAGCAGAGGACAACCAGCACTCGCCACTTCTGCAGGAAGGCAAAAAGGCAGCAGCAGCAGCAGCAGGAGGAGGAGGATAAAGGAGAAGCAAAGAGTGGGTTACCTGTTTAATTTTTTGTGCTTTCCAAAGCTAGAAAGACAAAAGGACATAATTAATGTTGCTTGTTAGCCCGGGGGGGGGGGGATCAGTCAGGTAAGCCCAGGAGCTTGCAGAGTCGGTGCACATGCAAAACAAATGTCTGAGGAAAAGGTCACAGGGTGCAAGGCCAGGAATCCACAACCCAGTTTGCCTCTGAACAAATTCACTGTGGAAACCATTTCCCAAACCATGAGATGGGGGGTGGTCCTTGACCCTTGCAGGAGAGATGCCTGCAGTTGTGCCTTCCCATTGCCCGTGGCTGGCAAGATGGGGGCCACCTGAGCAGCACTTGCGCCCAAGTGCTTAGCCACACTTACATTTTGCCCTGCCCTTTCCAGGCACAGGCCCATGCTTAAAAGCTCCGTGTTCAAGCATTGCTGTTTTTTGCCCAGAGCTTTCCCCACGAAAACCCACCCTTTGACGCTCAATCAAACAGATTATAGTTTAATTAAAACAATAAAAATGAAGCACAGGCTGCCCATGGGCGTAGCCAGGATTTAGGGGGGCGGGCAGAACTGAGCTATCTGAGACTCGATTGGTCAGTTAGTTAAGTATTTTTTATTTCTTTACTTGATTTAAAGGGGTCAGCTGTCCGTCGTCGTCCCCCGTCCCCCCGAGATGGCCTAATGCAAGGGGAGGCGATGCATCCACCCCTCCCGCCAGGTGAGGATTTCTGTGTGAGGTTCTTGTTAAAATTCTAAGAAGAAGAGAAAACATTCCTGGCGAGTCCTTTGCCTCAATGGCTCCTGGCACCCGCCAGCTCAAGTAGCAGAGCATGAGACTCTTAATCTCAGGGTTGTGGGTTTGAGCCCCACGCTGGGCAAAAGATTCCTGCCTTGCAGGGGGTGAGACCAGATGACCCTTGGGGTCCTTTCCAACTCTACGATTCTACGATTCTATTACTTTGTATTGAGATAACAGAGAATGCAATCACATCACTCCAAATGGCACAACACTTTTCAAGAATGACCAATTGCACTCTTCCAAAAAGTCCTCTTAGCAGAGGAATCCTAGGCATGTCTACTCAGAAGTAAGTCCCACTGACTGCAATTAAATTGGCCTCCGGGTGACTGCTTTAGCACCCTCAATTTTAGCACCCTAAACCAGCAATTCAGCAGATTTGGACTAGTGTAGCTGACTCGAGAGACATCGGGACTTGGAATAGCTGAGGTGGGAATTGCAGCATAGCACCCAGCCCCCACCTCCCCTGCAGCATTGCAAAACAAATACCTGACTCTCTTGTAGTCCCATGGAGAAGGGACTGCCAGGACCAATGGATTGACTCCAATGTAAAATAGCATGCAACCTAATGGAGTCAAGTTCTGAAAGTGACAAGATAATAAAAATGCACTCAAACAACACTTTACTAACGTTAATTAATTAGTCCTCACGTCATTCCCCTAGGAAGCAAGAAGGGATTCAGACAAGGGTCACTAAAGGGAGCCAGACCCCCAAGACACCTCCCAAGAGGGAGGTGCTTCTCACATGATCCTCATGTAATGTTGCAGGCAGCAGGGAGGCAAATGCAGGTGAGAAAGGGTTCTTCCTAAGGGACGCGGGTGGCGCTGTGGTCTAAACCACAGAGCCTAGGGCTTGCCGATCAGAAGGTCAGTGGTTCGAATCCCCGCGACGGGGTGAGCTCCCGTTGCTCAGTCCCAGCTCCTGCCCACCTAGCAGTTCGAAAGCACATCAAAGTGCAAGTAGATAAATAGGTACCACTCCAGCGGGAGGGTAAACAGCGTTTTTGTGTGCTGCTCTGGTTCACCAGAAGTGGCTTACGTCTCCACATGACCTGGAAGCTGCCTGTGGATAAACGCCGGCTCCCTCGGCCGATAGAGCGAGATGAGCGTGCAACCCTAGAGTCGTCCGTGACTGGACCTAACGGTCAGGGGTACCTTTACCTTTTTAGAAAAGAAGGGCAGGGAGAGAGATGCCCACCTTGCCTGGCCTGCCGATCTCTGGGGCGTGGAAGAGGCAGCCAGAGAGAAAGGCTTCCCAAGGAGCTTCTCAAGGAGCGATGCAGTTTGAAGAAACCTGAAAGTGGCAGGACCCCGATTCCTCCAAATCCACAGCCACTGGGGGCAGCCAAAAGTCTGAGGCACAGCAGCTCTACCTGAATGAGGCAGGCAGAAGCTCACATCTCCCCCTTCTCTTCGCCACGGGCCCAGAAATGTGGGACTCCGGCAAGCCGGGTGCTCTCTCCCCCACTCCCCACAGCCTCACTTAGACCCACAGTCAAGTCCCCAATTGCTCACAAGGTGGAACAAAGCGCCCCTCACCCTGCCATGGAGGCTGGTCCATTCGGAGGCACGCAGGGGGCACTGCCCCACCAGCCTCAAGCTACCCTGTCTGCCAGCCTCCTCCTCTGTGTTGCCCCTTGTGGAATTTAGCAGGGAGGAAGAGGGGGGCAAAGCTGGAATGAGGTGGCCCCGCCTGGCACCACCTACAGTGGGTCTCCCTGTCTTCTGCCCGACCATCCCCAAGGGACACCACCCTCTGCCCTGGCCACCTCCACCAGCCACCTTGTGGCAAACTGGGGCAAACTGGGGGGCCTTTAATGGGGGACCCCTGCCCCGCTAAGGGCTGTCAAAGGGCTTCTCAGACTGCAGGTCCCAGCATCCTGCAATCTATATCTTGCTCAGGGCTGAGTAATACTTAGGCGTTAGGCGAGGCGGGAGGAAGTGAAAAGTGCCATTTTACTGCAAACAGACCTCTTCGCTCTTCATCAACAGTGTAAAAGAAAAGCCATTTATCCCCGCAAAGGGATGCTGTTTGGCCTCCGGCAGACTCTCTGTCCTCTGCTGTGCCTGAGCCAGCGGGAGGAGCCCTTCCTGCTGCTAACCTGATTGAAGGGGGAGCCCAGCAATAAATACCTGCCCATTAGGGTGGCAGAGTCTCTTTGCACTTCAGCCACAAAGGGAGATGAATCCGTCTCCAGGCAGGGAGAGCTGCGGAGGCTGCATTCGGCAAGGGCGAGGAGGGGTGCGAAGTCACCACCCCAAGGAAGCACCCCTTCCTCCTCTTGGGTGGAAGCAGGCTGGAGATTGGGAAGGGGAGAGCAAGTCCACCTCCCCAGGAGCAGGCCAGCAGGTGGCAGTGCCTAGCCACACCATTTCCTAGGGGGGCATGCTTGTGTTAAATGGGGGGCGATTTCTGTTTAGCTCTTCTGCAGCAGCTGGTGGGAGCAGTAATTAAAAGGACTTAAAGGAGAGCGAGGCAAAAAGCAGGATGGGCTGGAGATCTTCACCAGAGAACATCAGAAGAGCCTGCTGGATCAGGCCCATGGCCCATCTGGTCCAGCATCCTGTTCTCATAGTGGCCAACCAGGTGCCCCCAAGGGAAACCTGCAAGCAGGATCCAAGCAGGATCCTCCAGCTGTGGAGGCACAGCTTGGGCGTAATGGCCCTCTCCTCAATGAGGAAATGCTGGCAAATGAAGACATTTGTCTACATGCTTCATCTGATAACTGTGAGCCAAAAGCTGTAAAGTTTCCCGCACCTACATAGACTGGAGTGCTGCAACAGGAGAGCCAGGAAGGAGCCCTCTAAGTCGGGGGTCAGCACAAGCGGCACACAGGGGTTGTTTACCCACGAGCCACCCCCAAACCGAGCTGCCCGCTCACTGCGCTAAACTGGCACAGTGCAGCATAGGAACTCGCTTCTGTGGCACCAGAAATCGAATCTGCACATGCGAAGACGCCGGAAGTTCTGGGCACACGCGCTTACAGTATGCATGCACACGATCCAGCCCACGGAGGGATCTCCGCTGGAGTGAACCGGTCCAGGTGGGGTAAACCTTGCTAACCCCTGCTCTAAGTGACCAGCCTAGGCTAATCACCAGGGAAATATATGGGGGAGTCCCCTGGTTGCAGTGTTAATATGATAAGAAGGTGAAAAGAGCCTGGCTGCTGCTGGATCAGGCCAAAGAGGGCTCCTCATGCCCAGCCTCCTGTTTGCATAGTGGCCAACCAAATGCCTCTTCTTGCTAACCCCCAAGCAGGATTCCAGCACAAGAGCAACTCTTCCCCCCCCCTTCTGTGAGTTCCAGCAACTGGCGTTCAGAAGCATGAACACAGCAGTGGCCATTGATAGTCCTCTCCTCTGTAAATTTGTTGAATCCTTTCTTCAAGCCATCTAGGTTGGTGGCTGTCCCTGCCTCCTGAGGGAGGGAGTTCCATAGTTTAACAAGGCACTGCATGAAGAAGTCGTTTCTATTATCTGCCCTGAAGCTTCCGACATTCAGCTTCACTGGGTGTCCCTAGTCTTATGGGAGAGGGATAAAAGCGTTCTATTATGTCACCTCTTCCTCATCTTTCAGAAGGGAGAGAAGAATACCCCAGAAATTATTACTGGGGGGGGGGAGAAGGGGCCCAGTTCCCAGCCTGACCGGCATCTCCACAGAGCCAAGAAGCTGAGCTGTGAGCCAGAGAGCCCTAGAAACTAAGCCCTAGGCAGCTAATGCCATCCAGACTCATGCTTCTCTATCAGGATGTCTCAACACGCCATGCTTGGTGGCTCCTCTGATCTTGCAGGTCCTTTGGACGGGCTGAAAAAGAAGCTCCAAACACAGATGGCACCTCCACAAAGGGGGAAACTCCTAGGAAGGGACCATGGAGGTTTGGAAGGAGGTTTCAAAGACTGCCGTCATTATTTTCTGCTCACTGTCTCTTTAAACAAGAGCGACATCTATTCAGCACTTCCTCTGAGTTCTCAAGCTTCACAAAGAAATTAACATAGGAGGTAACCTGGGGTCCAAAGCAGGTGCTCTGTACACCAGGACCAGCAGATTGGCAGCCCATGCAATCCTTCCAGCAGAGGCGTAAACCGAGAAATATTTCTCTAGCCACACCATCTGGGTCAACTACAGGGGCAGCCCTACAAACAGAACACCACGGTAGTCCAACCTGGAGGTTACCCATCAGTTGACAACACCGATCAGGCTACCTCGGTCCAGAAATGGCCACCTGACCCTCCAAGTGAAGGGAGATTCAGCCCCAAACACCTGGAAGGGGCCAGGGTTGTGAAGGCTGCAGCCTCACGTTTTCTGAATGCTCTGCTAAGCGAGGATCACAGAAAGCTGGAGCTGAGCAGGAGAGCCAAGAAGTTGCCCCCGCAGCCACGAAGGCAGCCCAGGCCCTGCCAACTTCCTCCTCCCCACGGCAGCCCACGCAGTGCTGGGAAACCTTGGCGATGGCCGCCGACAGCCTGTTACCATCATTAGCGGCACACAAGGATGAGCTCCAATGAGCAGCCTTTAGCGGAGGAATTGGGTAACACCTCTTCCTCGGCAAGCTGTTCGCTGGACACTCATCACTGGTGGCTGGGCTGCTTCTACAGCAGAGGAGCCTGGTGCATTTTCCCATATTAATTTCTGTCATTAATGAGCTGCAGGGCCCATCCTGCAGCTCCACATCCCCACCTGCCCAAGCATGCTCAGACCCTCCATAGCAGCCAGGAACCAACAGACAAGGAGGGAAGTCGGCTATCTTCTGCCAGGTCAGACCAAGGGCTCCTCTGTTTGAGAACTGTGTCAACAGCAGATGTGTCCTGGAAGCCCCCCCCCCCAGCAAGCAGGATGCGAAGAAAGTAGCACTACCCAGCCCAGCCCAGCATCCCATCCCATCTCTCCTTGCCCCCAGCATCCCATCCCAGGTGGCTTGGGTAAGACATGGGGGAGCAATGCCATCAAATCATAGAATTGTAGGTTCCAACCCAGGAATCCCAGCTAGAGAATCCCTGACAAATGGCCAGTCAGCCTCTCTTTAAAAACTTTTAAGGCTAATTCCAGGCAGATGAGGACAGAGCTGCTGACACACACTTTGTGCTGCCCCTTCTTCCCCTCAGCCTCATCACCTGGCATTTCAGCACAGAGGAGGCAACCATGTGAACTGCTGAGATGGGAACAGACAGAACCGAGCATCCCTAGCTAAGAATCCCAACAAATAAAATACACTTAACTACGGTGCACTTTTGTGACACGAACAATCCGTTCTAAGCCCTTTGGATCACCTTTTCCAGTAGCAATGACTAGCTGGCTGCAGAAACAATGCTTCCATGCCGTTGCTGAGTGGCCCGCCACCACGAAGTTTTGATCTGTTCTGTGGATGGATTATTTCATTTATTTATTTAACACTGCTGCTGTGCATCACATTAATACAGAGCCACAAGAAGAATGCAACAGAGCCTTGCAAAATCCAGCGCAGGGGAAGACAACAGGCTCAGGAGATGTTCTGCACATTAATAGTGTGCTGCCCAAGCTTCCTGTGGCTGCTCCAGGGTTCTGTTTTTGCATAGTGTAAAAACATTTTAATGAATGGTAGGTTTTGTATTTTTTTAAAAAAAATAGTACACTGTGTCTATGCTTATGTTTTTACAGGTGCTGAAAGTCTCTTGGAGACCTTTGGGTAACGAAGTGACTATCAAATCATTGTCATCATCGTCATCATCATCATGGACTAAAGAGTTGGAGGAGACCAGTGTTCGTTTGCGCAGTTACATCCCGCATAATCGCTCACCTGGCACAGGAAGGGCCAGAGAAGAGCTCAAGGGCTGCCTCTTTTGGAGGCGCTCGCTCTCCAACCAAGGCAGCAGAGCCGAGGGCAGGCGCTCAAAGGCCTCTGGTCACTCCCAACCCTTGTTGTAACAAACTGCTCACGATGCGCTCTCTGTGGGGCTGTGGCCCACCTGGTCCCACGGGCACCTTCATGGGACAGGGGGGGCCAGATGGGTCATCTGACAGCATTGCAGGGGGGGGGGGAGAGATGCAAGTGGAAGAAAGGGAGCAGGGGAGGGTGGGCAGAAGGAACCAATGCCCGCTAGGAGCAGACCCCTCCTGCAATGGGGCCTTCCCCAAACACCAGCTGCTCTGCGCTTTTGACACATGCCAGACACTTATTAGCCCATCTGCCGGCAAGGCACTTTCCCTCACAGCCTACTGGCTCACAGCCGCCACCCAGCACCATTCCTGGCGGTGCTCCTTGACACTCGCCAAGTGTAGAGCTGGCGTCGCGTAACTGCCACCCACATCCCACGGGCAAAGTCTCCGTATCCTACCCACCCCAATTCTTCCTTGCTCCTGTAGCCCTTGTTTCTGGGACAAAGAGGCCTCTTTCCAACATTCAGGTAGGTTAGACTAAACAAGGGTAAAGCTGCTGCCTCTACACAGCCGATTCAGCGGTGAGGCTCACCCAGGAGGGTGCAGAAGATTTTCATGCAACAGGTCTCCATCCCAGTTGTCCAAAAGTTGTCTGAACGAGGCCTTCCTGGCCACAGTAGTGAAGAACCCTGAACTGGCTGAACCATGAATTGGGGAGTTGGGAGGTCAATCTTTGGGCATGAGCCTCTCCTCTAGAGGAAAATAACTTTGCTCCAATACGTCTGTGGTCACTGGACAAAGCATTGGTTGTGGACACAAGAAAGCCAAGCTCAAATCCCGGCTCAGCCATGGCAGTGAAAGGATGTGCCTCCTCTCCCAGATGCTCTCTGCAGCAACTTGTCATGCCCAGACTACCAGTGGAAGGAAATCCAAACCATGCCCCCCGTGGCACCATAGAGGGGCAGGCAGCACACAGGGGAAAATAAAGACCCCTCTGATTGTGAAGCTGTCCTTGCACCAAGTTTGCTCACACCTCTGGACGCAACTATGCCATGCTTCTCTGCCACAAGAGATTAGGGTGACCACCAGTTTCAAGAGGATTAAACAGAACAATGGAGGAAAGGCTTGTCGGTCATGAGAGCTAAAAATGGAGCTCCAAATTCAGAGGCAGCCCCCTGCTATTTCCCAGGCGTTGGGGACTGTCAAGCTCCGAAGGCCATTGGGCTGCATGTGAGGGAGCCAAAACAAAACCTGGCAGAAGCATGGGATCACCAGAAATGTCCAATGCCTGAATCAAGTTTTGAATCTGGCTTTCTTTACCTCAGAACTCAGAACTCGAATGCATTATAGACTTCTTGGCATCTTTTGATTGTTTGGATTCTGGCAGCTGTCAAAAATAAAACTTCATAACCTGACAAAGACTGTCAAAACATTAAATACCACTGCATGTCAGCTGTCAAATAAAACACTGAAGTCCAGCATCAATGAACATCACATATTAAAACATCCAATTAATATCTGGCAAATATTCAATGGCTGGATGTGTACACAGATAGTGCCATTTTAACCAGGGCTTCTTCCACAAGCCACAAGTTGTCTCACGGACGATTCTAGAAGCCCTGCAGCTCAGTTCCTCCAAAGCTTCTCTGTTTTGCCTTGCACCTTTGTGGCTTGGTGAGCATCTGGGGTAGCCAAACAAACCATGGTTAAGCAAGGCTGTTTGCTTCAGATACAATGCTAAGCAGTAGTGAAAACGAGCCACGGTCCATAAATCAACAATATGGCTTCACAATGTGGTTTTTGCCAGGAAACCAACCGTGGTTGGCCTTCTAGGCTGGGTTAAACATACCACAGGGCTTAGAGTAATGTGTGAAGTAGGATACAGAAAATATTCCATATCAGAACGCACAGAGGAGAATATTTGGCTCTAAGCTAGATGCATCTTTGTCTTGATCTAAATTATGGGTTTCAGATGCAGAAGAGAGCACATCCGATGGGCCCCTGACCCTCAAAGATGCAGACGTGCCTGTAGACCACAGACCCCACTTTGGCCATGGAACTCATAGCAGCAGATCAGTAGGTTCTATGCTTACGCAAAGCTCATACAAAGCTTCATGCACTTCAGTTACCTCTTTGTTGGTGACTCCTGGGGGCAGAGTCCCATGTTTATAATCCTCCAGCAACTGCACAGCTTCTTTCAGACGACTCTGCACACAAACAACAAGCAGAGGGGAGAGTTAGCTGCAGCTATTCCACAAGGGGGGGGGGGAACTACAGTTCACACCAGGTGTCAAGAAACTACCCAGGGGCACCAGTTGGCCAAGACAGCACTTAGCTGAATTTTAAAACTGCAAATTTTCTGTCCTCAAGGTTTAGTTGTGACTTTGGTCGTTTCACAGGCAGGATGCTCTCTGCAACCAGGTGGACTAGGAAGGGGGACCCTGGAAATGCCAGCTCATCCTGCAGGTGCCAAAGAGCTGGCCTGGCTGCACAGGAAGCCCTTTGGGGGAAGGCATGGGAGTGGAGGGGCCCAGTTTAAGATACAGTGGTGCCTCGCTTAACGAATGCGATGCTTAACGAAATTTCCGCTTAACGAAAGGATTTTTCGAGTGGAGGTTGCCTCGTTAGACAAATTCGTTTTATGAAAAATTCGTCTAGTGAATCACGGTTTCCCATAGGAATGCATTGAAA